>NC_090732.1:53102039-53142039 GCF_036898095.1 Palaemon carinicauda | reverse complement strand
ATCTTCCTAGATTAAACCATCCTGTACGTAGTACTAGGTATGCAGTAATTCTATCATCCATACCTTCTCCAGCATAAGGCACAATACTACAAAATATTCTGGAACTTTTATTCCAGTTGTGACCAGATTGTGGAAGGATTTTCCTAATGTAACGATTGAATCCGTGGAACTTCATTTTGTAGTTTACATTTATTTCTATTGTTACTGATCTTAAGATATTGTATATTTTTTATTCATTACTTATATATACATTAGTTTATTTTCTACTCCCTTATTTCCTTTCCTCACTGAGCTACTTTCCCAGTTGAAGCCATTGGCCTATTAGCCTACTACTTTTGTAACCAGAGTCGTAGCTTGGATAATAATAATAATGATAATAATAATAATAATAATAATAATAATAATAATAATAATAACCTATATACACAACTTTTACGTAGCTATAAATGTAGAAACTGAATGGAATCAAACTTTCTTTTTACTTGTGACTTTGCAGAAATTAAGATGTATTTTTTTACGTTCATAATATCCAAAACATTTAAGACTGCTATCAAAGACTGGATGATTCTGTTTGCTTGCTTCTTAGGAAATAGAAAATAGCTTTGTTGCTATTGCTCAGTATAAGAAAATAAAATTAGTTTGTTTTCTTAGGCATTTAGTTTTATAAATTAAGTGTGATTACCAAATGTTTTCTGGTTTTATTTCGTATTCTAATCACCAAATAGTAATATGAATTAATGGTAAAACTATGGTGCTTAAGATGTAGTAATTTGAAAATAATGTAATGAAAATAATTAAAGTCACTTTTTATAGTAAATCATAGTGACTTTCATCAGGGCAAGTTACATTTCCAGATTAGTTCATCATCCCTCATCAAACCTGCCAAACGATGATATCTTGGATAAAAAGACTGAAATTTTTTTCAATAAACATTTAAAGACTTCAGTTTATTTCTTCTGTGAATTTCAACAATCATCCCTTAGAAAAGCAGGACAAAAGCCTCAGACATATCATTCCACTCCTGTTTGTCAATTCATCGCGTTCTCTTCCGTCTGTTTTTTTTTTTTTACAATCTCTAGAGACTTATTCTGTTATTCTTAATGTCCATCTACCATCTGTAATTATCATATATATGTCCTGTCTATGTCTATATCTTTTTCTTACATATTATTATAATAACCTCTACTTTAGTTTGCTCTATTATCCATGTTACTCTTTTTCTGTCTCTTATTGTTATTCCCATCATTTTTTCTTTCCATAGCTCTTTGAATTGTAACTAGCTTATGTTTTATAGCTTTAGTAAGGCTCCAAGTTTCTGATGATTAAGTTAATACTGGGAGGATCATCTGATTAAATGTTTTTTCTTTCCAGAGAAAGTGGCATTTTTCTTTTCATAATCTAATTTTGTTTACAAAAGCTATTCATCCCATTCCTATCCTTCTTTTAATTTCGGTCTCATGGACTGGGGAAACATTTACGTTTGTTTCAAGTGTATATATTCATTAACAACTGTAGAGCTTCGTCCATACCATTTTTTTCTTTTTTATCTCCGCATTTTCATTTAACATTATCTTAGTTTTACTCATATCCAGTTTCAGTCCTACATTTCTGCTTTCTCTATTCAAATCTTCTATCATATTCTACAATTCCCTCAATGATTCATTAAACAGAACTATATCATCTGCAAATCTTATGTTGTTAAGGTATTCCTCATTAATGATAATTCCCACATTTTCCTAATCTAATAATTTTAAAAGCTACTTTTAGGCATGTTGCAAATAGTTTAGGAGAGATGGAGTCTCCTAGTCCGACTCCTTTCTCAGCCGGAATTTTCTCATTATCTTTATGCAATTTAGGGATTGTTGTACTTCCCGTATAGATATCTTCAAGTGTTCTTAGATAAGATTCATCTATTCCTTGCCTTTGAAGGCCTTTTATTACTACTGAGGGTTTGACAAAATTAAAAGATTTCTCATAGTGTATCAATAAATGCCATACATAGTGGTTTGTCATACTCTCGTGATTTTTCCATTAGCAGGTTAATTACATGGATACCCAATTCTAAAACCTGCCTGCTCTCTTGGTTGCTTAGATCTAGCTGACTTTCCATTCGGCTTGATATGATCTTGGTAAATATTTCATATACAGTATTACTGAGAGTAAACTTATTGGGTGGTAATTTTGCAAGTCTTTTGTGTCTCCCTTTTTGTGAACTAGTATAATGATAAAGTTTTTTCCAAGATGTAAGTATAGAGCATACTTGCAGAAATATTGTGTATAGTTCAGCGAGTTTTGCTAATATAAAATCTTCTCCACTTATTATTGTTAGGCCATCTTTTGCTGCCTTGCCTCTTTTCATGCCTTTTGATGTTTTCTTTACTTCTCCTATGTTTACTCTTGGTATCTGCTCAGGTGTTTCATTATTTCTATAAGCAAAGTTATTTCTTATATCACTGTTGAAGAGCATTGTATAAAAATCCTCTGGAATTTTTATTACTCTAGCAGCTAGCTGTTTTGTTGATGATATTTACCTTTTCATGCTTTATCTGTTGGCGCCTTGTTCCAAGTCTTCATTTCATCGTTATGTATGTATATATATATGTATGTATGTATGTATGTATATATGTATACACATATATATGTATATGTATATATATGACATGATTTAGAGAAGTGTTTGTAACTATTCAAACATCCTGATTGCCGGGTTCGTAAACAAGATAGTCGTAAATAAGGTGTTTCTTAATTTCTTTTCTCTAAGAATTGAATTTATATATATATATATATATATATATATATATATGTATATATATATATACATATATATATATACTATATATATATATATATATATATATATATATAGCCTATATATATATATATATATATATATATATATATATATATATATATATATATATATATATTGCTCAAAATATAAGATATCCATTGCTTTAATAGATATTCATGCCCTTTATTGTGTAGTTAGACTTAATTTCTTTATAAGATGAAACATTTTTAAAATATTAAAGTAAATGACAACAAATGGTGACAAATCCTTGTTAGAAAGTGTGAAGACACAATTTAAAGTACTTTGCTCGTTTAAGAGTTCTAATTAAATTAGGTTGTGCGTGAATAACTGTATTAAAAGAACAATTATCCCTCCTGTTTTTACGCATGTAATTTCATATGGGAGGAAAATTTTAAATATTGAAAAAGTTGATTATCCGCAGTCCATAATCATTTTATTAAAATAGCGCGACCCTGAAGGGATCCTTGTCTATTATCGTTCCTGGTATGTCAGCAATTTTTCAAAATGATAAGATTATGTTTGAATAGATAGATTTCGAATCTTATCGTATTTGCCAGGATATATTTTTATGTCCAAGTTTTATTTTTACGAAGTTTTCAAGTTTTCTTTGGTAGATCAGATAAAAAGATCTGGGTATGAAATACCTCTTCAGAAATTCATGGACTTCCATTTTACTTTATTTACATTCATGACTTATCTTGGTGTTATTAAGTAACCAAGGAATATGATATCAGGAGTTAGGCGTATGATGTGAATGAAGAGGAGGTTGTCCTTTATGAAAGATTTTTATAGGATTCGAAGTTTTGTCTAAATCATTTCAACGTTATCGTCTTGTTGATAATTGGCCTTGCCAATCGATGTTGCTTATGTAATGAGATAGATCTCTTTGCACTACAGACGATGATGACCATGAAGTAAATGATTTATGAATTGAATGAATGATAAAAAGGACGAACGCATTCAAGGTAAAGATTTAATGGATGAAGAAAAAAATAAAAATAGTGGAATATTGGCAGCTTGTCCACTGGCAGGGATGAAGCAGTCGATGTGTCAGGGGTTTAATTATAACCTGCACTTCGTTGTCAAGAGCTTTGTTACATGACGTCATCTATGTAGACAGCCCATATATACTATATATATTTATATATATATAATATATATATGTATATATATGTAATATAATATAGATATATATATATATATATAATATATATATATATATATATATATATATATATATATATACATATACATATATATATATATATATATATATATATATAGACAGAGAGAGAGAGAGAGAGAGAGAGAGAGAGAGAGAGAGAGAGAGAGAGAGAGAGAGAGAGACTTTAATGGGCACTTTTTTCTGATATATATGTATCTTCATAGCAACGTATGTAGGTCTATATGTGTGCAATGAATTGTCCTCGAGGTCCTACAGTATACATCAAAAATAAGAAAACTTTGGAGAAGTCAATTTTTTTTTCTATTAATTCGCTCTTTGATACAAAGTTTATGATTGTTATACAAAATGCTTCCATTTCCTAAGGCATGGGACACTTATGAGAGAAGGCGATAATTTTGAGTTAGCTCGGTTTCATCTCAAATCTAAACATCTTATACTTCTTGATTGTACATACGTAATGAGCTCGCTTGGAAGTCAGGATTCATCAGATGTTTAAACTTTAGGAATATGCTTGTATAAATTTATTTATATCTATTTTCAAGTATCGAGTATGTTGATGCACAGTTTTTGATATCTGTATTGTATTAAATTTATTTTGCAAACCTTAGCTGGTTGGTATGTGTTGTAGATTTGAGGGAATAATGATTATTTTGAATTTGATGAAGTATTTTACGATTTTGAATATACGGTTATTATTTTCGTATTTATGCTTTAGTGATTGTTTATTTAGTGAAGGTTAGAAGTGTATTTATCGACATGATACCAAACAAAATGAAGCGAAAATCAAGCTTTTTAGAGCAACATTTAGCCCTGCTCGCGATAGTTTCATTATTCCATTATAAGGCAAATATTTTATTCTAAATTTCGTTTAGACGAAATTAAATTACCTTATATCCATTTTAAAGTTTTGTTCACCAATACTAGTTCCGTAGAGTATCATACCGAAATAATGGTTTGTTTTTAATGTCATGGCCTTCACCATGAACGTAAATGTCATAGGAAGTAATGTGATGCCACATGTTGTGTTGCGGTATTCATTACTCGATTCCCTTGAATAATGGTTCAGGTGCCGCTCACATATCCAACATTTCACTCCCCACATATGGATCATCGAATAGTTTTTAAAAAGACGCTCGTGCAAGCCTTTTCTAATCAACTTATCAGGAATCGTAAATTATGGTTTCAAGCTAATGCCACGTAATCTCGTGCCGTGAACTATCTGTGTTACACCTATAAGAAAGAATGAGGAATTGATTTAATCACAGTAAAGTACACCAATCATCTCTCTCTCTCTCTCTCTCTCTCTCTCTCTCTCTCTCTCTCTCTCTCTCTCTCTCTCTCTCTCTCTCTCATGAATATAATTATATGCATAGATGTGAGTTTTTTTTTTTAGTCAAGAGGAATTTCCAAATGAAATCGTACTAATGAAGATATGCAAATATTCGAAAACCTACAGTACACACTATAATGATGTATTTAATAAAGGTTTTTTGTTACAGAATATTGAACATTAGCCTACATATATTTTTATTTACTAATACAGATATCTGCCTTTAATATCTCCCCTATTTTACTGCACTCAAAAACCCAATTTTAAGCTGAATAGCTCTTCGTTTTAATTAAGCTTAGTTTTGTTGTCCCAGAACTTGTTCCCTTTATTAACTTTTATTTGAATTTAGATATAAATTTAGATACTTAACTTATTGATTATGTGTATGTTATGTGTATTTGATTTAATGACATTTTTTTTTTCCATTTGGTGATTCAAGAATCACTGGGATAAAAACGTATTGGTTTTATATTTTAGCATTTATCGCCTTGCTAATCAAAGCTGTGATTTGGGCGCCTGGTAGTTAATTACTTTTTTAGGATAGGAAGGTTTGAGAAGGAAACTGTCAGCAACGTTTCTCGTAAGAAATTTTTGGTAGATTGTAATCGGAGTGATCATGAATTACACCCTACTTCGTATTTATTACTACCCATTCTTATCATAATTTTACATAGTGGGTGGGGAAATGTGGATCACAATTCGTATCAAATGCAAAATCTCAGCCACTGTATGTGTTTCAGATTACACGTGTACCACATACCCTATTTTGCCATGACGGGCTTTGTACTGTGTTCTATAGCAGGACCTTACAGTCTTAGCATAAATAGATTTCCACTTGATGGTTGATCAAGATTTTTCTATTTCATCTATTATTAATTTATTTGAGCTACACCCTTTTAAGTTTTTTGTACAGTAGATCTCTTGCATTGACTATTAATTTTCTTATTGGGATTAGTGCTATTATTACTGTTATAAATAAATTCGTTGTTCTTTGTTTTAATCTTGTTTCTTTGAAATATTTTAATTTCTTATAGGTTTTCTTCCATTCTTTAATTTTTGTATGGTAAATCTAACCAATTGAGTGGAAAGGTGTACGATTATGGCTCTTACATGCTTCCTCCCTGGTAGGAATTTATATTATTTTCTGAAATCCTTAATTCTAATATTATTCCAAGGCCTAACACATCCTTTTGAAGTTTCAGGAGCTAGCCTTTAGTTACTGCCTTAGCATCTCAGACCCCCCCCCCCCCAAAAAAAAAAAAAAAAAAAAAAAAAAACTGTGATAGGAACTGACTAGATTTTGAGTATTTATGTCTGGAGCTCTGGTGTGCTTGTAATTATTTTGTTTCACGGTTACTATAAACACGTAGTTTGTCTGAGTAGTGTTGTCTATATAGAATATTTACGACACAAAATTTACTATTGTAACAAAAGCTTAAAATAATATTCGTTTTCCTTATATCAACATGCTTGAAAATTCTTTTTTTAAGAAAGTAGCCTTTGTAAGGTGTTAACACTTTTTTATTTTAGATATTTTACTATCTATCAGCTTTAGAATTAGATGTTTACGCACTGTTTCCAAAATTATACGACTCACAGTTTTAATCCTATAAATGAAGTTCTTTTAGTAAGTTTTTCAATGACAGTAAGTTCCTGATTCGTAGAGAGGAAAAGTTATTATAGTTGAGTCCTGTGCACCTGTGTGGAATTTTTTCTTATAATTAAGTGGCAATGAATATGAAGAACGAATGCTGTTAGCATGATATAAGAAACAATGGTCAAGAAGATTAGGGACCTTACAATGGATTTTTTTCATGATGGTCAGGTAACATAAAAAGTAATTTATTTGTAATTTCTGATTATTACCATCACAAACGTAGAATGAAACATTCTACAATCCACAGTATAGCTCGAATACATGTGTACAAAAGGAAAACAGAACTTGAAGAAAAGCAATGTGATACAGATTAGATATAAGATAATTATATTAACAGAGTTTCTAGTATATAAACTCGTAGAAAATACAGCCCTGCATAGAAGTATATTAGTATTAATATTATGAGAACAGACAAGTAAAAAGTCTGAGCAGTGTGATATTTACACACCTCAACAAAAACTAGGTATTTTATAGTGAGCAGCATGCGCGTACAATAAAAGCAAAGATACTAATGACGACAATATCGTTTTTCCCTATTAGAATGAAGCTGTTTAAGGAGGGCTTTGCAATATATATTCGGAAAACAATTAGAACCATTACTTCGGTAGGAGACCCTCTGAAGATAAAGGCTGCCTCAATGGAGTTGATTTTGTAAGACACCTTTCAATTCATCTAATCTTCTCATCAGCACTACAATTTGACAGTAATTGTGCTATTCTCATTCTGAGAGAGGATGTATATTCATCAGAAAATGAATTAATTTTTTACTTAAAAAAAGGCATCTGAACATAAATTTATGTACGAAGTCCAGGGACGTTCCAAGGTTCGGTGATCGATCTTTCTTCATCGTTTTGAGGGGTGAGGTCAAGGTGCAACGTGTTTCAAGCAGCAAGCTACGTCTGCTCATCATCAGCATTGAAGTTAAACTGAAAAATGAAGGCTTCGGGACTCAAATAATATGAATCCGGGTAGGTCTTATTCCGGGCGGCGAATGCACATTGGTTGGGAATGACCTGCTGTGCCGGCGGGAGGCATATTCTTGACCAAGCTCTTAACCAGGTGATTGGGTCGCAATAGTATCCCGTGTGTGAGATTTCCAGTTAGAGGAATCTGCTCTCCGGTTTGCGGTATTGCTGACTGGCAGAGGATCTGCTCTAGGCAAGCTGCTGTTCAGCTCATTGGCGCTATCGTTTTCGGTGTTGTTATTGGTATGGCTGATCGTATTAGGGGTGGTGGGTGGGGTGCGTTGTGTTGGGATAGGTTTCTCCTGCTGGACCAGTACGGCCTCCAGAATTTTAAGCCTCTTACCGTCGGGGGCACCGTCGATAATTTCATTATTTTCATATGTTCTCCTAGAATGGAAGCATTATGGGTGTGTTGGCATTTTGCCTTAATGGCACTTTGCTGTATTTGACAGGAAAGGTGTGAAGAGAGCCATATTGTAGTCATCTTCATGTAGCTGCCAGGGCATTGATATCGGTTGACTACGTTTGTTCTCTTCAGACTGTCCTTCACGGGAGGAGCTGAGTTATTTTTCATGATCAAAATCTTAGTTTTAGCGTTTTGGTTATAGATCATGAAGTTGAGCTCCGTCTTATTTTGCACGGAGATGTTGTTCTGTACGATGTCCTAAGTGGTTTTTTGTATTGCTGGTAATTATGGTGCATGATTCCTTTATAGTAAATATTTGTGTTGCGCTGGTCATGTCACACTGTTCCCCTCATACCAGGTATCAAGGGCTTTCTTGATCTCTTGATTGACCTGCCTGTTGGAATACCCGTTATTCATAAGGACCTATACGATCCAGTTCATGATGGATGATGGGTTTCCTTCCAGGGGGAGCAATGAGAGGAAACCCTCTTCATGAAAGCTTTGTATCTGACAGGGCATTTCTGTCACTGTTGATGCAAAGTCTAAGGTTTGTTGGTTTATTGTAGACGGGCATATGAAACCCAGATTCGGTGGTTTCAACCAGGACATCCAGGAAAGGGAGTCATCCATTGTGGCTGTGTTCCACCGCAAAATGAAGGGAGCTGTTCTCTTCAAAAGTGTGATAGAGTTCTTCGATGCCCAAGAAGGAAGTTGCCTTAACGAAGGTGTCATCAATGTATCTCACGTATACTGTACTTCAAGTCGGCTTATATGTGTGAAAAATACCGAAATCTTCGGTGGTGGCCTGGTGGCAGGAGGCTTGGAATTCTGAAGGACCTAATAATCCATCAGGAGAAACCTAACTTCAACACATGTCAGGAAATGTTTCTCCTGCTTTCCTGCCAAATACGATCAGCCATACCAATCACACCACCGACAACGACAGCAGCAATGAGTGGAACAGCAGCTTGCCTGGAACAGATCCTCTCCTAGCATATTGCTGCGGGCAATCGAAGAGCAGATTCCTCTAATCGGGAATCTCACACACAGATACTCCCGAGACCCCATCATCTGGCTTATCGCTCGGCCCAGAACATGCCTCCCGGCACAGCTACAACCTTCACTCGCAAGGCATTCCAAACCAATGAGAATTCGCTGGTCTGATTAAGACCTACCTGGATTCATATAAATAGAGCCACGAAACTTTAATATTTCTGTTTAATTTCGATCCTGATAATGAGCAGACCACCTTGCTGCTTGAAATGGTTTACAACTTGACCTCACCCCTGAAAACGAGGAAGAAAGATTAATCTCTGAACCTTAGGATGACCCTGTATTTCGTATGTATACTTTTGTTCAAATGTACTCTTTTTATTAAGTAAAGAATCCATTCATTTTCTGCTGAAGATATATCCTCTCTAAGAATGAGAATAGCACAGTACTAGAAAATTGCAGTGCTGTTGAGAAGAAGAGGATTAGGTCAATAGAAAAGGTGTCTAATAAAATCAATGCCACTGAGACCGACATTATCTTCAGTCAAAATAGAATCATTACTGTCATTATTGAAAAATTGATAAATAACTTGCAGATATTCTGTCTACAAAGGTTAATGTCACATAGTGTGTTTATTCAGGTTTAAAATCCAACTTAAAACTATGAAAACAAGTCATGTAATCCTAATTCAAAGCGCTTAATATTCACTTTCTATGGCTATTTCAGAATAACCTGTTAAGGATAATACGTATAGGAAAATCCAATTTTTAATCCTTTCGCATTCTTCCGATAGTAATGTTGACAATTAATTCACAGTGCATGTAAAGGTTATGCCAGTATATCCTTAGCTTGTAAAAATAATTTTTTTTTTATAGAAAAAGTAAGTATTAGACGTTTTAGAAAATTTCTACTAGTGCTACTCTATATATTGAACTCTTTATCCATAGTTCAATGTAGACGTAAAGAATGCCATAAGTCAACGGCTGATACTGCAGTCGACAGGATAATTGTAAAGGAACAATAAAGTTGAGATCGTTTTTTAAATTCTGAAAAATTTATGCTGCCTTGAGATAATTAAAGTTACATGTTCATCCCTATCCTTGACAAACTTCTCTCTCTCTCTCTCTCTCTCTCTCTCTCTCTCTCTCTCTCTCTCTCTCTCTCTCTCTCTCTCTCTCTCTCTCTCATACAATATATATATATATATATATATATATATATATATATATATATATATATATTATATATATGTGTATGTATATATAAACTATATATGTGTATATATATAAATATAATTTATATATATACATATATATATATATACATATACATACATAATTTATATATACAGTTTATATATATTGTATTACCCATTACCCTTTAGGCTTTATTATAACCAGATGTGTTATTTTATAGATGATAATGAAAATGAATACAAAGTAGTATTGAAGAAAAAGAAAGAATTCAAGAAGGTCATTGTATCCGTCATTAACGGCATTGCACAATACCCGGGACAGGAATTGTTATTCCAGGTCCGCCGAGAAACAAGGAGAGAGAAGTAGAGAATGGGATCCCTTTCAGTTTTAAGTCTCTTTCTCTTCATTTCCAAGTCATTAGTGGCCCACTGCGCTAACCTACGCCAAATAGAGAAAGGAACAAGAAGCTACTATTTGAAATTATGAATACTCTCAAGTGGAAGGAGAAATACGAAAGGTTTTCTGAGAGATCCTTTTGATCCTTTTTCCAAAGTGGGAAGGACGTCATATTTAATATAAAGGATGATACTGAATATAAGTAACGCAAAGGGAAACACGGTATAAAAGCAGAAGGAGGTAAATTATTCACAAGTGCTTACATTCCCCGTACCCAAAACGTAATGAAGCCCATCTTCATCACCATCATCATCATCATCTCTCTCTCTCTCTCTCTCTCTCTCTCTCTCTCTCTCTCTCTCTCTCTCTCTCTCTCTGTAGAAAGTTCTTAAAGAATGAAAAATACTAAGCTATCTCTGTTCAGAGCCTATTTACCTCTGAGCACAGTCTACGTTAAGAGACACCAAATCGATATTTTGCAATACCAGAGGAATGTAGATATACTCACAAAGCTGAAGAAAACAAAATGATTGCGTTACAATGGAAATGGAATTTAATGTTGTCGGTGGACGAACGACATAAAGTTCAAAGAGAGTAGTAAGGGAGAGACGGTCGGTTTGATAAGACATCAAACGATCAAAATGAAGAGCTTTATCCATTGAAAATACTGAATATAAAAGCATCTTTGGTTGTTTATGTGTATATATGTTTATATATATGTGTGTTTGAAATTAAGTTTATCTTGTTGAGGAAGTAAAGCAGAACCATTGATTACCCCCAGGAGTACTTTACGATACGGACGTTTCAGCTATTTAGGAAATAAATGATCTACTTGTAAGATCAACGAAACGATCCAGTTGTCCAAGAAATAATTGTTAAATAAGAAAGCATGTGAGAGTACATTAGCTCTTAACGAAACAAAAAAAATTCCGCTTACACTGATGTTAGGATATTTTTTCTTTTTATTTTGTGTCTCGTATTAGAGTATTGACCTAAGATATTCAGTATAACAAACCTGGAAATCAGGCAAATTTATCATAAGTTAGGCTTTTGGAAATTATGATAATTGGTATGCTTTAACACTGGTGAAGCCATATATTTTGATTATCAAAAAGTCTTCCACGGACGTCATCTTAGTAGCTGTTTTTATTTTTAACCTTTGCGCTATAATATTTGAGCATTGCACTCTCAGTTTGTCTGGATGGTAGAAGTACATGATGAAAGTGAACTATTTTTTTCCTCCCGTAATTAGAAATGTTAACCATCTTTTGATCCTGCGTCGTATACCTACATGATATCACGTTTTGTTATGCATACTGATCTTGGACATTTACTTTTGAAGAAACTTGCTTTGTTTTAGTTATCCAGAGCTCGTAGCTATTGTCAGGTTTATGGATGGTAGTTGTCTGTTCTTTTATCATTCACTAGTTCATTTCACTTACATTCAATGGATAAGGGAAGCTATATCCGTATAGTTTGAAATTATAGTCCTTTCCTGAATGTAGAGAGCTGTATTTTCTTACAGAACATCACTGAGTTTTGTGCTGATTACTCTCTCAAAATAAAACAAAAAATATTTCAAATGAAAGTAATTTACATAGATATGTGTAAAAAAATGAAGAAATAAATGAAGTTTTTATTTATGTCTGTTTAGCCTTGAAAATGGGATGAGTCCCGAAATGTCGGCACTGATAAACATGAAAGATGTTTTTCAGACTATTCGTTTTCATATATATATATATATATATATATATATATATATATATATATATATATATATATATATATATATATATATATATATATGTATATATGTCCTGATAGAGCAAGGAGAGAAAAACTAAGATAGGAAAATAATCTTATAGGGGTCCGGTCTTGGTCTGGACGATCAGAGCTTACCTTAACGCTATGATTGAGCCTGCCAGGGTGGATAAATATCCCCACCACCTTTGAAAAGCCCATCATTTAGACTCCCAAGCCCTTCTACCGCAACAAAGTACTGGATCGTCAGAGGTGTCTGTAGTTTCTAATTGTAACTGCAACCTCACCTTGTGTGCAATGATTCTGGGGGTTTGGGGAAGCCTACAGGTCTAATTGTTGAGTCTGTGACGGGCCGAGAGAGGAATTGTGAACTCAAAGGCAGATTGGAAACGACTGAGTTCACAACTCCTCTCTCGGCCCGTCACATTGGTGACCCCGGAGTGACTCCCTCCTCCCGCCTCCCCCCCCCCTCCACCTCTCACCGTTACTATGACGCCGTCAACGCATACCTTCTGCAGCAGTACTCGCCGTCGCCAGCCGCCCGTATAGCAACGCCTTTTCAGCTCTCTCAACAACCGTTGGGGGACCAAAGGGCTTCACTCACCCTCGGGAAAATGACCAGTATCACTCGCCTGCAACCTGCCGCAGACGGCTGTCCTCGTGATGTGAACCCACTTCACGACTTTCAAACCTCCATCAACGCCTCCACTCGTGACGAAGAGGACATCTATTCAACTTCAACCGAAGCTCACGTGAATGTCGTAGGACACGCCTATGAATGCCGTAGGACATACACGCCTATGAACGCCGTAGGCCTATGAATGCCGTACGACACGCCTATGAATGCCGTAGGACACACGCCTATGAATGCCGTAGGCCTATGAATGCCGTAGGACACACACGCCTATGAATGCCGTAGGACACACTCGCCTATGAATGCCGTAGGACACGCCTATGAATGCCGTAGGACACACTCGCCTATGAATGCCGTAGGACACACTCGCCTACCCCGTGACGAGCCGGAGAGGCAACAGCCACCCATCATCCACCACTCGCTCACACCCTTACTCGGCGCCGTCACAAGTCATTAGCTGCAATTGCCTGGCCCTGACTGGTCCTGCCTTTTGTGTAGACTGTAGAGGGTCGGTCTCTAGGACGTTGTCCAGTCTCTTGCCTCTGTCTATCTTGAAAGACCTCTAAACATTAAACTTTTTCTGAGGTTTGGTGTCTTTAGAACAAGAAAATCATCTTGCAGAATTTGAGGCCATTCATATAATGTTTTAGGGAATGCAGAGATGTGAACAAGTTTATTGCATCGCTAGTCCTAAATTACGGTCAAATTAACTGTTATGTGTAAAATGGATTATTAGAGGCGTGTATATAGAAGAGAAGGCGAGAGAAAAAGGAAACCCTCCACTTTGTTAACGATGACTATTACTATGTATATCTGTAAATGAGACAAGTTGGTTTTAGGAATGCAGTGTTATTCTCATGAATGTATAGTGAAAATGATTAAAATGTTTTAAATTATTTACTGTCTATTGTATAGAACCGGCAACTGTTGTCATTGTCAGGCATTATCACTGCTATTGTTAAGTAAGCTAATACGAGATATTGTGAAAGAATGTAGCTGATTGGAATGGTTTGGATATATGGAATTTATGCTACTTAACCGTATGCTGGGGAATGTGAAGCCAATCAGCGTCCAAGTGCAACTGCGGGAAACCCCTGTAGTTACACTTTTGGGGGAAGGTTGGAAAAAGTTGGGCAGCAACATGGAAGAAAGGAAGCCAGGATGGGAATAAGGTAATTAGGATATAAAACGTGTTGCTTGGGAGTAAAGCGACAGCACTATGCCCCGTACGGGTCTCATAATATTTTATTGAAGGGTAGTTATTATTGTCCTTCATGATATAAGTTTTCTTCTCATCTCAATAATGAAGTTCTGATATTATGCAGTATATCAACATTTTCAATTTATATGGTGATTGGGATATTAAAATGGTCCCATCCATCTATCGGTCATTTACTGAATGTCAAAATATTTCCATGCAAAAATTATAATATTGGTACCAACTTTATCAATAATATTGCAGTTTATAAGATTTCAGTTAGGTAAATTTTTACTTTATACTCATGAAATGATTATGTACCATGCTAAAGGATATATCTTACCAGGCCATGTTTGCCAATGTATATATAAGCGGATGAGCAACCTAGTGGAGTAATGAAAACTTTGGGTGTGGAGACTATAGCCACCTAAATCTAAAAAAAGTCACTGGCAGCAGGGTGACGGATTTGGATTTAAGGTGGTATACAATTTGTCTCTTTGGCTTCTATTCTTGATGCATGGCGGATGATCTTACTGGAATTAGTATGGACAGGCTAGGGTCACTTGCCTTAGTGACATAGCCAATGTTCATCATAAGGAACTGGCTATCCTTTCATGGATCTAGCAAATTAATCCACTATGGATTTAGTCATTCCGTGGAAAGAGAAAATGACAGAATGCCCCCCAGTCCCGGGCTTAGAGAGATTGTAAGAATTTCCTGGTTTATAAATCCTAAAAGAAATATTGAAAATTAGTAATTGGAATATTAGAACCATGAATCAGATTGGGAAGTTACAGCAAGTGGAGAATGAATTTATGAAATATAGTTGTGGATATCTTGGCCCTAAGTGAAACACGTTGTAAGGAGATTGGTGAGGAAATCTTAGACCAAGGATATATACATATCTATTCAGCAAGAACTGATGGAGCTGGAAGAGAAGGGGTAGGAATGATGATGACACCAAGAGCAGAAAACTCATTAACTGAGTAGAGAGCTGTAAATAACAAATAGTTACCTGCAAAGTTTAAATCAAAGCAGTGCAATATGAGCATTATAGTTTGCTATACACCAGCAAATGATGGCCCTGAAAAAAAGGAATACTATGAAGAATTGCAGTGTAATAGAGGAGATCCCAGAGAGAGTCATGAAAATTGTGATTGATGACCTCAGTGCTAAAGTTGGAAAGAATAATCAAGGACTAGAGGAAGTGATGGGTGTTGAGGGTCTTGGCAAAGTTGTAAATGGAAATGGTGCACATTTTATAATTTTCTTTTTCAACGAACAATCTTTTTATTGGAGGTACTTTTTTCAAGTGCGAAGGCATACACAAATATACATGGACTTCACCGTTTGGCAATTACAATAATGGGATAGATCACATAGCCATTAACAAACATAGAAGGAGGACTCTGAGAAATGTAAGAAGCTATAGAGGTGCAGATATTGGAAGTGATCACCAGTCCTCATTACCCCACTGGAATTAAAACTAAAAGCACCCAACAGAAATGTAAATAAAATGCCTAGGTTTGATACATCGAAGCTTCTAGACTCTAGAAGATGAGCACAGAGAAACATTTGCTATTGAATGTAGGAATCGCTTTGCAGTCGTAGAAACTTTAAGAGAAGAGCAGACAATTAATGAAGAATGGTGTGAAATTAAGAACATATATCAGTCAGTTGATAATAAAGTTTTGGGACATGCCGTTACAAGGAAAAAACCAGGGATGTCAAATGATACTTGGGATACTATAAAAAGGAGACAAAGACAGAAATTGATTGTTGAAAATTTTCTAGGAATTAATAAAGATTACAAGGTAAAGGATGCTAAGTATTCCAGTATTGATAGTGAAGTCAAAAGGAAAGCAAAGAATGATTGGAAAGAAGATTTACACAGGAAAGCATAGGAAGCTGACAAAGGTATGAATTCAGGGAGTAGCCATGGTATAAGAATTCTTCATAGAATTATTAATGAAATCTCTGCTGGGCAAAAAAAAAAGCTATAGCCATAAAAAAAGAGACGTGGTTCTGTTATAACAACAGAAGATGAAAAAAGGTAAGGTTGGATGGAACACTTTAGTGAGATAATGAATAGGAGATTTGAGGGGAATAATATGATTGATATACCAGAAGCTGAGGAAGACCTTGATGTGGCCATGAATTAATTCAGTGTGCTTGAAGTCAAAGCTTTCATTAAAAAACTCAGGAGACAGAAAACCCATTGATACGATGGAATACTAACCAAGATGATATTGGCCAAAAATGAAGCGACTCCCAAAATACTTACAAGATTATTTTGCAGAATATGACGTGATAAAAGAAAATCTGATGAATGGGAGCTGGGAGTGTTGGTGAAAATGACAAAAAATTAGATCTGACTGATTACAATAATTACAGACGCATTATACTTAAGTCAGTTGTCATAAAGTATGATTATTCTAAAGAAACTGGAGAGAAAGGTTGATAAAAAGCTGAGAGATGAACAAACAGGATTTAGAAAATTTTAGAAGTTGTAGAGACCAAATTTTCATTTTAAGACATGTTGTAAAGTAATGTGTAGAATGTAGAAACCCACTTTTGATGACATTTGGGAACTATGAAAAAGCCTTTAATAGTGTGCACAGGTCAATCTTAATGAGAGTCCTGCGTTATTATGGAGTTCCTCTTGGATATGTAAATTTGATTAACTCTGTTCATGAGCATAGTAAGAGTAAATTTAATGTTAGTGGAATCCTATTAAATGGATTTCCAGTGAACAGTGGAGTGCTCTCAGGGAATGTGTTGTCACCTATGTTATTTACCTCATGGACTTGGTAATGCAAACAACAGTTGGGGATGGGGGAGAAAGATTGGACAGGATTTGTATAGGAAATTGGCTGACCTAGAGTATGCTGATGACCCTGTCCTTATAAGCAGAACGCCACAGGATTTGCAATGCTTGCTAACAAGAATGCACGAAATATCATTGGAGGCTGGGCTAAAGATAAGTTGAAGAAAGACAGAGATGATTAGAATGGAATATGCAATGGGAGATGAAATATCATTGGAAGGAGAAAAGATTAATGAGTTAGAATCTTTTATATATTTAGGAACTATGATCTCGAATACAGGGTCTTTAGAATTGAAATTTAATGAAAGATTGAAAAAGCAAATCAGACAATGGCAAGGTTAAGTAAAATTTGGAAATCAAATCGCCTGAAATTACATATAAAAATCAGGCTTTATATCAGCTTAGGGAGATCAGTGTTACTGTATGGACATGGGTCGTGGTATGCTAATGAAACAATATCCAACAGATTTTGTAGATTCGAGAATAAAACTCTCAGAAGAATATTGGGAGTGAAATGGCAGGACAGGATTAGAAATGAAACTATAAGAGATATTACTCGAGTGCCATATGTGGATGAGATCATGGTGAGCAGATGAAGATGGTTTGGGCATGCTCTTTGCACTCCCCATGAGATTCGTTCCCAACTTTCAACTGGGGTCCACAAGGCACTAGAAGAGTTGGAAGACCCAGACGTACATGGCTGAAAACTATGAAGCGCGAAGTAGGAGAAGATGAATGGAGAAGTAATGATTTAAAAGCTCAAGATAGAGACGACTGTTGAAATTAAACAAACCCTTTGCGTCAATAGGCGTAGGAGAAGATGTACATTTAAGATTTTAAAATATAATGTCGGTAAAATGCTTTATCTTATGAATTTCTGTATATTGTTAGTATTCTGTATTAAACGTTTTGTTGTTAAGAATTTATCTTTAGGAGTATGTATTTGGACCTAACTAGGAATTTCATTGTGCCTCTCAGAGCTTCGTGCTAAGAGGAAGATTCTATTTACATATTGAGTTTTATCGGAAAGCGTTATTTTGGCGCGGCTCAGTCTCATCTTTAATTAGATTTTATGTCAACGTAACGAATTACTTAGAACTGGGGAAGTGTCTCATAAAATGTTGAACTATAGAAACTTTTTGCAATGGTCTGTCTAATGGAAAAATGTTACTCATTTAATACTATCGTTTTAAAGATTCTAAAAGGTATCAATGTTTTTGCTGGTTTTCGACACACATACACATACACACACACACACACACACACACACTATATATATATATATATATATATATATATATATATATATATATATATATATATATATATATTTATATATATATATATATATATATATATATATATATGTATATATCTACATATATACACTTATACATCCATATATATATAACGGATTTTGAGCGAAGCGAAAAATCTATTTTTGGGTGAGATGGCCATGTCGTCCTGATGGAAGTTCCTATAGGGTAGCTTCCTAGGGTATATTACAACTACGGTGATATTCCCAGAGAATTTACCTTAAGGTACCAGAATTCTAACTCCTGGAGCGAGTATCCCTCGTGAAAGGGATATCGCGACATATCAGAGGACGTATTCTTGACACGCCACATGGCCATCTGCATCCTGGACAGAGATTTCGTCTCGTAGGAGGCGATTGGCAAGAAACGAATTCGGGAAAGAAAAAGGGGGAGCCGCTCCCAAGGCTCCCTATCTTCCGATTCGTATGTGTGTCTGGCGCCAATCCTGGCGCCATCTGTATTCCTTGTAGCGTACACGAGGTGCTACAGATACTGTATGTAGGGAGGGGTCCTACGGCCCTTTCTTAGAAAGGCAAGGGCGGGTCCATCAGGACGACATGGCCATCTCACCCAAAAATAGATTTTTCGCTTCGCTCAAAATCCGTTTTTTGGGCTCAAGCCATGTCGTCCTGATGGAAGTATACCAGAGCATTACTGTATCTGTGGATTCTCAGAACGTGCCGTACTCCCCGGATGTAATTTTTCCCGGTCGACTAGACCTAGAGACCTAAGATGTTACCGTTATACATCTTTTCAACTAACTATAAACCATGTTAGAGCTTCCTGCCCCCTACAGGGAAGAGTCCTACTAGACTCTGGAAAAGTCTCGAAGAGTACATATACCTATGTATGAATACCAGGCAAGCTAATATAGTGGTCTCGCCCTATATTAAGTAAAGCATAGTTTGTAAAGAACCACTGCGTCAATATGAAATATCGACCAGTTCTCCGCACAATACTTGTATTGGACAAAGGTTTTATATCCGCATAGGAGGAAAACCAATGCAACATAGCTTGCATAAAGGAACAATTCTATTAGAATTATCCCAGATAAGGTACATAGAATGAATGCTCAATTATACCAATAAATTGACACAGGTGAAGGAGACGCAAGGTTCTCAAGATCCAGTTTATTGACAGGCAATAAATAGACAGGTTAACCACAATTATATATATATATATATACATAAGAAGAGGATAACCCAAAACTTTAAGCATAAGTATGATAGTAAACAGAGCTTGTTTGTCTGAAAGAAAAAACATTAAATGCCACTTTTAAGATACCGAGGTATCAAAGTCATAAAAGTCTGTATTACAAATCAATGAAATTAGCGTTAGAAACCCTCGGCACACATGTCTGCACTTATGCTAGGTTCACCTTCGGAAATGGAACAGTCTACATGGGCAACACAGTGCCCTCACTTAGTTTGTAGTACAGTATGTAACTACACACTCACCCTGGAATTAATCGTCCCAATTAAGACCACTGTTCCTCGCAGAGTTAAACAGTAGGGTTAACACCGCGACCCACTGCTACCACAGATCTCTTTAGTTCCTCTACTTGCTTCGCATAGTGGCGAAAGAACACTCTGGAAGACTTCCAGCCAGTGTATGAACGGAGATGTTCAAAATCCATACAATTAAAGAAATTTAAGGATGAGGCAACTTTCCTCGGATCGTGACCTGCGGGTGTATTGTCAGGATCCGCTCTGCGAATAAAATATGTGATTTTCGCTCTGAGTTGATTCAGTGATAAATTTGAGCCTGATGTTTCTCCCCTGAATAGTTGACCACCCTTGAAGTCTGAAGTTCTATGAAGATAGACCTTTAGGCATTCTACTGGACATAGAGATGCATCTTCTTTCAGAGGGCAGATTCTCCAGGGACCCCACCTGTTGGTGGGTAACTCATTCTTGGCGAGAAACGTAGGATCCGGAAACAGGTTCAGTTCTCCCCCATCCAGGAACTGAACACGACCTGCCTCTCTCGAGAGGGCTACAATCTCACTAACCCTGGCCCCGGACGCGAGTGCAAAATAGGAAAATAACTTTTTGTGTCAAATCCTTTAACGCACACTCTTCATTGCTCAACAGAGAAGCGAAATGAAGAACTTGTCTAAAGACCATGAAATGGGCTTTGGAGGTGCTGAAGGTCTGAGCCTAGCACAGGCTTTCGGGACTTTATTAAAGATCTCGTTACCTAGGTCGACCTGGAAGGCATATAGAATGGGTCTTGTCAAAGCAGACTTACACGCTGAAATCGTGTTAGCTGCCAATCCTTGACCATGGAGGTGGAGAAGAAAGATAAGCAGAAGTCTGTCAAGATCTCCTGCGGATTCTTCGCCTTGACAAAAGGCCACCCATTTTCTCCAAGATGACTCATATTGCCTTCTAGTAGATTTGCACTTATATTCCTCAAGGAAGTCTATGCTGGCTTTCGAAATCCCGAAACGCTTTCTCACCGCTAGGGAGAGAAAATCATGAGCTGCAGGGTCCGGGTTTTCTGTAATGAAGCGCAGACAGTTGACTTCTGGACTCGCTGGGTCAGAACTGGATCTGGTAGCGGTACAAACTTCAGCTACAGTTCCAATGCCAGGGGGAACCACACGCTGTTCGGCCACTTGTGGGCCACTATTGCCGCTACCCCTTGAAGGATCTCAGTTTGTTGAGGACCCTCAACAGAAGGTTGTGAGGAGGGAACAGATAAATCTTGGACCATCTGTTCCAGTCGAGGGACATCGCGTCCACTGCTTCCGCTAAGGGGTCCTCGTACGGGGCACGTACAGGGGCAACTTCTTGTTGTCTTTCGTCGCAAAGAGGTCTATCTGCAGTTCTGGGACTGATTCAGAATGAAGGAGAATGATCCTGCGTCTAAGGACCATTCCGACTCTATCGGTGTGAACCTGGATAGAGCGTCCGCTGTCACATTGCGGACTCCTTGAAGGTGAACTGCCGACAGGTACCACTTCTTCTTTTCCGCCAATCGGAAGATGGCCAACATCACCTTGTTGAGAGGTGGTGACCTCGATCCTTGTCGATTCAAGTATCTCACAACTACCTCGCTGTCCATCACCAACCTTATGTGGATCGAGTGACGCGGGGAGACTTTCTTTAAGGTAAGGAGCACTGCCCTAGCTTCTAGAAAGTTTTATGTGAAAGGTCTTGAATAGCTTGGACCAAGTCCCCTGGACTTTTTTCCGATGAGAGTGACCTCCCCATCCCTCCTTCGAGGCGTCTGAGTGAATCGTCACCGACGGGGGAGGTGGCTGAAGAAGAACCGACTTCTTTAGATGTCTAGCTTGGGACCAAGGCCTGAGAAGAGTACTTAGCCGAAGCGGCTGGTCTTCTCAGATCTCTTCGCGCGTTTGATGCATAACTTCTCCAAACTCCGATTGCATCCTTTAGCTGTGCTCTTAGCACTGGGTCTGTCACCGAAGCAAACTGGAGAGAGCGCAGTACCCTCTCCTGCTCGCGTCTTGATATCCTTTCGGAATCTAGAAGTCTCTTGACAGAACCCGCTATCTCCTTCCTTTTCTTCGCCGGGATGGAGAAACGGTGTGACAAAAGGTCCCAGTGGATTCCCAGCCACTGGAACTTTTGAGATGGAGAAAGTCGAGACTTTTTTCTGTTGATCTTGAAGCCTAGGTACTCTAGGAACTGGATCACTTGACTGGAAGCTTGCAAGCATTCTGTCTCGGATGCTGCCCACACCAACCAGTCGTCCAGGTAGGCTACTACCTGAATTCCCTTTAGGCGTAATTGTTTGAGAGCTACGCTCGCAAGCTTCGTAAAAATCCTTGGGGCTATGTTTAGCCCGAATGGCATGGCTCCGAAGGCGTATAGTCTTCGTTGTAGCTTGAACCCTAGGTAGGGGGAGAGTCGATGGCTAATTGGAATGTGCCAATAGGCGTCTGACAAGTCTATAGAGACGGAATATGCCCTCTTGGGCAGTAAGGTCCTTATGTGTTGCAGTGTTAGCATTTTGAATTTGCAATTCACTATGAACTTGTTGAGTGGCGACAAGTCCAGAATGACTCTGAGCTTTTCTGAGTCTTTCTTGGGAACACAAAACAGCCTCCCTTAGAAATTGATGGGCTTCACCCTTCGGATCACCTTTTTTCTCCAACAGTTCTTGAACGTACTCCTCCATAACAGGGGTGGAGTGTTGGAAAAACCGAAGGCACGGGGGTGGAGTGCTGTACCAGCTCCAGCCCAGTCCATTCTTGAGTAGGCTGTGGGCCCAGGGATCGAAGGTCCACCGATCCCGAAATTTCAGAAGTCTCCCTCCTACCGCTATCACCTCACTGAGGTCTTGCCTTCCTGACCACGACCACCCCTGAATCCCCTTCCCCTTGAGGGGCGTCTAGACGAGCCTCTGGCTGCTCCTCTAGGCTTTGCTCGAAAAGAAGTAGACTGCCCTTCGAACGCTGGGGTGAATGCCGTGGACTGTGTCGACACGGCCTGGGGTACCCACTGAAAAGTGGTCGGGGTTTGTGCCACGATCTGGGGCACTGGGGGCAATGGCAATTGCAGTTGCTGTTGCTGTCTAACAGGCTTGGCTGGCCGAGACGGTAGCCTAGTCCTCATAGTCTTCCTCTTTGGTTGAGGACCCTCATCTGGGGAAGACTTTCTTTTGATAGCCAGGCCCCACTTCTGGAGAAGGTTTCTATTCTCCAAGGCGGCCTTATCAGCAACTTCTTTGACCAAGTCGGTAGGGAAAAGGTCTTTTCCCCAAATGTTGGAGGAGATTAGTTTCCTTGGCTCGTGCCTCACCGTAGCCGAGGTAAACACGAACTCCCTACAAGCTCTCCTTGCCTTGACGAAGCCATAAAGGTCCTTCGTCACTGTGGCCAGATGAGTCTTGGCCACTACCATGAACATTTCATGGACCTTGGGGTCACTTGCCATCGTCTCGAGAGTAGTCTGAAGAGACATTGAGGCAGTCAGTCTTTCTTTTGTATCGAACTCTCTTCGCAAAAGAAAGTCAGACAGCTTAGGGAGGTCCTCGCCGAACTGACGTCCGGCAATATCAGCCTCCAACTTTCCAACTGAGAACGTAAGATGGACGTCCTTCCAGTCTTTGTGGTCCATAGGCAGGGCCAGCGACAAGGGTTTACACTCCTCTAGGGAGGGGCAAGGCTTGCCGGCCTCGACTGCTTTTAGTACAGCCAGAAACCCTTTCTGTAAAAAAGGGGAAGGCTCTAGTAGGCGAGGACACAAAGGAGGGGAGCTCCCTGTTCAATGCGGCTACCTTTGAGTTAGAGAAGCCCCTCTCTTTCATCGAGGATGAAAGTAGAGCTTGAGCCTTAGCATGGTCCATCACTATGACCTCCTTCGGCTCTGTCTCCTCCTTTGAAGCTGGTTCCTTCCTCAGCCGGACATAACAGTCCGGATATGATGCCTTGCTGGGCCAGAATTCCACCTCCTCCAGGGGAACTGAGCCCAGCTTATCCGAGATGACGATCTTTCCAGTCGTCATCGGCATGTGCTCAGCATACCTCCATGGGTTAGCATCTGAGCACAAGGGAAGGTCTTTCACATTGAGCTTTTTCTGGGGCCCATGTGATTCTGCAAGGCACTGCCTTCGCAGTTCCATTGCAGCCGCCTTCTCCTGATTCTCCTTCTGCATTTGTTGGATCATTCCAACAATAGAAGAGAGGGCCTGTCCCAGCTCTACTGGGAGACCGGCCGATGTTGAGGGAATAGGCTCCGGAATCTGAACCGGAGTAGCCGACACCTCGTCGACGTCTACCTCTACAACGTCTGGGGCTTGAACTTCATCCTGGGCTTCTGCCAGGAGGTCTTCCTCCAGACACTTGTCCACATCAGACATCCTGTCATCTAACTGGATGTCTTGCATCGCGACCGCGCCTTCAGCATCCACCTGGATCTGAACTTAGGGGATCTCCTCTTGAGGCTGGGGAATCACTGCATCAGCTGATGCCTTAGGGAAAAGATACGCCCTCATCTTCTCACTTGGAAGATAAGGGCCAGAAGTGTTCTTTTGGAAGCCCCTTACCCAGGTACGAAGCTTCTTCCTAGCTATATCCCTTGATTCCTCCGTCCTAGGGGAATCAAAGGTCTCAGTAATCAGGTTAGTGCACACAGTACATACCTGAGGGTCCCAATACCGGAGATCATCCTTGGAGACAGCGCATGCTGCGTGTCTCCTACAAAACTCATGTCCGCAGAGGTTCTTGCTGCGGACGTTGCAGAAAGCACTTCCGCACTTCGGAGTGTCCTTCTGTAAAGAGAAGAAATTTCCATGAGTATCAAGTGAACTATGTATCACTGGATATGCATAGTATAGCATAACAATTCAGAAAGGAAAGACACACACTTGTGTTTCCCTCACAACCCATTGTTGCAGCCTTCCAGATAATAAAATCAAATGGTTAATCTCTTCTAGAGTAACCAATGCAAGGTTTCCAGAGGAAACAGGTGAAGCTCACACCTAAGCAATGATTTTAAGATCCTGGATAATAGACAGGAAAGAACTCACTTTCCTATCTGTAGGGCAACAGCAAAGGGATGTGCAAGAAAACACAAAAGTGTTAGAACACACAGTGCTGTACCAAAACCCTTACCATAGTTTTCTTCTTACTGTATATGTTATACTGAAGAATACTAGTACAATATAGGGGGATACGTGCCGGCCGGCACTTGCCGGCCGGCACACACCATAACTAGCTTTAAAGTATACTACTTAACAGCTATAAGGCGGCAGAACTCTGGTTCAAATGCATGTGCCGGCCGGCAGCAACTGCCGGCCGGCAACAGCCAATGTCGGCCGGCAATGGCTGCCGGCCGGCAACAGCCAATGTCGGCCGGCAATGGCTGCCGGCCGGCAACTACACAAGGTAGTACCCAGCTGCCGGCCACACTCTTGGTGACCGGCAGACAAGGGCTGACATAAGCCGGCCGGCAAAGGTACAAGACCGATGCCAGCCGGCAGCAAAAGAACCAGAGGACTACACCTGCCCGGCTGCCGGCCTCATAGGCCGGCAGCCGGGTCGGGTACAGCACTAGAAGAAAAATAGAATGGATGCCGGGATAAGAGTGTACACTACCTCCAAGCCCGGCAATCCGAAAGAGTGCATATAAGGAAGGGGAGAATCTAATTCAGGCTTCCTGACCAATGCCGTCTGGCTCTACAGGCAGGCATGGATGAGGGACCAAGGGAGGTCCGGGCAGCACTCAAAATATAAGACCCTTGCCGGCCGGCCGCTCTGCCGGTCGGCAAGGGGCTGAGTCAATTCCACATCCTAACCTATACTAGGTCCAGATGTAGAACGACGTACAGTACTGTAATAGCTAGGCCATTACGGAGAAAGAGGGGGAAGGGACAAGAGGGTCCTACCAACCTTGCTTTAGTGACGGATCACCCGCAGCCAAGAAACTTATCTTAGCCTAAGGGAGATCTAAGGAGGAAGGCCAGCAATACTTGCCAGCTCCCGGAGCACCAAAGCAAGGAAGGTGTTGCTACTCCCAGGGAAAGAAACTTATCCTCCCCCGAGAACAGCAACAAGGACTAGTCTGGTAGATCACAAAAGAAGGAATCATATCCACAGAAACCTTCGGTAGTGACCTAAGGAGGCTAAGCCCCCTTTTGTCTGTGTCAGGCCAGCGAGGGAGACTCTACCCCAAGCCAGACAAACACAGACTCAGACTAAAAAACTCTGTTGTTCTGTCCCTCTGTGAACCAGACTTACTGGAACAGGAAGGTACAGTAACACCCCAGTATAGTTTTATCAAAAATAAATTCGGAAAAAACCACTTAGGGATAAGCCCAAGGCTTAAACAGAGGGAAAGGGATTGCATACCTTCTCCGAAGAAAAGAAAGCAACCGGGGAGTATGAGAAAGTATACTAAGGCTCCATAAGCAACTTAGCCTAGGCACCAAGAGAATCGATTACCTAAATCACCGAAACTCACTCGTATACTATCTTGGAAATATTCCACACAATCTTAAATGTATAAAACATAGCCTAAAGCTTCAATAAAATTTTTATTACACTCGGAAAAACCAAAATCATGCATGAAGTACTAGGACCAAACGACTAGGCTACATGGCCTAGCGTAGGCCAGAATGGCGAATACTTCGCCAAAATAATACTAAGCACGAAGGAAATCCTATGTAATGCTAAATAGCTAAAATTTATTAAAGCAAAATAACCGGGAATGTCGCTCTGACTAACTAAACTCATACCTAGCGAGCGACAGCGTCCAGGACGCCTCCGGTAGGCTACGGCTCTTGTATCAAAGATTAATCCTATTAATCACTCAAAAATTTACCAAGAGCCTACATTTATACATAAAAGACATTATACTCAACTTATCAGAGGCCGACGAAGACGGAGAAGCCATGAAAAGTAGAATAAATCCAAGATTTGCGAGAAACACAGGAAAAAACACCGAGTTGTTAAGCTACGCAAAAAGGAATACAGATGGCGCCAGGATTGGCGCCAGGCACGCATACGAATCGGAAGATAGGGAGCCTTGGGAGCGGCTCCCCCTTTTTCTTTCCCGAATTCGTTTCTTGCCAATCGCCTCCTACGAGACGAAATATCTGTCCAGGATGCAGATTGCCATGTGGCGTGTCAAGAATACGTCCTCTGATATGTCGCGATATCCCTTTCACGAGGGATACTCGCTCCAGGAGTTAGAATTCTGGTACCTTAAGGTAAATTCTCTGGGAATATCGCCGTAGTTGTAATATACCCTAGGAAGCTACCCTATAGGAACTTCCATCAGGACGACATGGCTTGAGCCCAAATATATATATATATATATATATATATATATATATATATATATATATATATATATACATATATATATATATTGGATATATGTATATATATATATATGTATATACATATATATTTATATATATTTAAGTTATATGAATAGAAATTTTTAAAACGACAAGAAAACTTTATGAAAGGTTTTTTCCTTGCTTGTATTTTTTTTTTCATGGATTTTTGTGGGGCAAAGGGCAATTCTTATACCATTGCTAAATCAGTCTTAAGGCCAGAAAAATTGGCATCAGCTGTGGATGTAGGCTGTTGAACTGAAAAATTAGTTACATTGTCAGAGCTCTAATATTCAAAGGTTAGGTAGAATTAATGTGCTGCCTGTGATTTTTTTTTCTTCAAAATTATTTATGCAAATAAAGAAATGCTAAATCAAAATAACCCAAAATATTTATTGTAATGTAAGGTGCTCTTTTGTTGATTAATAACAAGCTACTGTATATTAAGAACCATTCATTTCTATATAGAGCAAATATCGAGAACTTTATGAAAATTCTTTTGTGCATAATAGTAACAAGTCCTTGCGTATGTTATTGACCTCCTGGATGATGAGTAACGAACTGCCTCTGTCACATTGTTTTATGGTAAGCAATTGATTTTTATTTTCTCTATGGCTTTATTCATAACTTCAAATGAAGGCATCTTAATTGTTTAGCAACATGTGTTATGCTGTATAGCTGCTGAAAAATCATTATATTCTTTGAAGTTTAAGCAACACATGTCTTCTCTTGTTCTATGTTATTGTTAATTTTATTGTTCATTCTTTTGATGCAGTGAATGTTTACTCTTGTTCGTATCATTTCTGTTGTAAATGTATTTATTCATAAACATAAATTACTTACAATCATCCCCATCAAATTCCATTTTATTATATTAAAAGTGTTTTATAAACACTTGCTTGCATTAATGTTGTTTAACCACTTATTCATAATGAAACAATATTGCTGATATCAATATCAGCAATATTGTTTCATTATGATTAGTGTTCATGGATGACAGTCAACAAGAAATTAAGCATATAAAATCAATATTGAAAAGTGATTCGGGTGGATACTAACTATGAAAAAATTCTAGAGTTGTCAATAAACATATATATATATATATATATATATATATATATATATATATATATATATATATATATATATATATATATATATATATATCATCATCATCATCATCTCGCACGCCTATTGATGCAAAGGGCCTCGGTTAGATTTCGCCAGTCGTCTGTATATTGAGCTCCTGATTCAATAATTCTCCATTCATCATCGTCTAGTTCGTGCTTCATAGTCCTCAGCCATGTAGGCCTGGGTCTTCCAATTCTTCTAGTGCCATGTAGGGCCCTACTGAACGTTTGGTGAACTAATCTCTCTTGGAGAGTGCAAAGAGCCTGTCCGAACCATCTCCATCTACCCCTCATCATGATCTCATCCACATAAGGCACTCGAGTAATCTTTCTTAGAGTTTCAGTTCTAATCCTGTCCTGTCATTTAACTCCCAATATCATTCTGAGGACTTTGCTTCCCAATCTATTAAATCTATTGGAGAGGGTTTCTTTGTCATAACATGACTCATGTCCATAGAGTAACACCGATCTCACTAAACTGACATATAGTCTGATTTTTTATGTGTAATTTCCGGCGATTTCATTTCCAAATTTTAATAAACCTAGCCATTGTCTGGTTTCCTTTTTTCAATCTTTCACTAAACTCTAATTCTAAAGACTGTATTGGAGATCATAGTTCCTAAATACTTAAATGATTCTACCTCGTTAATCCTTTCTCCTTCTAATGATATTTTTCATCTTTCCTTGCATACTCCATTCACATCATCTCTGTCTTTCTTGAGCCCAACCTCGTGAGGTACGTCATGCATTCTGGTAAGCAAGCATTGCAAATCCTGTGGTGTTCTGCTAACAGGCCAGCATTATCAGCATACTCTAGGTCTGGTAATTTCCTATCACCAATCCAGTCCAATCCTTCTCCACCATATCCAACTGTTTTACACATGACAAAATCCATAAGAAGGATAAAATACATAGGTGACAACACATTCCCTGGGGGTACTCCGCTGTTCACTGGAAATTCATTTGATAAGACTCCATTAACATTAACTTTGCACTTGCATTTTTTATGAACAGACTCAATCAAATTGCCCGGTGCATACTATCAAATGTTTTTTCATAGTCTATAAATGCCATCAAAAATGAATTTCTATATTCTAAGCATTGCTGTACATGTCTCAAAAGGAAAATTTTGTCAGTGCAACTTAACCGTTATGAAATTCTGCTTGTTCATCTCTCAGCTTCTCATCAATCTTTCTCTCCAGTCTCATTAGAATAAGCATACTATATATTTTCATGATAACTGACGTAAATGTTATGCCTCTGTAATTATTGCATCAGGTATCCTTTTTTTTTTTTTTTTGCTGTTTTCACCAACACTTCTAACTCTCATTCATCAGGTTTTGCTTCTTCATGACACATTCTACAAAATAATCTTATTAGTATTCTGGGAGTCACTTAATTTTCGGCCAGTATCATCTCGGCAGTTATTCCATCATATCCATTGGCTTTTCATCTCTCGATTTTTTTAATGAAAGCTTCGACTTCAAACTCACTGAATTCATTCATGGGCACATCAAGGTCTTCATTAGGGGTAATTCGAATTAAAAGCTATCAGTTGTGTCACCTGGTGGGTCGGAAAGTCAGGGAAAACTCGCCAGCATGAGACTGATGTCTCACCAAGTAAATCTTGAAAAGCAGGTAGCCCTTAGGTTCCAACTTCTTTTAGAGTCTTAGGTGGTATGCTTTGTAGCGACCTTGCCTTTCATTTGAAGGGGCTAGGGTTTGATCCATGTATGAAAAATATGTAGAAGTGTGTGTTTTATACAATGAGATTAATGACCTTAAGAGTACTATGACTGTCATAATTTCTTGTGTGCGATCACTGAACTCTGTTATAGGTGACGAGTGTTAGTCTGATAGGTGACGTGTGTTAGTCTGATAGGTGACCTGTTTTAAGCCTATTGGTGAGAGTATATTTCCATTACAGTGGAGATTTCCAAAAAATCTATCAATTCAGCATATTGACAGAGCAACATTGCATTTACTTACCTGAGGGGTAAGCAGTACCACTCAATCGATCATTAAAACAAGAAGGTACTCATCTGAAGAGTATATGGCTGTGTGAAGTGCATTCACGAACATTTTTATAATAAAGTGAACAAATCCATGTTCTGATGTCTTATTATCTGTCGACATGGAACATAATTGGTGTCAGGGGAAAGAATACGTCTATTTGTGTATGCTGTGACCGCAGTTGTTCTTTAAGCCGGTAAAATAAAAGTTCAAGATGCCAAGATATACAAGGACTAACAGCAGACACTGCTGCTGCGGGAGATGAAAACGAAGGAGCAGTTGGTTATAGTGATGTCGATGAAGAATATAGACGAGAGCAATGAATGTAGGACTTAGAAAATAAGTTAGGTAACCTAGCCGAGTTAATTAACAGATTATTAGCTGAACGAGAAGAGGAGCGCTGCACTAACACAGCATATCCGACGTACATAAACAAAGTTCAAACGCACTCAAGTGAAAGCACACATGCACAGCTGATTGAAGGTACTCAAAACATCGTAGTTCGAAAATTTCTAGAACTCCAGGCAAGTGTTAGGCCTTTGATGATCAATGTCCTAATGAAGGGTTTCAATCAATCGAAGTGTTTTTGAGAGACTTTGAAGTAGCCACATATGGGTGGTCAGAAAAATAAAAAGCATTTCAAGTAATTAGGTTGCTGAAAGATGCTCCGGCAACGGAGGTAATGTGTTGGCCACAAGACAGTTTAAGAAGTTATACTGAAGTAAAACGACGTTTAATTGAAATATACGCTTTACCCGATGCGAGAAAAGGGAACATGAAAGAAAATTACAAACCCAAAATTCGAGAGGTTGAGTCAGTTCTCAGTTTAGCAACTTTTATTTTTCGTGATTGTGATTCGTTTATACGGAGTACCAATCTCCCAGAAGTTGATAAAAAATCAATTGCCAGTAAACATACTCGCGGGTTAGTAAACCCGGATTTACGTGGTTATTTGTTCGATGACAATCACTCATTAGCAGACGTAGTGATGGCGATACAAAACATTCTAGACAGTTTGCCAGAAGAAAATATGAGGGAGAATAACTGCCCGGAAGTTGGAAAAGTAGCAGCTATGAGAGGTACTCACGAACCCCAAAACCAGGAGAAGGGAGAACAAAGTCAGCAAGTGAGAAGAGTCTTCAGATGTCGGCAGTATGGGGGTGAGGGGCACCAATGAATGGAGTACCCCACCCAAGGATCCCCTAGCTATTACACTTGTCAGGCCTACGGTAATCTATCTCGAGAGTGCCCAGCAAAAAACGCTGTGGTTAGGCGAGCTTTCACACACGCACACCACCCCCGCCCAACTTCCGAGGAAAAGGGAACAGAGGAAGGGGGAAACAAAGGAGATCAATGCCAACCCCCCCCCCCCCCCGCGCAAGACAACAGAAGCAGTCGAGCGGGCAGTGGTGCCCCCATCGGTACCCCCGACATCTCCCACGCAGCACTAAGGACAGGAGCCGGGGGCAGAGGTATTGCAAGTGAGGTCGTTGGCACATGCCCTACATATCCTAATAGCTGCTTGGAATTTTAGTCGTCAGGCTTGACCTATCAGATAAGCCCTTTCGAGCACTGATCGACACAGGAGCCAGCGTTTTGCTTCCAGAACAAGGGATCTCATCAAACCCATTACAGTCAGCGGCATCCATCATCCGACACGCCAGGAGGAAATAAACTACAGGCAAGGCATACAACGATCGTCAACTTTAAGGTGAGATCTGGGAAGTTTACACATGATTTTTTGTCTTGCCCACCTTGGGAAGTCTAGGAATCAACGCTATACATGGTTTGGATTTTATAATTAGTAATCAAATATACATTTGCTGGGTAAAAGATAGAATAACAGTAAAAACAGGAGGGTGCATTTTGCCGACAGAAAGTCATGAGAGAGTAAGTGTTTGTGCAGGAAAGGAGAGACAATCAAGTAAGGTAACAGCTGTACCTGAAAGAGGAGAAGTATTGCCTCCCCAGACACTTACGAGCATATCAGTGACCCTTTGTCAGCCTCTCCTGGAGGGAACGGAGGTCGTAGTTAAACCCCGTGACAAATGAGCACAAGTAGTCTTAGAGGGCTTGTCAGAAATAAAAGAGACCAGAGCGTATGTTACGATAGTTAATTTGTCAAATAAAAAAGTGGTTTTAGGAAGTGATTCTGTGTGTGAATTGGAGTTATGTGAAATTTCTAATTGTGTGTGTGAATTGGAGTTATGTGAAATTGCTAATAATGGGATCTTGGGAGCCACAACTCCAGCCCGCACAGATGAACGCACTCAGAACTTGATTATGCAAGCGCGAAAACTATGTCCACCAGAATATCAACCTGTAGTTAGTAACATTGTTAATAGTTATTCCGATGTATATGCAATTGGAGACAAACCACCCTGGAGGATTGATCGATTTCCCTTTAGTACTGAAACTGGGCAAGGGGACAATCAGGTCAAGCTTTATAAGGTACCCATTCATTTCCAGGGAGAGATAGAAAGTGAAATTAGTAAATTAAGGGAACAAGAGATTATCGAGGTGAGAAAATCCCCCTGGTCTTCTCCAATTATAGCTGTTAGGAAAAAGGATGGCTCGGTAAGATTGTGTGTTAATTATAGGAAGTTGAATGCAGTCACTAAGGATAATGCATTTCCATTGCCCTCAATCGAAGAATTACTTGCGAAGGTATGAGGTAGTATATATTTTATAACTATCGAATTAAAATCTTGATACTATCAAATACCCATTCAGAAAGACAGTAAATGTAAAATGGCATTTATAGCCAACGATCAACTATTTCTGTTTAATTTTCTTCCTTTCGTTGTTAAAAATGTTTTGTCTCCCTTAATTGGCCATAATGTTCTTGTTTATTTAGATGATATCATAATTACAGGGAAAACGGCCGAAGAACATAATAACAATATTCGTAAAGTTTTAGAAGCATTGCGAAGTAATGGTATGAAAATAAATTTGTCAATGTGTAAATTTATCTGTAAACAGGTTGAATTTTTAGGTTATATGATAACCCCGGAAAGTATCCAACCCTGGCCCAGTAAAGTAGAAACTATTAGAGATTTCCTCCGGGCCACATACCCCTAAGGAAATAACTGGGTTCCTTGGCTCACTGAGCATTACCCTAAATTCATAAGAGGTTTTGGAAATATAGCGAGACCCTTAGATGCTTTAAAGAAACAAAAAGTAATAAATTGGGGAGTGGAAGAATAAAGAGCCTTTAACCATTTGAAAGCTGCCTTAACTAGCAATGACTTACTCGCATATCCTAGATTTGATAGCCCGTTTTTGGTAACAACAGATGTGAGTAGCATAACTATTGGTGGCGTAATTTCTCAATGAAATTATTAAAGTAGAGAACGACCCATTTGTTTAGCTTCCAGGGCATTAAAAGTGCCAGAAAAGAATTATATTACATTCGATCGAGAGGCATAGGCTATTCCTTGGGGTCTAAAAAGCATCGGTTCTATTTATTAGGTCAGTGGATTGAGTTGCAAAGTGATCATCGCCCCTTACGTGATTTATTTTACAAAGATGACTTGACTTCTAAAACGATTGTTAGAGTTTAACATAAAGGGGTTTGACCACATAGAAGGTAAAGCTAACAAGGTAGCTGATGCCCTCTCTGAAGGTGCAGTAATAAAAGTAAGAACTCGGGTGCAAACGAGGAACGAAGAACGAAACCAAAATATTGAAGGCCCCATCAAAACAGAAAACGGGATATGAATTCACGCGAGGAACAATCAGAAAATGAGATCCGCGAGAGAGAGAGAGAGAGAGAGAGAGAGAGAGAGAGAGAGAGAGAGAGAGAGAGAGGGAGAGGACGTGAATGTGTGTGGGTGGCCGAGGACATGATCAGGGGTGTCTGGAATGAGTGCTCTGATGATGCAGGTGTGATTGATTTGGGAGGGTGAGACATATTGGAAATCGAGAGTGACAGAAAAAAAGAGGAATGGGTGGAAAGAGTGCGAACAGTTACTAAAGGGGAATCAGAGAGTTATCCATCATTTATAAATGCGCCTCGTGAGAATTTCCTATAAAGAATGATATCTTATATTGTGGTTACGAGAAGAGGGGAGTGGAATTTTGTGCATGGGTAGTTTTTCCTCCCTCTTTAATTAATTAAGCCTTCCACATTGTACATGCAAGTCCGTATGCAGGGCATTTAGGGATTGATAGAACATTAAGGAGAGCACATGAATCCTTCATTTGGTTAGGAATAAAAAAAAAATATATAGGAAATTATATAAAATGTTGGCCTGTCATTCCTATTAAATTTTATTGGGTGCATATGGATGTGGTAGGACCATTTCCTACTGGTATAACACAACATGAATATATATGTGTATTTGTGGATGTATTTATCTGTAATATTTTTTTTCTTTTTCTTAGATGTTAGAATATCATCTACTTCAGTTTCCATTCGTATCCATGTTGTTCTTTTTCTGTCCCATCATTATTCTTTCCATAGAACTTTTGTAACTAGCTTATGTTTTAAGCCTTTAGTAAAGCTCCAAGTTTCTTATTCGTAAGTTAAAATTGGTTGGAACATCTGATTAAACACTTCTTTTTTCCAGAGAAAGTGGAATTTTACATTTCATAATCTCATTTTTGCTTACCAAACACTCTCTGTCCTATGCTCATCCTTCTTTTAATTTCTGTCTAGTGTCTTGGGAAAACACTTAATGTCTGTCCTAAGTAAGTGTATTAATTAAAAATCTGTAGAGGTTCACCCATAAATCTTATTTGTAGTGTCTCTGCATATATATTGAACATCATCTTAATTTTACTCATATTCATTTTTAGTCGTAAATTTCTATTTTTTTTATTGAAACCTATCACCTTTTGATATTCCAGACATGATTCACTAATTAGAACTATGTCATCTGCAAATCTCAAGTTTTAAAGGTATTCCCCATTAATATTAATTCCTAAATTTTCTCAATCAAAATTCTTAAAAACTGCTTCTAGGAATGCTGTGAATAATTTAGAAGAGACTGGATCTCCCTGTCTAACTCCTTTCACAATCGGAATTTTCTCACTATCTTTATATAGTTTAGGATTGCTGTGCTTCCTGTGTGGATATCTTCAGGTGTTCTAATATAAGATTCCTCTATTCTTTGTCTATGAAGGGATTTCATTACATCTAAGGTTTTGACAGAATCAAAAGCTTTCTCATAGTCTATAAATGTAATACATAGTGGGTTGCCATACTCTGTTGATTTTTCAACTAGCTGGGTAATTACAAGGCTATGGTCATTTGTTGAATACACATTTCTAAAGCCTGCCTGAACTCTTGGTTGATTAAAGTCTAGCTGTATTTCTATTCGGCCTAATATGATCTTTGTAAGTATTTTATGAATTACATATAGTAAATATATATATATATATATATATATATATATATATATATATATATGTGTGTGTGTGTGTGTGTGTGTGTGTGTGCGTGTATGTGTCTGTACGTGTGCTTGTGCGCTAGCACGATTATATATACAGTATATAGAGATTTATGGATATATACATACGTATATATATATATATATATATATATATATAATATATATATATATATATATATATATATATATATATATATATATATATATATATATATATATATATATGTGTGTGTGTGTGTGTATATATATATATATATATATATATATATATATATATATATATATATATATATATATATATATATATATAACGTATGTATATAGCTATAAATCTCGACACAAATAAAGCTATGATTAAAATATCAAGACAGAAGTTTACACATTTGGTTACACAGTTATTTTCCTTTTCACGACGTTATTCTTCTAAATCCGTGGAGAGTTTCCTCAAAAGGCACCGATTGCGAGAATATTGAATGGTTCATAACCCTTAGAAATCTGGAATGGAATAGAATTGAAATCCATTCATTTGCATAGGGACGTCAAGTGTTCGCCGCCTTTCACGATTAATGATGTCTGGGGAAAGACAGTAACGCATGGTTGACCCCATTTTTATTTATTTTTATATTTATCTATTTCCTTTTTCATTTTGCAACGACTGTTTTGACATACGATTTGAAATTGGTAATATTGTTGAAGAACTTATCCATATCTCTCAAATGGGGCAAATGTGATCTATTTAGGCAAGCAAATGTTAACCGGGTACATTCATATTTATTTCCGAAAAACTCATTTATCACGTGAGAGTTTTTATCCTTTCTCCTCCTACTGTATAGAAATGTATTGCAATGTCCACTGAAATGAAAACTATTTTTTCATAATCTGGAATGCTTCACGAAGTCACTTTTATTGAAATAATTACACCGAAACGCTAACTGCAATTAATATCATACCATGACTTGATTTAAAAGAGAACTTCCAATAATGTTTAGTGTCAGCCTTTTGGAATTTTGCTTGCTACTTATTCAGTCTGCAGATTAATCATCAATATATATTTGAGTTAATGTTGTCACTTGGGAATTTTAACTATCTTACAGTATAATGATCTTGACAGATGTAGGTGCATGAAAGGCCCGAGTGTTAGAATACACACATACTATATATATATATATATATATATATATATATATATATATATATATATATATACTGTATATATATAAATATATATATATATATATATATATATGTATGTATACATATATTTATATATATATATACATATATATATATATATATATATATATATATATATATATATATATATATATATATATATATATATATATATATATAAATAAAAGCATGCGTTGCTATGTTTATACACACACACCATATGTATATATATATATATATATGTATGTATATATACACATATTTGTATATATATATGTCTATATATATATATATATATATATATATATATATATATATATATATATATATATAATTGTGTGTGTGTTCTATCTAATCATGGGAGTTATGCAAAAGATGATAAAAGATTTTAATAATGAAAGCAGAAATGTAATTTAAGACTGAAAATTAATATAAGTAAAAATGCAGTGACAACAAATAGCGGTTATGGACAAACCTCTAGAGATTGTTAATGAGTATACTTAGGATATACAGTAAGTGTGTCCACAGGATATGAGACCGAGTTTAAATTAATGATAAACATGGGATGGAGAGCTTTTGTTAAACAAAATGAGATTTTAAATGTATAATGTCACTTTCTCTATAAAGAAAAGTATTTAAGAAGATGGTCCTACTAGTATTAATTTATGCATCAGAAACTTGGAGTGTTACTAAAGCTTTAGAAGGCTTGGGTCATAAGCTAGTTACAACTCAGAGAGCTCTGCAAATAATAATGATGGGAATAACACTAAGAGACAGAAAAAGACCATTATGGATACGAGAACAAACTAAAGTGGAGTATTTTCTAACAACATGTAAGAAAAACATGTAAACATGGGGAGGACATATAATGAGAACTCACAGATAATAGATGGACATCACAAATAACATAATGGGTCCATAGAGATTACAAAAGAAGCAGGGAAAGGAGAAGACAACGGATTGGCGAGCTAAGAAAATTTGCGGGTATAAGCTGGTATAGAAATGACATAAACAGACGCGAGTGGAATATCCTATCGGAGGCTTTTGTGCTCCAACGGATTAGTAACCGCTGATATACATATATATATATATATATATATATATATATATATATATATATATATATATATATATATATATATGTATGTATGTATATATATATGTATATGTATATATATATATATATATATATATATATATATATATATATATATATATATATATATATATATACGCACACACACACACACACACATATATATATATATATATATATATATATATATATATATATATATATATACAGAGAGATGCTATTTTCCATTAAACTTTATTAAATCAATTTGCTCATAAATTGCTTAAAGCTTGTGGGCTTTAAGCCAAAGGAAAAATGCCGATGAAGTTAGTTATGGTTAAAAGACAGAAGAATGCAAAAAGAAGGCAATAAGAAAGAAACGTTTTGATTGCAAATATTCTTATTCGTACTTGAATTATCCTTAATGCTCTCGAAGTGATAGTTCTAATGAATAAATTGCAAATTCTGGAGCAGTGCTTATCTTGTATGTGTTAACATCAAGCCGTTGTATATAATTTTAGGCTGTAGCTTGGCCATCAGCCATCCTTCAAGATACTACCGCCAGAGTTATTGGGTCCTCTGACTTGCCAAATAATAATAAATTGGAGTCTTCTCTGGTTACTGCTTGTTTTCTCTTACCTACGCCGAATAGTCTGTCCTATGTTTACACATTTTAACACCATTATGATAACCAAAAAATTCTTCTTCACTCAATGGATTAACTACTGTACGTCATTGTTCAGTCACTAGTTTCCACTTGATATGGGTAGTATAGATTCATCAGCTATGATAAGCAACTTTTCAAGGACACTCCAAAATCAAACCATTGATCTATAGTCTTGGGTAGTGTCATAGTATCTGCACCATGGTCTTCCTTGAGTGTACACCCAGGCACTCTATTCTATCTGTTTCGTTATTGCCTTCCATCACTGAACTATTTTCTCTGATGGAGCTCTTTGGAGTATAACATCATGCTTTCATCTAGTTTTAATATTAATTCCACCGAGTTCTTCCCTACCTGGGAGATGAAGTGGTAAAACTATAACTTTCATGGCACTGTTTAAGCAAAATAGATACATTGTAATAAAGCACAATAAAAAGAAAAGTTTGTAATAAGAGAAGAAATAGGAAAGGGTAGTGTCATAGAGTATGGGAAAGCGAACTGTGGTTCCAGTCAAATGTAATCAGGGTTACTGTTGACATGTAGTGCATTTCAGTTCCGAAGTGAAGTTTTAGTCTGATCTTGACCCGTGGCTTTTTTAGGTGGCAATTACGGATGCTTATTGGTTTGATAGACCAAATTATTTTTGCACAACTTGGAAATAGCATCCCTTCACATGGGTTTTCCTAAAGACCATGAAACATTCATCTGCTGAACCAGCATGCAATAATATTTTTTGTTTTTTGTTTTTAAAAGTGCCAGTTACGTTGGCTGTTATACGGCTATAACTCTCTCTCTCTCTCTCTCTCTCTCTCTCTCTCTCTCTCTCTCTCTCTCTCTCTCTCTCTCTCTCTCTCTCTCTCTCTCTCTCTCTCTCTTTCTCTCTCTCTCTCTCTCTCCCAAATAATCAAGATTATATCTCATACTTTATGCATTTTTATAAATGGCCAAAGATTATTGAACGAGTAAATTTCCTATTTAAATACAAGAATTCTCTTGTTATCACATGTTTCTTGGCTAAAAGAAAATCTTCCTTTCACCAATTAAAAAAAGGATTTTTT
>NC_090732.1:53019539-53097039 GCF_036898095.1 Palaemon carinicauda | reverse complement strand
ATCAGGGTGTTGCGGAGCCACTTACAATCATACTTTGACTTTTGTTAGGATTCCACTTCATACCCCATAATTTCCACCATGCTCTAATTTCAGCTAGATCTCTTTTAAGGGATTCAGCAACCCCAGATCTACATTTAGGAGGTGGAATTGATGCAAAGAGAGTGGCATCATCTGCATATGCAACAAACTTGTTTTCTAGACCAAACCACATGTCATGTGTATATAGTATGAAAAGTAATGGGCCAAGAACACTACCCTGTAGAACACCAGATATCATATTCCTATACTCACTATGATGCCCATAAACAACGACTCTTTGCAATCAATTACTTAAAAATTCAATAATGATGCTAAGAAACGACCCAGCTACTCCTAACTCTTTGAGTTTGTAAACAAGGGCCTCATGATTACCACAGTCAAAGGCAACACTAAAATCAAGGCTACTCATATGAATTCCTGACCACAATCAAGGGATTTCTGTACAGCATTGGAGATTTGAAAGAAGGGCATCACCTGCTCCAAGGCCTTTACGAAAACCAAATTGCAAACTAGGGAACAGATGATTACCTTCAGCAAACCTATTAAGACGTTTAGCCAAAAGACGTTCAAAAGCTTTAGTTATGGAAACTGGGAGATAGTCAGTTGGACTTGAGCTACCACAAACACATTTACTTAGTGGAGTAACATTACCAATTCTCCAAGAAGTACTAAATGCTCCTCTTCCTGCTAATTTGTGCAAAATAACAGATAATTTTAGAGCTATGAAATCTGCTGTCTTTATGAAAAATATAAGAAAAATGCCATTTGGATCTACACTTCAATAAGCATCAAGGTCCATCAACAGAGCTTTAATTTCACGAGATCGAAAAGCTAAACTCCTTGATATAGCATCGGGAAAACAGGAATGAGGAAGTTCGAGTTTCTCAGTACTCTGCTTGCTGTCAAACAAATCTGGCAAAAGGGTTGCCTTTTCCTTTGGACAGTGAGTGACAGAGCCATCTGGTTTAGGTAAAGGAGGAAATGTTACATCTACATCAAAGAGTGCAGATTTAAGGGTAGTCGACCACTCATGCTCCTGGGTTGTACCAGAAAGGGTTTCTTTTATGGTTAAATTGTATTCTTTTTCAGTTGAAGCATAAACTCTATGAGCAGAAGCTCTAAGCTGAGTATAGTTATTCCAGTTCAAATCTAATCTCTTACCCTTCCAAAGATGATAGGCCTCCTGTTTTTCCAAATAAGCATGTCTACAATCTCAAGAGAGAGAGAGAGAGAGAGAGAGAGTGTGTTACTGTATGCTGGTGAGTCCCCTTGTGTGATCCGAGAAATCAGCTGATTTAACGTGGATAACAAAAGGCTATCGAGTGCAATACAGCTACAAGTTTTCGTGAATAATCGCTGATTAGTTTGAGGTCAGAAAAGTGGGATAAAACGTCGGCATAGAATAGTTATCTTGTGAATTACTAAAAATCTGAACAAGATGGCAAGCTATAACACAGGCAAGGCATGGAGGGATATTGCTGCAATCAGCAAGAGTAAATTTCATGAGTTGGCACAACAAGAACTAGACCTCCTGATAACAGAGGTCGCTAATAGCTCCAACCAGTGTGACGGAAAAATTTTCTCAAACATATTGAAACAATATGGTCCAAGAAACTGGAGCAAGTCTGCGGAAAACATCATAAAAATAATAGAAGGAATTCCAAAGAAGATTCAGGTGATAAAGAGACATAAAGAAAGTTTACACCCATCAACACATTTCATCAAAGAACAATAAATCCAATATGATGAATATGCTGATTGATACATTGGGAAAAAGAATGGCAAAATGGTGCAATACATGTAAGGTATGGTACAGCATTGTTAATCAGCAACAACTGATTAGGAAATGCGATGCATGTCATGTACCAACACACCCTACTTGCGCTGAAGTACAACAAAAAATAAATAACAAAGACAAAATGTATGCTGCTCAACATGCTTAGTCTGGATAGAAAATGTAATTAAGTCGAGACTGAATCAGCAAATAGAAGAAGAAGAAGAAGAAGAAGAAGAAGAAGAAGAAGAAGAAGAAGAAGAAGAAGAAGAAGAAGAAGAAGAGGATATGTGTAAGGATGCAGAGAAAATCATTGATACAACATATGATGCCATTCAGCAACATGCTTACAAAGAAATAAATTATCAGATGGAAACAAATAATAGACCCAAGAGACTCTACCCGGACCTACATACTTTTAGGGAAGAGCAAGAAAAATGAAAAAAAAAATAAAAGAAAGATATAGTCTGCAATTTACTGAAAAGAGGGAATTGCAGAATTGACGAAAGATGCTACTACAAGCACTTAAAAGATATGCCATAATTATGAAATATATGGTAAATGTGCATATTTCGATGGATATGGAGACGAATGCTGAGATCTCCATCCAAATATATGCAAAAACCTGAAAGAAGGAAAAGGATGCAAATTCAACAAAAAATGTCGAAATATTCATCCTGCAACCATAATTGAAAGTCAGAAAAAGCAAAATCAAATAGACATGAAAAATAGACATGAAACAATGCATCTATAATGCCAGGGGTTGGTGCAGATATGGGGATAAATTCATGTATACACACAAAAATAAATATGAAGGCGAAAGAGCAAATATAATAGAAAAGTTGGATTTTTTAATGATAGAATTCCTGGAAATTAAGAAAAGAACACCATATCAGAACAGGAAGGAATCATGGGAGAATCCATACTATCACCAATTTTAGATAATTGGGATGAAACACAAACCATCATAGTGATGAATGCACAGGGTTTAGTCACGAGTAACTCTAAAAGGAAAATAGAGTTCTTAGAAGAACTAACCCAAATTGAAAAAATAGTTATATTAAATATAAGTGAAACATGGTATTCCCAAGAGACTGGCAGTGATGACCAGATAAAGGGTTTCCAAACATACAGATCAGACAGAACAAATAGAAATCAAGGGGGAACCACAATATATGGAAGAGACATAAATCAAGGAAGAGTCTGTGAAAATACAGCAACACAGAATGTGAATTGATTGCGGTAGAATTTGAATATGAAAAATTAGTGAATATTGTAGTTTACAGACCCCCAAATACTAAGGAGTTTGACATAATAATAGAAAAAATAGATGATATATGTAGAAGATTTTAACTTTCCTTTCGTGGATTGGAAAGAACGGATAGAAGAAAGTGGTTGTATATGTGACATATAAAAAAAAGTAGCGCAGCATAAGATAAGAGGCAATTTGAAAAGCTTCAAGATATGCTATTAGAACATAATATGCAACAAATAAACCACATTCCAACAAGAAAGGAAAATGTCCCAGATTTAGTATTTGTGAATGAGGTGAATTATGTTAAAGAAATAATAGTGTATAACACGGGAATTTCAGATCACAATGTCATAGAATTAGTAGTCCATTCCAAAGCAAGTGAACGCAGAGATAAACAAAGCACAAAATGATGGGAAGGATATGGAAAATATAATTTTTATAGTAAGAATATAAAATGGTCAGAAATAAATGAAGAATTGAACAAAGATTGGAAAAATGTATTCGTAAGTGATAATATACAGGTAAATACGGATATACTGTACAAAATACTGGAGAAAATTGTTGAAAAATATGTTAAAAAAAAAAAAATAACCATTAGACATGCATACCAAGAGACAGAAGGATCTTATTTCAGAAAATTAGAAAGTGGAAGAAATATCTTGCAAAAGAAAAAAATCTATGGAAAATGATGGAAATAAAAAGTAAGATAGAAAATTCTGAACAAAAGATTATGCAATCGAAAGAAAATGAAAAAAGGACTTAGAAGAAAAAACACTTCAAGATATTAAGAAAAACCCCAAAGTAGTTTACTCCTATGGAAAAAAAGATGAATAAAGGGAGATTAGAAATAAGCCCTCTAAGAATTGAAGGACGGTTAACAAATAAAAAGGATTTAAGCAACATATTAGCCGAAATATATAAGAGTGAATTCACGCCAAGAATTGCAAATGAGAATAATGAAACAGAAATGAGAGAAGAAAATGTTGAATATCTAACGGATATAGATATTAATGAAGCAGATATTGTGCAGGCTATAAGCGAAATTAAAAATGGATCGGCGGCCGGGCCAGATGGAGTTCCAGCGATTTTTAAAAAAAATACTCCACACAATATCGCGAAGCCGCTTGTAATACTGCTAAGACAAAGTGTAGATATGGGCGAGATATATGTTAAACATAAATTAGCATATATTAACCCCTATTTTCAAAAGTGGATCAAGACTAGAGGCAAGCAATTATAGACCTGATAGTCTAACATCAACGAACTCTCGACCAGTTTCTTATCAAAATGTTCATCGAACAACAACAACAAAGCATACGAATTAGCTGTTGACGCTGACTATCCACAGCCATGTACGTAAGCAATGTAAATAAAGAAATTGAATGTAAATGTTGGTAAATGTTACAATTAACTTAACTTGTTATTTAACCTTACAAAAACTTACTATTTTATACTATCTTAGAGCAAACCACATTCATAAATAAAGAGCCGAGATGTATTGTAAACATGCTAAATTTTAAACATCTACATTTACTAGTATGGATGTACATTTATTCGTAAAATTATATTACTTTTTTTTGGTACTACATTAAGAATTAGAATTTATTTGGTTGTAAGCTTAAATGAATTCTTACCATCCTTTCTCTCTCTCTCTCTCTCTCTCTCTCTCTCTCTCTCTCTCTCTCTCTCTCTTGCTCTTAGGTGGGAAATTCAACTTGTGTAACATCAGAAATTTGTATTAACAGAATGTAACTCAATGAAATTGAACTCGTGTAACTTCAAAATCGGGTCAACAGAACTTGTGTTAATGGGGAGTTAACTGTATATATATATATATATATATATATATATATATATATATATATATATATATGTATATATATATATATATATACTGTATATACACATATATATACATATATATAAATATATATATATATATATATATATATATATATATAAAGAGAATTGCTAATAGATTTATTAATGAAATCTCGACTGGGGCAAAGAAGAAGAAGCATATACCCATCAAAAAGAGTGATGGCTCTGTTATAGCAATAGAAGATGAAGAAAGACAACGTTGGATGGAACACTTTAGTGAGGTTATGAATAGGACATATGAAGGGAATAATTTGATTGATTACCTGAAGCTGATGCAGACCTTGATGTGCCCATGAATGAATTCAGTGTTTTTGAAGTCGAAGCCATTCTCAAAAAACTAAAGAGATGAAAAGCCCATGGATACAATGGAATAACTGCCTAGATTATACAGGCCCAAAATGACAAGATTATTTTGTAGAATGTGGCATGAAGAGGCAAAACCTGATGAATGGGAGTTAGGAGTGTTGGGGAATACCTTAAAAGGGAGACCTGACTGATTGCAATAATTATAGAGGCATAACACTTACGTCAGTTGTTTTGAAAATATAGTATGCTTATTCTTAAGAGACTGGAGAGAAAGGTTGGTGAAAAGCTGAGAGATGAACTAGGAGGATTTAGGAAAGGTAGAAGCTGCACTGACCAAATTTTCATTTGAGACATGATGTACAGTAATGTGTAGAATATAGAAATCCCCTTTTGATGGTATTTGTGATCTATGATAAAGAGTCCTACATTATTTCGGAATTCCTCTTAAATATGAAAATTTTATTAAGTCTGTTCGTGAGCATAGCAAGTGCAAAGTTGATGTTAATGGAGTCTTATCAAGTGAGTTTCCAGTGAACAGCGGAGTACTCCAAGGGAATGTGTTGTCACCTATGTTTTTTATCCTCCTCATGGACTTTGTAATGTGTAGAACAGTCAGAGATGGTGGAGAAGGATTGGACTGGATTGGTGATTGGAATTTAGCAGACATAGAATATGCTGATGATGCTGTCCTTCTTAGCAGAACACCACAGGATTTGCAATGCTTGCTTACCAGAATGCATGAAATATCACACGAGGTGGGGCCGAAGATAAATAGAAGAAATACAGAGATGATGAGAACGGAGTATTATTATTATTATTATTATTATTATTATTATTATTATTATTATTATTAGCCAAGCTACAACCCTAGTTGGAAAAGCTAGATGCTATAAGCCCAAGGGCTCCAATAGGAAAAATTTCCCAGTGAGGAAAGGAAATGAATAAATGATGAGAACATATTAACAATAAATCATTCTAAAAACAGTAACAACGTCAAAACAGATATGTCATATATAAACTATTAACAACGTCAAAACAGATATGTCATATAAACTATAAAAAGAGTCATGTCTGCCTGATCAACATAAAAATGTTTGCTGCAACTTTGAACTTTTGAAGTTCTACTGATTCAACTACCCCATTAGGAAGATCATCCCACAACTTGGTCACAGCTGCAATAAAACTTCTAGAATACTGTGTAGTATTGAGCCTCATGACGGAGAAGGTCTGGCTATTAGAATTGACTGCTTGCCTAGTATTACGAACAGGATAGAATTGTCCAGGGATATCTGAATGTAAAGGATGGTAAGAGTCATGAAAAATCTTATGCAACATGCATAATGAACTAATTGAACGACGGTGCCAAAGATTAACATCTAGATCAGGAATAAGAAATTTAATAGACCTTCAGTTTCTCTCCAACAAATTAAGGTGAGAATCAGCAGCTGAAGACCAGACAGGAGAACAATACTCAAAACAAGATAGAATGAAAGAATTAAAACACTTCTTCAGAATAGATTGATCACTGAAAATCTTGTAAGACTTTCTCAATAACCCAATTTTTGTGCAATTGAAGGAAACACAGACCTAATGTGTTTCTCAAAAGTAAATTTGCTATCGAGAATCACACCTAAAATTTTAAAAGAGTCATACAAAGTTGAAGAAACATTATCAATACTGAGATCCGGATGTTGAGGAGACACCATCCTTGATCTACTTACAATCATACTTTGCGTTATGTTAGGAGTCAACTTTATACCTGATAATTCACACCATGCACTAATTTTAGCTAAATCTCTATTAAAGGATTCAACAACCCCAGATCTACATTCAGGGGATAGAATTGATGCAAAGAGAGTAGCATCATATGCATATGCAACAAGTTTGTTTTCTAGGCCAAACCACATGTCATGTGTATATAGTATGAAAAGTAATGGGCCAAGAACACTACCCTGTGGAACACCAGATATCATATTCCTATACTCACTATGGTGCCCATCAACAACAACTCTTTGAGATCTATTACTTAAAAAACCAATAATAATGCTAAGAAACGACCCAACCACTCCCAACTCTTTGAGTTTGAAAAAAAGGGCCTCATGATTAACACGGTCAAAGGCAGTACTAAAATCAAGGCCAATCATACGAACATCCTGACCACAATGAAGGGATTTTTGTACAGCATTGGAGATTGTAAGAAGGGCATCACATGCTCCAAGGCCTTTACTAATACCAAATTGCAAACTAAGGAATAGATGATTACCTTCAACAAACCTATTAAGACGTTTTGCCAGATGACGTTCAAAAACTTTAGATTATATGGGAGTTATGGGAATTGGGCGGTAATCAGTGGGACTTGAGCTACCACAAACACATTTACATAGAGGAGTAATATTACCAATTCTCCAACAAGTGCTAAAAGCTCCTCTTCTTGCTAACTTGCGCAAATTAACAGATAACTTTGGAACTAAGAAATCCTCAGTCTTTATAAAAAACAAAGGAAACATACCATTTGGGTCTACACCTCCATAAGAATCAAGGTCCATCAACAGAGCTTTAATTTAACGAGATCGAAAAGCTAAACTAGTTAGTTTAGCCTCAGGAAAACACGAATGAGGAAGTTCAAGTTTTTCATTACTCTGGTTACTGTCAAAAACATCAGCCTAGAGGGTTGCCTTTTCCTTTTGACAGTGAGTGACTGAGCCATCTGGTTTAAGTATAGGAGGTCTGTTGCATCTACACCAAAGAGTGCAGATTTAAGGGTAGACCACCATTTATGTTCCTGAGTTTTACCAGAAAGGGTTTCTTTTATGGTTAAATTATATTCCTTTTCAGTTGAGGCATAAACTCTCTGAGCAAAAGCTCGAAGCTGAGTATAGTTATTCCGAGTCAAATCTAATCTGTTACCCTTCCAAAGATGATAGGCCTCCGGCTTCTCCAAATAAGCACGTCTACAATCATCATTGAACCACGGTTTGTCCTTCACTCGGTACCTTAACACACGAGAAGGTATACGCCTAGCAATTATGTTGACTAGATTCTCATTCAGAGGGACAAGAGGATCTACACTACTATATAATTGTGACCAATTCAAGCACAAAAAAGCATGCAAAATCCCATTCCAGTCTGCTTAGGATTTCATATAAATTTTACAAGAGTATGATACATCAGGGACAGGCAGCTCAGTCTTCACTACTAATGAAATTAAGGCATGATCAGGTGTCCCGACTGGAGAACCAACCTTACTAGTTTTAACGCTAGGGGAGTCAGTGTATACGAGGTCCAAGCAATTACCAGACCTGTGAGTAGCTACATTTATGATTTGCTCACTGCCTGATTCAGAGGCAAAGTCTGAAGCTCTTAAGCCATGGCGATCGGTAGGAGAGATAGAACTTAACCACTCTGTAAGGTGAGCATTAAAATCCCCAACAAAGACAAAAGAAGCCTTTCTATCATCTTCTTGTATCTTAGCCATAATGGTAAGAAGACAATCGAATGTAGAATAATTCAATGGAAGTTGAAATATCAGTGGAAGGATAAAGGATTAATGAGATAGAATCATTTAAGTATTTAAGAAATATAATCTCCAATACAGGGTCTTTAGAATTAGAGTTTAGTGAAAGATTGAAAAAAGTATATCAGACAATGGCTAGGTTAAGTAAAATTTGGAAATAAGATCGCCTAAAATTTCATATAAAAATTAGATTATACATCAATTTAGTGAGATCGGTGTTATTCTATGGACATGAGTCATGGTATGACAATGAAACAATCTCCAATAGATTTAGTAGGACTGAGAATAAAGCCCTCAGAAGGATATTGAGAGTTAAATGGTAGGACAGGATTAGAAATTAAACTATAAGAGAGATTACTCGAGTACCATATGTGGATGAGATCATGATGAGGGGTAGATGGAGATGGTTTGGGCGTGCTCCTCGCACTCCCCAAGAGAGATTAGTTCACCAAACGTTTAACTGGGCTCCGCAAGGCACTAGAAGAATTGGAAGACCCAGACCTATATGGCTTAGGACTATCAAGCAAGAAGTAGGAGATGATGAATGGAGAAGTATTGAATTAAAAGCTCAAGATAGAAACGACTGGCGAAATCTAACCGAGGCCTTTTGGGTCAATAGGCGTAGGAAGAGATGATGACGATGATGATGATGATATAATGAGAGAGAGAGAGAGAGAGAGAGAGAGAGAGAGAGAGAGAAGAGAGAGAGAGAGAGAGAGAGAGAGAGAGAGAGAGAGAGAGAGAGAGAGCTCTATATGTATGTTTATTTTATGTGTATATGTATATCTGTGTATGCGTGTGCGCGATAGATTATTTCGAAATACAGATTTATGTGTACTTTGTTTTAAATATTATCTTTTGGGAAACAATGAGATGTAGGATGCCGGAGAGCAGTGTTCCTTACGCAACGCTTTTTGCCTCGGGATATTTAATCTAAAATTTATGCGTGGAGGAGGAACCCAAGTTCTTTTCCGTTACAATTTTCACGTTCAAGCTTTTACTTTTATGAAAAGGAGAAGAATCTCTCTGTGTTGTCTTTCTGTGTATAATTCTTATGTTTTTATAGAAATTGTAAGCCCATTCTTATTTGCTTCATGAATTTTTAATGGGAAAAATGAAACATTAGATGTAATATAATCTACTGTATGAAACATTTACAAGGAGCTGTCGTCAATACCCAAATTTCTTTCATTACTAAAAATGGTTTATCTTGATATTTTTATGGATATCATGGCCTCGAGCTTTGACGTTATGTTTCATACCTTCTTTTTTACTTTTTGCAGGTAAGAGGGATGAATGGCTCCAGTAGAATCCGCGCTGAGTATTGAAGGTAAGGGGGATTTTGTGACCTTCAACTGATTTAGATACCCTCTTTCATGGTATGTCTTTATAGTTAATTTTCGTTAATATTTTTCTTGCAAATCTTCGTTGCAGGCTTCATCTTGTGTAAGCATACACACACACACACACACACATATATATATATATATATATATATGTGTGTGTGTGTGTGTGTGTGTGTGTGTGCGTGTGTGTGTATTAGGAGTGTTGGTGAATATGGCAAAAAAAAGAGACCTGGCTGATTGCAATAATTACAGAGGCATAACACTTAAGTCAGTTGTTATGAAATTATATAGTAAGCTTATCCTAAAGAGACTGGAGAGAAAGATTGATGAAACGCTGAGAGATGAACAAGCAGGATTTCGAAAATATACAAGTTGCACTGACCAAATATTTATTTTGATGTATTTTGTACAGCAATGCGTAGAATATTGAAATCCAATTTTGATGGAATTTTTGGACTAAGAAAAAGACTTTGATTGTCTCCACTAGCCAATTTTGTGAAGAGTCCTGCGTAATTATAGAATTCCTTTTCAATATGGGAATTTTATTAAGTCTGTTCATGAGCATAGCAAGTGCAAAGTTAATGCTGATTAAGTCTTATTAAATAAATATCCAGTGAACAGCGGAGTACCCGAAGAGAATGTGTTGTCACCTCTGTTGTTTATCCTCCTCTTGGTTTTTGTAATGCGTAGAACAGTCGGAGATGGTGGAGAAGAATTAGACTGGATTGGTGATAGGAAATTAGCAAACCTAGATTATGCTGATGATCCTGTCCGTGTTATTAGAACACAACAGGATTTCCAATGATTGCTTACCAGGATGCATAAAATATCACACGAGATTGGGCTCAAGATAAACAGAAGAAAGACAGATGATGAGAACGGAGTATGCAGTGGAAGATGAAATATTTGAAGGAGAAAGGATTAATGTGGTAGAATCATTTAAGTATTTAGGAACTATTATCTCCACAACAGGGTTTTTAAAATTAGAGTTTATTGAAAGATTGAAAATTGCAAATCAGAAAATAGCTAGGTTAAGTAAAATTTGGAAATCAAATCGCCTATATATCAGTTTAGTGAGATCGATGTTACTATATAGACATAAGTCATGGTATGACAATGAAATAATCTCCAATAGATTTAGTACATTGGAGAACAATGCCCTCAGAAGGATATTGGGAGTTAAATGGCAGGACAGGATTAGAAATGAAACTATAAGAGAGATTACTCGAGTACCATATGTGGATGAGATCATGATGAGGGTAGATGCAGATGATTTGGGCATGCTCATCGGACTCCCCAAGAGAGATTAGTTCACCAAACGTTCAGTAGGGCTCTACAAGGCACTAGAAGAGTTGGAAGAACCACGCCTACATGGCTGAGGACTATGAAGCGCGAAGTAGGAGATGATGAATGGGGAATTATTGAATTAAAAGTTTAAGATAGAGACAATAGGCGTACGAGCAGATGATGATGATGATAATTTATATATTATTAGTATTATTATTGTAATCCGTAATGAGAATACAGAGGTATAAAAGCAGTCTTAATGACCACGAATTTTTTAAATAGGCATCCACAGAATTAGTTGACAAAGGTATAAAGCTATTAAAGGAACGAGAAACAAGTTAGATATTCAAACGAAGTTCACCAATGCATAAAAATACCAAAAATTCATAAATGAATAAATATCATCCACGTATTACCTTTCAGAGATATAGGTAGTACTATATTCTTTTAAGGAAATGTTACATTTCGGATTTTTTTTTTCTCAGCATTAACATTCCTAAAGTGCTTGAAAATTATTTAACGTCGAGCAGTGGCGAGAGCAGCCTCATCAAAATAATGGTGTTATCGCAGTGCGAAACTAGTTGTGAGTGCGGTAGTACGTTGCTATGACGACCAGGGAAGTTTCCAGTTAAAGTAATGAAAGTAGGAAACTTGAATACACAGATAATTTTGTTCTTATAATGTAAGGCAATGTAAACCACACTTGTCAATAATTGGCAGAGAAGAACTTTAATCTGTTTTTCCTTTTGAGATGCTTCGATTCCAATAATTCTGCTGACGTTCATACATTAGAATAATATTCCAAATGTTTGACAAAACATAAAAGTGTGAAGCTTTACAAACACTTCTTAGTATTGTGGCTAAATCTGATGCTATGCTTTCCTGTGATTTGTTAAAGAAAGGTTGGGAATGTCAATGGAAGTGTCAAGTCGATCAGCAGCACATCCTTTCAGTTATACTTTGATTAAATACATGGAGGTGCGTCGTCTGATATGTTACATTTTTTAGATACTTATTGCCCTTTGCACAGAGCTCATTATATCATTGCTTATTGTAGTGTTCAAATTACATTTCCTTCAATACTGGTTACCCAGGTATAACTAGTTTCACATTACTACCATTTGTTTATTTATTTACCGCTTAATATGGAATATGAATGATTTGTATTTCATTTTTTTTTCTATTTCTGTAAAATTTAGGTATTACTGTCACCTTAAAAAGGGCTTCATGGAAGTGTATATTCAAACAAGCAAGGTGGTAATGTATGGAGAAATAGTGCAACAAAACTGCTCAAAGCGTTATTTTTTCTACAAATTTTTTTTTAAACCTTACTGCCTTCATTACAAAAAGAGTTATTGATTGTATTACTTTTCATTGTATTATTGGTAACTATAACTTATGCTTATCTAAAACTGAAGGAAATAAGAAAGAATCATATGCCTATCTTGGTTGTTTGTTCCAAAATCCTGTGTGAATCCGGACCATAATCCTGGAATGTTGATATATAGAGTTCGAAAAGGTTACTTTTTCCAATTTTTTTTTCTCTGTCTCTCTCTCTCTCTCTCTCTCTCTCTCTCTCTCTCTCTCTCTCTCTCTCTCTCTCTCTCTCTCATTATATATATGTATATATATATATATATATATATATATATACATACATATATATATACACACACATATATATGTGTGTATATATATATATGTGTATATATATATATATATATACATACATGTATATATACATACATGTATATATATATATATATATATATATATATATATATATATATATATACATATATATATATATATATATATATATATATATATATATATATATATATATTACATACATATATGTATGTGAAGAGAAAACAAACCAAATTTTAGTATATACAGGAATATTCATTAAATTTATTTTTTCATAAGGCTTTAATCTATTCGTGTTTATGTGCATCAGTACTTCCATACTTTGTTAACTGTTAACAGCTGAATAACAAGAAATTTAGATTTCATTTTACTGAAAGGATTATAATTCAGATTGGTAAAAACAAGGAAGAAATCCATGATTTAATAGATAATTCCTGGTAGTTAAAAAATGCTTAGGTTATCATAAGCTTAAATTGCAAGGGCTATCGTTAAAAATATGAAAAATTAAAATCCTTTCAAAACATCTTGTAGTCTCGTGGCTCCATTATTTTCTTTACAATGAAGTATCTTCACCCCCTTTGCAACAGTAGATTCGTGAATTTCATCGGAGGAAGAAGAGAAACGGCACGAATGTCTACTTGGGAGTAAAGAAACTACTTCACTCCTTAAAGGCTTCTCAATAGAGAAGTCGCTACTCTAAAGGTAATCCAATGCTAGATAAATGTGGCTTACAACTTTGAATTTTGTAGGGGGGGGGGAGAGAGAGAGAGATCAAGCCTTACGATTATATTTTCTTTGCACAAAAAATAACGTTCATGCAGAACCAACGTCAATACCCGTTTCAAGATTAGATCCGTGACCTTCGTTGAAGAGTGGGGAGCTTGTGAGATTGGTCTTGAAATTCTGCGAATCCTTGTGAAAAATCATTCAAGTATTTCAAAATAATCTTAAAAATTTATATGTAAAAAAGAATATTGAAGTTTTCATTTTCGGATCATGCAAATAATTTTCTATCGTAGATTTTCACCAACATTTAGATGTAATTCGTTCACCCAATGTAGTCTAAACATAGAAACACATTAAAAAGTAATTCAAAATATGTCTCGACTCCAAATATTGACCAGAAAATTGGTTAATGTAGTTTTGATGTTACCTTGAAAACTAACTGAGACACAGTTTGTACGGAGACATGCTTGCTTCGATTTTTAGATGCCATTAAGATATTACATACACACACACGTGTATATATATATATATATATATATATATATATATATATATATATATATATATATATATATATATATATATATATATATATATATTAGAAGAACTAGGGAATCCTATGTAGAGTTAAAAGAGGATCATATATTTTGCTTCAGAAGACATGAAGGAACGAAGAAAGTGCATTGTGTTTTCTTATCAATAAAAGTCTTGCAGGAAACATAGAACAATTATACAGTGTTAGTAATAGAGTTATCAAACTAAATAAGAACTATATACTGAAGATCATTCTAACGTAGACAGTGACAACTCCCCATACAGAGAAGGAGACTTTTTTTATGAAAATCTAGATATATCTTTGAAAATACATAAAACTCAATTAAAATTTGTTTTCAATGCTAAAGAAGGCCAAAAGAAATAACAGATGAGATATGTGTGTAGAATTTGCTTAAAGAAACAATCTGAAAATCATGAACACTTTTTTTTCATAAAAAGGAACATAGACAATATACATGAAGAAGTCCAAATGGAGAAACGAAAAATGGAATAGATTTTATTCTTAGGGAAAATGATAATTCAGTCAAAGATGTAAGTCAAGCGACCATAGAATGATGAGAACTAAGAAGTAAAATTTTTTTTTCTAGATCTACGGAAAGAAAGAGAAAAACTAGTTTTAAGAAAGAAAATAAGACACTCCTGTAATAGGAGAAAAATCTGATGAGGTTAGTTTAGCTATATAAAATAGTACACCTAGCTATATGATGAAATAGAATCAAGTAAAGAAGAAATCAATAGTAATTTAACAAAATAGGTATTGGATTCAGCACAAGCTATGCGAGTAGGGTGAAAAGTTCTAAACAAGATAAAAAAACTATAAGAAAACACCAAAAATCTAATTGAAAAACAATTGGAAATGAGGGTAAAATCCAAGAGAGATGAAATGGAATTAGCAGAACTATCCTAAACAATAAATTGACTAAAAAATCTAAGACATTCGTTAACACAATAACATCAAAATGAAGGAGGGAAGCATGCAGTTGATGAAAAGAAGAATTGGTACAGGGCACCAACTAGTATTCTCTTTAGAAAAGGGTGTCAATGGAAAAAGTATCAACAGAAGAGATGGAATGATCAAAATTGCCTAGAATGCCTATATGTTGCTCTACAATAGTGATATAAGAAATAACTTTGCTAATAAGAAATATTGAAACACCTGACCCGGCACCAACTGTAAGAGTAGGAGAAGTAAGTAAAGTATTAAAAGACATGAAAAGAAGCAAATCAGCAGGAAAAGATGGCCTAACTATTGCTTTGATGATAGATGGAGGAGATTTCATAACAGTAAAACTCACTGAACTTTACACAAAACTTTTGCAAGAAAGCTTTATACCTAAAGCTCAGAAACACTTTAGCGATATATAAATTCACAAAATGGGAGACACGAAAGACCTATAAATTTACCACCCAATATGTTTACTCCTAGTGCTGTAAAAATATTTACAAAAATCATATAAGTCCGAATAGAAACACAGCTAATTAAAAAATCAACAGAGTATGACAAACCACTATGTAGGGCATTTATTGACTGACTGTGCAAAAGCTTTTGATTCTGTCAAAACTTCAGCAGTAATGAAAACCATTGAAAGACAAGGAATAGATTATTCACATGTTAGAACACTGAAAGATATCTATACGGGTAGTACAGAAATCCTAGAACTACTTGAAGATAGTGCGAAAATTCCGATTGAGAAAGGTACTAGACAAGGAGACCCAACCTGTCCTAAGTTTTTAAGGATTTACATTGGGAAACTGTAGGAATGAACCTTAATGGGGAATACCTCAATAACTAGGGATTTTTAGATGACATTGATGTATCTCTTGAACCATGGTAGGATCTGCAAAAGATGGTAGAACATTTAAATAGAGAAAGCAGAAATGAACACCTGAGAAGGATTATGGGTAAAATTAAGATAATGTTTAATGAAAATGTAGACAATAACTAAGGGTTATGGACGAACCTCTAGAGATCGTTGATTAATATAATATATATTATGTACCGGAACAAACAGTAAGTGTTTCCCCAGGTCATAAGATCGAAATTAAAAGAATGATAAACGTGGGATGGAAAGCTTTTGGTAAAAAAAAAAAAAAAAAAAAAAGATTATGAAAAGAGTATTTAGCCAGATTGGTCTTACGAGTATCAACTTATTCCTCATAAACTTGAAGCCTTACTAAAGCCTTTGAACATAAGCTATTTACAACCTTAAGAGTTATGGAAACAATAATGATGGGGTTAACACTGAGAGGCAGATAAAGAGCAAACTAAAGCAGAGGATATTCTGACAATTAAGAACAAGAAATGGACATGGGCTGGACATATAATGCGAATGACAGATGATAAATGGACATTAAGAATAACAAAATGGGTCTCTTGTGATCGCAAAAGAAGCAGGGGAATGAAGAGATGACGAGGGATTAACGAGTTAAGAAAATTTGTGGTTATAGACTGCTATAGGCAGGCAAGAGTGGAAGGACGTCAGGCGTTTTCCTGCTGTGGAATAGCAACTACTGATGATGATGATGATGATGATGATATTTTATATATTATATATATACTTTGTATACAAATAATATGCATATATATATATATATATATATATATATATATATGTATATATATATATATATATATATATATATATATATATATATATATATATATATATATATATATATATATATATATTCTTTTTACCTTCATTATCAGGTGCCATACGTGCAATTGGTGCTTATTTGATTTCATTACTTATGATGAGCAGAAATAGAATAAAAGGTAACTAGAAAATTGGTTGTATGATGAATAGATATTTACTAAGGTACAGTACAGTTATGAGAAAAGAAAAGGACGCTACATATACAGTATTGTTCTTGTGCTTTAAGAATGGCAGAGACCAATTCCTTTCTACAATAATGTTCAGGATACGAAATAACTACTGTACCAGAAGCTCGTTGGTTAACAGGTTACGTAATTTAAATATTTTCACTATTAAAGACACATACGTGGCGGTCATGAATGTTATTGCTCTATGAATGTTTCTGGTTGGCTTCTTCCAGTAAGGCATATGGGGGTTTAATAGTAAATAATGTCAATTGGATTTTGTCTAATCAATTAATTCGTTCAAACTTAGTTTCAAATGACAATGCTTCGCATTGTGTTCATGGACCGTTTACTCATAGAAATCTCTCTCTCTCTCTCTCTCTCTCTCTCTCTCTCTCTCTCTCTCTCTCTCTCTCTCTCTCGTTTTTTTAACAAAAGCTGTAATTATCTTTCACATCACTCTTTTTGCTACGCAATAAAGGCCGTTTTGCTAATTTCCATTCATGCATAGCTCATTGAAAATCTCATTCAATGAACTTTAATAAATTTCTTTTAACCAATCACCTGTATATGTAGGCCGACAATTATAAATCCTGTAAGATTAGTTGCGTAACTATTCTTACTATCAGAGTTCTGCCCCAATATCCATTTGTTTCCATATAGTATTTTGGACATTATTATTATTATTATTATTATCATTATTATTATTATTATTGTTGTTGTTGTTGTTGATGTTGTTGTTGTTGTTGTTGTTGTTATTATTGATGATGTTGTTGCTGTTGTTGTTGATGATGATGTTGTTACTCAACGTTTGTAGTTATTTATAAGGAATGAATATGAATTGACATTGTTGGTACAAGAGAAAGCTGAATGAAAAAATAAAGTAAAATAACTAACAAATAAAGGTAAACAAGCCTACAAGCAATATAAGTCTGCGAAAGGATTTCATTGATTCATGATGTTTAAAAACTAGTATTGCAGTGTCTTTTATGTCAGGCTCAATAAAGCTACACTGAGAGTTTTTGCAACTATTTGATGTGCAGACAATAGTGAAATTTTTTGTTGTTGAATAAAATCAGTATATGATTATCTTGAAAAAGGAGTATCTTTGATGATGGTTTAAAATAAACATAATTACCCTTTTCGGAAAATGGTAACTACCACTTGGAACTCTTCTTTGAAAAGGATATGAAACGGATAACTTATAGATAAAAGAGCAATATTTCAATAATGTTACGCAAGTGTCCGAGGTGGTTGTTAGGTGGTAGGAGAGAGGCAAGGTAAATGCAAGTAGAGTTTATTCAACATGTGTGCTTATATACAAGCAGTTGAGAGTAATAATGTCACAAAAATCCAAACAATCTGAAACATGCGATGGAAAGAGCTAGAGATAAAAAGAGAAATGAGAGTGTATGAAACACTTGCGGTACATGGCTCGCCCCTAAAAAAAGACACATGTTAAATAAGGCGCCAAGCTTTTCAGAGGAGAACTGTTGACAGGTCATCTTGCAGGAGATATGCAATTTTTAGGTGGTCAATGGAGACCCGGTCTTCTTTGCCCCGAAAGTTAACTAAGAAAGCCTTTGGTGTGCTACAGATCACTATAAAGGGCTCGCATAAGGAAGCGTTAGCAGTGGCTTGCTAGTGTCGTTGCGTAGGAAGATGTGTGTAAGGTATGTAAATCTTTCAGTGTGTGCTGCTTTGCTTGGGCTTGTAAGTCTTGCAGCATGGAGTGTCCTTTTGATGTGGGTAGTAGACCTAATAGGTCGACATAAATTTGTTCAAAATGACACTGAGTTTGAGGAAAGTAGCTCACTTTTGAATCCGTGTGTTGATGTACTTTTGTAGTTTGGCATGAAGAATAGGCGTGGACCCAATCCTTAATATCCTAAATATTTTCGTACCAAATGAGTATCGTCTTTAGCAGCTGTGCAGAAGATTGGCACCAGGGATGTGAGATGCCATTGATGAAATCAAACACCTCTCAGGGATCATGTACCCATGGCCATGGTCTACCAGTACTGACATCACAGGGGAGGATGGCGGAGTCATCGAGGGCTACGTCTTCCCAATGGACGGGTGTGCAGGATGTCCTGCTTGCTCGGTAGCCTGGATCTTTTCGTTGGGCTTTTGCCAAGGTGTTGTAACCCAATCGCAGGTGAATGGCGGCCAATGTGTTTCTTGACAGTATATCAGCCACGCATTCATTTTCCTGGGACGTGTTGAAGGGTGCAATTGTATTTAGCTCCGGCGGAGAGATGTCGGTGTTGATGGGCGGACCGGACGTTGGACTGTCAAGTGGCGAAAGTGACGGCCTGTGAAATGCACCACCAGCAATTCATATTCGGAGGTAGAGTAGTCGGATTCTGTCTTGGACAGTTTTCTACTAAAGAAGGGCAATAGACAGGGCTCACTGTTAACCAAATTCTCGAGTCCTGCACCAATAGCAACGTCGCTGTTATTGGTGGAGGGAAAGAAAGGTGCATGTGGCATAAAAAAGTTTGAGCAGCAGCGGTTCGTAGGGCATTCTTTGCATTGCAGAAGTCCGCTTATCGAAGGGAACCCCACTTCAGGTCTTTTGGCTTGCCCTTGAGGAAGGCGTAGAGGGGGCAAGAGTAGCAGCGATGGCTGACAGGAACTGTTGATAATAGATTATCATGCTCAAGAATTCTTAGAGTGCTTTGACGGTCAAGAATGATTCGTAGGTGATGGAGGTTTTTCTCTTTAGAGGAAGAGAACACAAGTGAGACGTCAGCATAACATACACCAAATGGGAGGTCCCCTAAGAGACCATCCATGAGGCGTTGGAAAGTGGCCCCAGCATTATAAAGGCCAAAACAGAAAAAAATTTAATGTGTAAGAACCGAATGGGGTGGTGATGGTGGTATTGGGGATATCTTCTGGGTTTATGGGCATCTGATAATAGCCCTTCATGAAGTCGAGGGTGGAGTACACCTTTGGTTTGTGGAAGTAGGAGGCAATGTCGTAGATGTTTGGGAAGGGTTAGTGATCCAGTTCTGTCTGCATGTTCAGACACATGTAATCCCCACAAGGGCGCAGGGAGCCATCCTTCTTCAGGATGATGTGTAGGGGCAATGACCATGGACTTGAAGCCTTTTGGCAAAGGCCCATTTCTTCCATTTTGGAAAACGTTTGTTTAGTGGCTGCCAAACGATCTGGGGCCAGATGCCAGAATCTGGCAAATACTGGGGATGCCGTCATCTTGATATGATAATAAATACCATGCTTGGCTGGAACTGTGGGCGTTTGGCAAAGTTCAGGATGGAAGTCTTATGGGTACGATGTGAGGAGGTGGTCGTAGGCCTCTTTGGATGCGCTGATGTGAAGTGTGAGGTTGGAGGGGGCAGGATGAGGAGGTGTCAATTAGTAAGAGTCAATGCTGACTAACCGTCGATGCCCCACATTAACCAGGAGGTGGAAATGGGCAAGGAAATCTGCACCAAGTAGTGGCAAGGTTACATTGGCAACAAGGAATTTCCAATGGTATTGGACGCTCCCAAACGATAGTGCAAATGTATCGTACCTGTGAGTGGGAATCTCAGATCCTTGGGCAGCTACCAGGCAGATGTCAGGAGGCTTAGAATGACTACGTCATGTTTTGGAGAGTGATTTTGGTAGAAGGGAATGACAGGCTCCAGTGTCTACCTTAAACTGCACACGCATACCTGCATCATGTAAAAAGAAAAAATAGAGACCAGGGAAGCAACTGCCACAAGCAATGGCCTACTTACACATTGTTTGGTAACTGAACCATCAGCACATCTCTTCGCAGCAGCCCCGACTCTATAGTAGTAGTAGCAGAACTGTAGCTAATGAGCATTAGTACATGTCTGTAGAAGTCGCTGGTTGGGGTGTGAATGAGGGGTGGAATATTTGGGTGGTGGGTGGCTTTGTCTTCATTCTTGCATGTAACGGGCTGAGCATCTGTTTCTTTCCACATTCACATCTGCTTCGGTCAGTGTTGAGTAGTTGTCCTCTACATCAGGAGTGGAGGCATTGATGGGGGTCTTGAAGGTGGTGAAGTGGCTGTCCATAATGATGTTGGATTTGGTTATTAGTTCCTTCATGGGCAAGGTATCGACATCAGGGATGATGGCGAGTACAGGTTCGGATACGTGTCGTACACAATACAAAATCGGTTCACTTCCCTAGGAGAGCCGTCTGCAGTAGGTTGTAAGCGAGTGATACTAGTCATTTCCCTGAGGGTGAGTGAATTCTTTTGGTCCCCCATAGACTGTTGAGAAAGCTGAAAGACCTTGGCTCTATAAGTGGCTGGAGATGGTGAGTACTGCTACAGGAGATATTTTTTCAGGGCGTCATAAGCTCATGGGGCATCCGATGGTCGCAAAGCCAATTGGATGTTTCTGGTAAACTACACAAGGACATAGTCTGCTTTGCTGCTTGAGCGAGTCACACCCTTGATGCAAAACTGAACTTCGGCGCGCTGGAACCACGCAAACGCTTCTCTGCTGGCGAAGCGGCAATTCCAATGATGGGTTTCAGAGTGAGGATCGGTGGATGACATCATAATGGTGAGCAAAAAAATGCAGTGAGAAGCTGATCACTCCTGGGGATCACCAATGTGCAAGGTAGTTAGTTGTTAGGTGCTAACATAGGCAAGTTATGTTTATTCAAGTTATAACAAACTTACATTCAACAGTTGAGAGCAAGAATCTCACAAAAATCAAACAATCTAAACAATGGCAAGCTTAAACATGTTGTTCTACTATCATTGCGGCAAAGCGCGAGACATAATAAAAACAATAGCATCACATTATATGAGCGTGTATCAAACATGTGTGGTACATAAGACACAAGGCCTGAAGAAGGTTGTATTTAACCTTTCCTCTCTATAGGCACTGGAAGCTTTACACTTTACCTGGATTTCTGGTAGCATTAATTAGTCATGAATTTTAAAGGCTACAAAAAACAAGGTGGAAAGCAAATATTTAGATGTCAGAGTTGTTCTATCGAAATATATGTAATCATGGAAAGGAGGCAACGATACAATAGTCCTTGGTGTGGATCTTTACAGTAACTGGTAAAGCTAGCTGTGGGTGCCTTTCACATTTAAACTAAACAAATAACTGGAAAATTAATATCACCCAATATCTTATTTTCTGTGCTAACAATCATGCCACAGTAATATTTAAAGATGGAGTTCCTAGAGTACTACATCTTAAGGGCTCAGTAGAGAATAACAGAACTCGTAACTTCTGAAAAATTAGTTCATATTCGTTCGTTATATTGTTTTTGGTGCAACTAGTGTAATTTGCATGTTTTCACTAGTCACGTTTGCTGTCAGCAATTGCCTGTCTGGATTGTAAGTATTTACAGAAAACACTTTGTATTAGTTAAATTTGGCTAGAAACGGACGGATTGAGATATTAATATCACGCTTAGTCACAGGCATTGCGTTTTATTCTTATCAATCTGAAATCAATTTGAAACTCCAGAATATTAATAAGGATGATTTACTCTTCGCCAGAGGAATGAGTTTTTCCATTTAATCAGTAGCTCATGGCATTGACTACTTAATTTATATTTTGAAAGACGTTTAACTGTACAATTATTGGTCATGGTAAAGGTTGTCACATGCTTATTTCATTTGTAAAATATACTACTGGATTTATATATAAAATCTTGAGTACTTGAAAGTGATTTTACTGTACAGTTTTATCTGTCTAATTTTCAATTCAATAACTTAACCTGAGCTTTTTAAAAAGGATATTGGGGGAAGAAACTTGCCAGTTTAGGATAAGGCTGAGGTACGAAAAAGAAGACTAAATTAATTTTGAGTTTTAGAGTTGATGACAGAGTTTGATTTGAAAAAAAAAAAAAAACCGTTCTTTTGCTATTTTTATTCTAGGTTTACTCAGAGTAGGAACCTCTTCATAATCTAGGAAGTAAATTTCATATATTAAAAAGTCACACTTGAATAACATATTCAAGAAAACAAGAAGTAAGTCTAAACATTGTAGATAAATTTATTCATAGAATATTGTTCATATTATTGAGGTGGTTTCATTGGTGAAACCTAAACTATAAGTGACAAATTATTCCGAAGGTTGGTGGAATGTAGGTCATCAACCCATCAGAATACAGGGATCTTCCATTGATTTTACCTTTTATTAATTTTTTCTTTCCTATTGTTTGGATTCGCTTAGTCTCTTGGGACAGTTAGGATCTTCCCGGGGAAATGGCAGGTGGAACAAAAGACTTATATTAGTAAGTCCTTCATGAAAAGGACCTTCAATTTTCAGTTGTTGTTTCTCTAAGACAGAGTTTAAAGGTGATACTCCAGTTTACTTTCCTTTTTCCGGAGAGAGAGAGAGAGAGAGAGAGAGAGAGAGAGAGAGAGAGAGAGAGAGAGAGAGAGAGAGAGAGAGATCCTAAAGGATATTTTAAGAAGATTTCTTTGTTTCCTGGTTTTATGATCTTTTTTTTGCTGTATGATTTAGTCCATTTAATTACAATGGCTAACCTTCGGAATGTCTTTGTTAGTTGTCTCCTGTTTTGTATAAATTATATTCTCTCTAAATGGCGTTTCCTATTCATAACCTCGGCAAGCTCGCTAAATTTCAAGAAGACTTTCACACTCACTTGCGCTTCCTGGAGATCAGTATTCTTCCTTTCCAATACGTCTTTAACCCCTTCTGTTCAAGCTTTTTGAGAATTCCTTCTCCTCTTACCACTCATAAATCATACACTTTTCATTAAGCTACTTTGGTTTGTTATTTCCACAAGGTAAAACACCTAAATCCTCTGATCAGTCCTTTTACTTATGCGAACCCTTTTACTACTTCATATCCACATTGATGGCCATATCAAAACTTGTTTCACAACATGTACCACAGAAAAAGGTCATCTCAACAGTCAATATTTTCTCTTTCATTAGCATTCAACATTCATATTGCCCTTCCATAAAGGAGAATTAGTCAAACCATTTCTTCATTTCAAGTCTCATGCCATCTTTTCCACCAATCTTACTGCCTGTCTTGTGCTTCCTACTCTCACATAACTACTGCATAAGAAACACTTGATTCAATTACCCTATTCCTTGCTAAAACACTCAGTTCCTCCCCTATCAATCCTTAAGTCCCCATTTTCACTCTGTCAATCAAAGTCCTACCAGACAACTTCCCTGGTATATTAAGAAACATTATGCCTCTATAATTCTTATCATTGACCTTTTATTATATTTTACAACGGAAGCATTATTCCTATCTTCTATGCCTTTTGGATAATTCCTAGTCAAATTATTATGGATATTATTATTACTTTATTATTTATTATTATTATTATTATTATTATTATTATTATTATTATTATTGTTATTATTATTATTATTATTATTATTATTATTATTATTATTATTATTATTATTATTATTATTATTATTATTATTATTACAAGCAAAGCTACAATCCGTACTGGAAAAAGCTGACTGCTACGACTCAATTGGCCCAATAGGGATAACAGCGAATTGAGGAAAAGAGCTAGAAAATTAACTATAAATGGGAAATAAAAGATTAAGATAAATAACATTGTGGAATACCAAAGTAAAAGATATGCTTCATACCTAACACTATGTATAGTGTGGAAAGATCTGAATACAATAGATGATCTGTATTACGAAAAATCTTATACAGCATTTTCAATGAGCGAACTGAACGCCATTGCAAGCGACTTATATCCAGAATAGGAAAAATTTAAGATAAACCTGGCATAATTATAAAAATTTTGATATTTCATCTGAATAAACTGGTTCCCATAGATTTTCGAACAATTGTGGAGTATGCAGGTAGTAGGTTGGCCAGGTCACAACCCACCCGTAGAGATTCTACTGCTACAGAGTTATTGGGTCCTTTGATTGGCCAGACAGTACTACATTAGACCCTCTCTCTGGTTACGGCTTCTTTTCCCTTTGCTTATACCTACACCAAATAGTCTGGCCTATTCTTTCGACATTCTCCTCTTTCTTCATACACCTGACAACACTGGGATTACCAAATAATTCTTGTTCGCTCAAGGGTTTACTACTGCCCTGTAATTGTTCAGTAGCTACTTTCCTCTGGGTAAGGGTAGAAGAGACTCTTTAGACATGGTGAGCAGCTCTTCTAGGAGAACGACACTCTAGTCTTGGGTAGCTCAGCCTCTGTACCATGGTCTTCCACTGTCTTAGGCTAGAGCTCTCTTGTTTGAGGGGACACTTGGACACACTATTCTATCTTATTTCTCTTCTTCTGGCATCTTTTAAGTTTGTATAGTATATAGATCTATTTTAATGATATTGCTGTTCTTGAGATATTTAATTTTAAGTATTCATTACTTCTCTTGCATGATATCTATTTCATTATTTTTTTTTCCTGTGGCTTATAGCATCCTCCTTTTCCAACTATGATTGTACCTTAGCCCGTAATAATAATAATAATAATAATAATAATAATAATAATAATAATAATACCAATAATAATAATAATAATAATAATAATAATAATAATAATAATAATAATAATAATAATAATAGATACCCTATATGTTTCTCAAAAGTAATTTAGCATTCAAGAACAACAACTAGAATTGTAAATGAGTTGCATATAGTTTACTTATATATAGTAAAAGAATCGTTGTACGTGCAAACATCTGGAAATGCGATCCTTGTTATTTGAACTTTCATAGTTTCTAATCTTAATAGTGATGATAGGCTCTACAGAGTTAAGTGGAACTGTATATTAAATATGTCACGGAAGACTTTGATAGTATTTGAGCCAGTCTGTTAAATTGTGGACTTCTAAACTTGATGATGGACAAATATTGATAAATCACTCATCCTTTTCCTTTCATATTGTCCATATACAGTATTCATATTTATAAAGCTCGCCAATAATAACCGTAAAATTTAAGAACCCCCCCCCCCCCCACCCACTTACAAGACTCCGTTGCAACGATATTCTTATTATCTGTATAAGCAACACGCTAGTCTTCTAGGTTAAACCACATATCATACTTATGTAATACAAAAACTACAAGGCTAAGAATGTTACTCTAAGAAACGCAAGATTTTATAATCTTGTTGTCACTATGGTACCCATCAAGAACTATTTGCTATTTATTTGTCTAAAATTCATTAAAAGTACTAATATACAATACACCAACTCCCATCTTTTTAAGTTTTAAAATAATGGCCTTATTATTATTCCGGTTTAAAGTAGCATTAATGTTATGACCAATCGTATGATTTTCATAATTTATGTACAATATTGAAAGTTATGAGAAAAGCATCCCAATCACCAAAAGTGTAAATTGGGTAACAAATGATTACTTTCATTACATGCAATTAGCCGTTCAAGAGCTTCTAGTGAGAAGGGCTTTAAAAATTAGTGGTAAACAACATGTGCAAGCTACCACATGAACATTTATGTAATGGAGTAACCACCTTCGCTTCAAAATCTATTTTTGGGTGAGATGGCCATGTCCTCCTGAAGGAAGGTTCCTATTGGTAGCTTTCTAAGGGATATTTGGCTACAGTGATATTCCCAAAGAATTGACCTTTAGGTCTCCAGAATTCTAACTCCTGGCGCGAATATCCTTAAAATTTCTCTTAAAGATACCGCATGATATCAGGGAACGTATATCTTGATACGACACATGGCAATCTTCACCCCGAATAGCGTTTTCGTTTCGAGGGGGAAGAGTGGCGAAACTGAAGGGGAGCCGTTATCAAGGTTACCATTCCTCCCGTACTATTACAACGATCCAAGATGGCGCTCATGCCTTGTAGCATTGAGCATGGTGCTACAGATATAGTAGTTTCGGGAGGGATCTTGCCTAAGCCTTTTCTATGGAAAAGGAGGGCGAGTCCAACAGGACAACATGGCCATCTCACCCAAAAAAAGATTTTTCGCATCGCTTCAAAATCTGATTTTTGGGCTCAAGCCATGTCGTCCTGATGGAAGTTTACCAGAAAATTACTAGAAAGTACTGTATCTGTGGATTTGTATAAGTGCCTTGACCTTGGAACAATTTTTATATGGTCATACAGACTATTGAGAAATATGACGATACCGTTATACGTCGTTACTACTAATCATGGAACAATGTTAAGGCTTCCTGCCCCCTGCAGGGAAGTGTCATGCTAGACAGTAAAAAAAAAAGAGTCTCAAGGTTTGTATATTGTAGGAACAAATATAAGTATCAATCAGAACTATTTGTTTCATTTATTCCAGTGATATAAGGTCTACTTAGGAAATTAGGAAAAGAACTCTGGCTATCTTTATTGTGCTATTTGAAAGGCGAAATAAGACGCAATTACACTTTTAGTCATTTATTCAGGCTAAATGAGTAAATTGGATAACAAGTGTAAATATAGAATAGAATTATACATGCAACAGTTACAGATAAAGTTTTTCTACCTGAAAGGGAAGAAAAGGTTAATGCCACTATAAAGATTGAAAAATTTGGAAAATTTATCAATATAATTTCAGTAAATGTTTGATACTATCAACACTGTGTACGATGTACACACGGCACAAATGTTATCTGTATAATTCTTCACCTGAAAATTTGAACAGTCCTAGTGTCACCATGGTGACACTCATATAAATGATATTGCAGTAGAGGTGTCAACACCTTTTCACCCAGATTGATAGTCCCCATCAATTCACTGTTCAACGCAGCACTAGACGACAGGTTTTACTACACTACCTGCCGCCCCACGTAATGCTTCAGTTCGTGCACTTACTTCGCATAATGATTGTAGAACACTCTGGATGACTTCCATCCAGTATATGAGCGAAGACACTCGAAGTACATATACTGAAAGAAGTTCAGTGAGGAAGCAATTTTTCTTGGATCATGACCTGCGGGTGTACTGTCAGGATCCGCTCTGCGAATGAAGTAGGTGAGCTTCGCCCTCAGTTGTTTTAGGGATAAGTTCGATCCCGAGGTATCTCCTTTGAAGAGCTGTCCTCCCCTGAAGTCTGAAGTTCTTCGAAGATAGACCTTTAGACATTCTACTGGACACAGAGAGACATCTTCCTTCAGAGGGCAGATTCTCCAGGGACCCCATCTCTTAGTGGGTAGCTCATTCTTGGTGAGAAAGGTAGATCAGGAAAGAGATTCAGTTCTCCTGCTTCTGTGAACTGAATATGGCCCCCATCTCTTGATAGGGCTGCTATTTCACTAACTCTAGCCCCTGAGGCGAACAGGAAAATAACTTTTTGGGTAAGATCCTTAAGAGAACAATTTTCATTGTTCAAGGTTGAGGCATAGTGTAGGACCTTGTCCAAGGACCATGAAATGGGCTTCGGAGGTGCTGCAGGTCTAAGTCTAACGCATGCCTTCGGGATCTTGTTAAAGATTTCGTTCGTCAGGTCCACTTGGAAGGCGTATAGAAGAGGTCTAGTCAGTGCCGACTTACACGTAGTTATCGTGTTGGCAGCTAGGCCTTGTTCATGAAGGTGGATGAAGAAGGACAGGCAGAAGTCTATTGAGACCTCTTTCGGGTTTTTTGCTTTGACAAAAGCAACCCACTTTTTCCACGACGATTCATATTGTCTTCTAGTTGACTTTGACATGTATTCTTCTAGGAAGTTTATACTGCCTTTTGAGATCCCAAATCTTTTCTTAACCGCTAAGGTGAGAAAATCATGAGATGAAGGTTTTGGGTTCTCTGATGAAGCGAAGACAGTCGACTTCTGAACCAGTTGAGATAGAGCAGGGTTCGGTAGAGGGACCAGCCTCAGCTTTAGTTCCGTTACCAGAGGGAACCAGTTGCTCTTGGGCCACTATGGGGCTACTAGAGCTGCGGTTCCCTTGAAGGATCTCAGCTTGTTGAGGACCTTCAGTAGGAGATTGGTTGGAGGGAACAGGTAAATCCTGGTCCATTTGTTCCAGTCGTGGGACATGGTGTCCGTCGCCTCCGCCAGAGGGTCCTCGTATGGGGCTACATACTGAGGTAGTTTCTTGTTGTCGCTCGTCGCGAAGAGGTCGATCTGCAGTTCCGGGACTTGTTCCAAGATGAAGGAGAATGAGTCTGCGTCTAGGGACCATTCTGACTCTATCAACTTTAGCCTGGATAGAGCGTCCGCCGTCACATTGCGGAACCCTTTTAGGTGAACTGCTGATAAGTGCCATCTCTTCTTTTTCGATAAACGAAAGATGACTAACATCACATGGTTGATGTGGGGCGATCTCGAGCCTTGTCGGTTCAGAAATCTCACTATCACTTTGCTGTCCAAGATCAGCCTAATGTGGGCTGATCTGTGAGAGGAGAGTTTTTTCAATGACAAGAGGACTGCCATGGCCTCCAGAATATTGATGTGAAAGGTTTTGAACAGGGAGGACCAAGTCCCTTGGACTTTCCTTTGGTGGGAGTGACCTCCCCATCGTTCCGTTGAGGCATCCGTGTGGATGGTTACTGATGGTGGAGGTGGTTGCAAGGGCACGGTCCTCGTTAGGCTCTTGACCTTTGACCACGGCTTGAGAAGAGATCGTAGTAAGGTCGGTATCAGTCTTTGTAAATCTCTTCGAGCGTTTGATGCGTATCTTCTCCAGACTCCTGACGCATCTTTCAGCTGTGCTCTTAGCACTGGGTCTGTTACTGCTGCAAACTGGAGAGAGCCCAGTACTCTTTCCTGTTGGCGTCTTGAGATCCTGTCGGATTTCAGTAGTCTCTTGACAGACCCCGCAATCTCTCTCCTCTTCCTTGGGGGAATGGAGAGGCTTCAAGTTCCAATGGATTCTCAGCCATTGAAACTCCTGGGCTGGAGAGAGTCGAGACTTCTTGAAGTTGATCTTGAATCCAAGATGTTCCAGGAACTGGATCACCTTCTTGGATGCTTGCAGACAAGCCGTCCTGGATGCTGCCCACACCAGCCAGTCGTCCAGGTATGCTGTTATCTGAACGCCTTCTAGGCGTAGTTGTTGAACGACTGCGTCTGCAAGTTTCGTGAAGATCCTTGGAGCTATGTTTAGTCCGAAGGGCATGGCTCTGAAGACATATTTTTTCTTCTGTAGCTTGAATCCTAGGTAGGAGGAGAGGGGGCGGCTGACTGGGAGATGCCAGTAAGCATCTGCCAGGTCTATTGAGACTGTGTACGCCCCTTTTGGTAACAAGGGTCCTTATGTGCTGAAGGGTTAACATCCTGAACTTGCTGTTCTCGATGAACTTGTTGAGTGGTTACAAGTCCAGAATGACTCTGAGTTTCGGAACACAAAACAGCCTTCCCTGGAATTTGATAGACTTTGCTCTCCTTATAACCTGATTGCTCAAGAGTTCTAAGGTATATTCTTCCAATGAGGGGGTGAAGTGTTGGAAGAATTGAGTAAATGATGGTGGAAGCTTGTTCCATCTCCATCCTAGTCCATTCTTGATTAGGCAGTGGGTCCAAGGATCGAAGGTCCAATGATCCTGAAAGTGTTGGAGCCTTCCTCCTACCTGAAGCACCTGATTGCTTTGAGGGTTTACCTCCCTGACCGCGCCCTCCCCTACCTCGTGAGGGGTGTCTTAAGGAGCCCCGACGGGAGCCTCTACCTTTTGGACGAAAGGTAGTGGTGTGCCTCTCAAACCCAGGGTTGAATGCTGGTTACTGGGCAACCAGCTGCTGAAGCACCACTTGGAATGTGGTCTGTGGTTGAGCAACCACTTTGGGCACCGCGGTCATGGTGACTGTAGGATGTTGCTGGGCAGGCTGAGAAGGAAGTCTAGGCTTTTTGGTCTTCCTTTTAGGTTGGGGACCCACATCCGGGGAAGACTTCCTTTTCGATGAAATGCCCCACTTCTGGAGAAGGTTCTTATTCTCCGTGGCGGCTTTATCAACTACCTCTTTGACCACTTCATTTGGGAAGAGGTCTTTACCCCAGATGTTGGAAGATATCAACTTCCTGGGTTCGTGTTTTACTGTTGCCGTAGCAAACACGAACTCTCTACAGGCTCTCCTAGCCTTCATGAAGGCATACAGGTCCTTTACTTAGGTGGCCATGGGCATTTTGGCCAGGACCATGAGCATATCTGGGGTGCTTTTTAGGCCTGCACACATCTCTATGCAGTTCTGTAGGGATAGGGATGCCGCAAGTCTATCCTTCGTCTCTTGCTCCCTACGCAAGAGAAAGTCTGACAGTTTCAGGAGATTTTCGCTGAAGTGTCTTCCCTACTGAGAAGGTAAGGTGGACTTCCTTCCAATCCTTATCTTCCATGGGCAGGGCTAACGACAGAGGCCTGCACTCCTAGTGCAGGGCATGGTTTGCCTGCCTCCACTGCCTTGGCAACAGCTTTAAAAGCCTTCGACGTAAAGGGGAAGGCTATTGAAGCAGGAGCAAGAAAGATAGGGTGTTTCTTACTCAAGGCGGACACTTTCGAGTTTGTGTGACCCACATTCTTCAGGCTGCTCGACAAGAGAGCCTGTGCCTTGTCGTGGTCGAAAACCATGACCTACTTTGGTTCCGTCTCCTCTTTTGACGCTGACGCTGGCTCCTGCTCCAGTCAAATGAAGCAGTCAGGGTAAGCATTAAAGCTTGGCCAGAACTGGATGTCATCTAAAGGGACGGCTCCCATCTTCTCAGAAATGTAGAGCTTGCCCTTGGTAATTGGCATAAACTCCGCGTACCTCCAGGGATTCGTTTCGGAGCAAGGTGGGAGGTCTTGGACTCTGGGTCGCTTGAATGACCCTCGGGAGGCGGTGAGCCGAACTTCACGGAGCTCTTTCTCGAGCCTCGCTTCCCTTGCTTCGCCTTGCTTGCTAATATTCTCCATTAAGGCCGTAAGATGAGCCAAAACTGCCTTGCTCATGGTGTCCAATGGAGGGGTAGAAGCAGAAGTTGTCGAGGGTATCGGCTCCAGTGCCGGCACAGACGGATGGGACTCCGACTCGACTTCTTCTTCTTCATCATCAGGAGATAGAGTAGACTCCTTCTCGGGATCATCCTTCAGTAGATCCTTTACAATGTCCGTGGACACTTCAGACATCCTTTCCTCCTGGTGTATGTCCATGCCTTGCAACGCCTTACTGACATCCGTCTCGATGGCAATCTGGACACAGGGAGGTCCGGGTCGTGTTTGGGGCACGACAGCTTCATTACCCGCCTTCGGGAACAGCAAGCTACACATCCTGTCTTTAGGTAGGTACGGTCCCGGAGAGTTCTTTTGGAACCCTCGTACCCATTTGCGAAGCTTTTCTCGTGCTGCATCCCTCGACTCCGTTGACTTGGGGTCGTCGAAACCTTCGGCCACCAACGCCAGGCAGATGTTGCAGTCTTGGGGGTCCCAATACCGCAGGGTTTCGGTTGTAATGGTGCAGGGGGCATGAGATCTGCACGCTTTGTGACCACAGAAGTTCCTACTCCTGTGGTTACAGAAGATCACCTCGCACTTTATTTGTGGTTCCTCCTGTAAAGAAAGGAAAATTAAATGAGTATGCAGTTGTTTATCACACATGATAAACAGGTTATGCAAAATATTAATATTTTAACCATTATAGTTTAGGATAGTAAGCTAGAAAGGAAATAGGAAAGACACATACTTGTGTCTCCTGTCCAGCCGATTGCTGTGACCTCCCCCCAATATTAAAGTTTTTTAGAGTTTTCTTATCAAGGCAAACTCAAAAGAGAAGGGTTCCAACCTCTAGGGATAGAATAAGTGTATATTAACACTGACCCTTCTTAAATTATTTAATATTGTGGGGTAAGTTATCAACTGATTACTTATCAGAGTATTGAAAGAATTCTTTCTTTCAATATAGAATTGGTCTCAACAACAGACTGTGCAAGGATACACAAGGTATGTTGGAAAATAACTACTGTATAATATATACTATAGTTTTCTGTCTGCAGTATATACAATACTGCAAATATACTGGCTACTGCATAATTATATACTGTAGTTCAGCCGGCATGTTGCTGGCTAGGCTAGCACCTGGCGGCACGGTCCGGCCGGTATGTTGCCGGCTGGGTAGTACCTGGCGGCACTAGCCGACAGAGAGAGAGAAAGCATGGAGTGAAGGGCTGCCTTGTTAAAATGTATGTTTACAATAAAGAAGGGTGTAGGTATATAACCTTACTGCCCTTATCCAGAATTAGGGTTCAAATGGAAGGGGAGAATGCATCATTCAGGCTTCCATCCAGCCACAAGATCCATTGCCGGTTGGCGCCGGTTTTAGGGATGTGGATGGCAGTCCAAGGGGGGACTGTAGAACACTCAACGGCAGAGGGGTCTCCCACCGGCAGCCGTCATAGCTGTCACAACCTTTCCCGGAGCCTTGCATCCATAGGGGAAAGAGAGTGGCTATTATGCCGCCTATGTAGGTGCCCGGCCGGCGCTACAATCTACCCGGCAACCGGCGAGATTGTAGGACGACGGCCACAGGATTGTGATAGCTAGGCCATCGCTAAAGGACAGAGAGGGACAGGGAAAGGGTCCTGTATCAAGTTTTAGGAGACAGCGGCAGGATTTCTGCCACTTCCACACAAGGGTGAAACTTTGTTTCAGTATCGGCGCTATCCTAGGCGGCAGAAGAATATCTATTCTTCAGCCTAAAGTCTGCCGAAACAGGACTAGTCTTCTAGACCGCAGGGAAAGTGGCAGCATTATACTACCATTTCAAGTGCGGCCTAGGGAGGCTTATCCTCCTATGCCGACAGCTCTAAGCCGGCAGGGGAGTGACTACTCGCCCTACAGCTCGACCGCCAACATAAAGACTGAATACTCTGAGGTTCTGTCGAAAACCCAAGCCTTGATACTCGCCGGCAAGGGTGGGAGACAGAAAACACTAGCCTAGTCAAGCCAGAGTGACTACTCTATGGCGAGACCAAGATAGGGTTGTCGCCTTTGGCGGCACTCAGAGGGAAGGAGGGATTACCCTTAAATCTCCACAAGAGACGAGTATCGAGTTATATAAATAATTCTAGGAGATATACTATCTCCTGTTGAATTGATAAAACGATACACTAGGGTAAACGGGGATAATGTATGAAAGTATACTAAAGCGCCTATGCTAGGTATCCTAGCGCGGACGAGATCTTGGTTACCTAAATCGCCGAAACTCTAACGTATACGATAGACATAAGGAAGAGGAAATTTGTATGCATAATCATATCTTCACTAGTATAATTGTGCCTAAATAGCTTTCATAATTTATCAATGCTATTAAAACCGGGAATGTCGTTCTGCTGACTAAATAACACATGCATGACGAACAACAGCGCCCTCATGGCGCCTACGGTGACTGGCCAAGCTCCATAACACATTAAATTAAACTAATTTCACTGTGAAGCAGGAGCTAAAAATTATACACTGTAAAGATTAAATACTCAACTTTCCAAAGGCAGAAGAAGCTGGAGAATGCATTATAAATCCTCTCAAGAACGATCAAAAACGTTAGATAACAGGGAAAACCACCATGCAAAATTGCTACTAAAAAAGGAATGAGTGCCATCTTGGATCCTTGTAATAGTACGGGAGGAAGGGTAACCTTGATAACGGCTCCCCTACAGTTTCACCACTCTTCCCCCTCGAAACGAAAACGCTATTCAGGGTGAAGATTGCCATGTGTCGTATCAAGATATACGTCCCCTGATATTATGCGATATCCGTGAGAGAAATTTTAAGGATATTCGCGCCAGGAGTTAGAATTCTGGAGACCTAAAGGTCAATTCTCTGGGAATATCACTGTAGCCAAATATCCCTCAGAAAGCTACCAATAGAAACCTTCCATCAGGACGACGTGGCTTGAGCCCCAAAAACAGGTGCAAAAAAATGCAATACTATATAAACCATGTAAAACCTCTCAATCACAATATCACTGCCATAATTATGTACCTCACGCGTTATCCCATCAAATCTTTATGTGTTTTATGTATTCAACATTTTAACTGTAATTCTTAGACCCCTAATAATCGCTTCCAGAAGCATTCTTAGATTTTTTATAACTGCGTAAATTTTTATCACTCACCTTCTCCTTTCCTCTATCCTCCACATTCAACAAACTTCAAAATGCACATTCCATCGACCTCCGACTGCATTTACATGTGACAGCATCTTTCCACTTGCATTTACTCTGAGATCAGTTTATTCATTAACCTTTCTCCTGTGAAATAACTGGTTTTGCCTTAAGTTCATGTTTGCTTTTTCCCTTCGCTTTTTGTTATTGTCAATCGTTTTATCTTCTCACTTTATTTTTAACTTAACTATTCATGCTCCTATATGTGTTCACGTGCTCTTTTCATCTATCATGCAACGTAACTTCAAATAATGTCCATTTTCATTAACTAGCTAATTTTTACCATATCACCATCACTCGCTATTTTCCTTCCTTTGTTGCTCCTATATGTCCTCAAACACTCACTGTTGACACATATACCCATCAGGAAATTATAAAAGAGAGAGAGAGAGAGAGAGAGAGAGAGAGAGAGAGAGAGAGAGAGAGAGAGAGAGAGAGAGAGAGAGAGTATTTTAATGGGTTCAGTGATTAATTATATCTCAAAGTCAATACAAATAAAATAAAATAAAATTATTCACTATACTGTAGTAAATATTTTATGTCTCCATTTACAAAATATTTTAAATATACAGTATTTTCTAATGATTTAGTGGAAAGTGGCAAATTAGAGAAAACTTGTTGAACTGTCCAGGTTGAGAATCTTTGGTAATGTTTTTTAGCATAGATGCATAGGAGGAAAAATAAGAAAGTGAATGGTGGAATAGTGTGGTGAGATTTTACGGGATAAAGAAAACTAAATGAAGTTTTGTTGTGATGTAGAAGGCAGAATAATGTATAGGAATGCATAGAAACAATAGGTAATGTAAAGAGGAAACGATGGATGTTGAGAGTTGCGTAAATATTGGAAAAGAAGGGGAGAATTGGTCTGATAAGAAAGAAAAAGTTATTCTAACAAAATGAACAAGGGAGTGGAGAGGGACGAGCAATTGTTGTATCTTTAAAAAAATAAATATTTTAAAAATGGTATGTGATCTTTGGAAAGAATGAAGGCATGTTTCGACTCGAATAGTATTTTGAAGTGTAGGTCATAGAAAATCTAAAATCTAAATGTTGCAAGACGGCAAGGGCCAATGGAAATGTGGGAATACTTTTGGAATTGAGTGATGAAAGTACAGGAAACGGCAAATAAAAGATAGAGGTATGAAATTAACTATATATTTTGTTAAATTAGGAGGAGCCATATTGATATGAAATTCTATATTGACCTTCAGTAATCCCTTAATGTTAAAATTTATATGCAATCAAGTCAGTGAATACTATAAATCTTGATAAGGAAGAATATTTTTTTTTTTATTATTATTTTACTACATCTATATCCGCTTTTTCGTAGAAAGTGTCAAATCACTCTGCAATCGAAGAGGATAAACTTCATCAATATATATATATATATATATATATATATATATATATATATATATATATATATATATATATATATATATATATATATATATATATATATAGTGTAGATACTTTCTCCTTTTTAGCATATTACAAATAAAGGAATTAACGGTGAACCATAAAACTCTGTCAGTCAAGAAGCTAAATTTCAATATCCTGTTCGAATTTAGCTGCAAATTGAATATATTTGTATTTGTAATGTATCATCATACACAAGTTCATACTAAATTTGCTTTCTACTGATAATTAATGACTGGCAACTTCTAGATTTTATCCTCATTTATACTTTCTCAGTTTTGCTTTGATAAAAAATCTTTTATATATAATGTAAATTGAATCTGTTACTTTGCTTTAAGTGATAGATCTATTCTTGTGTAGTGGACTATTTTAATCCTTTCATTATTTATGGCCCTTCTTAGATTATCTTTAGACATTTAGTTATAATTTACTTTATTCTCTCTCTCTCTCTCTCTCTCTCTGGTACGCAAATAGCCGGAATGCTTCATAATAAGCTGAAAGCCTTTTACTGATATCGAGTTATTGACCACGAATTTCCTGAGGGATTTGGAAAAATTTCCGATGAAATCAGACCTTTTAGTATAATCTTTAAATAGCTCATATGTACATGCAAAAAAAAAAAAGGAAAAAAAAAGTAGATAACCTTTGGATAACAGCATACCTACGCCAACACCAAAGAAATCTAAATATTTATATTTCTTAAAGTATTCTCCCAAATATTTTCCTTTACAATTCGTTCTAATAAAGACCTGGTGGTTGATTTGTAAACAATAATAATAAATTCACACACACCTACACCTACACACACACACACACACACATTATATATATATATATATATATATATATATATATATATATATATATATATATATATATATATATGTATATATATATATATATATATATATATATATATATATATGTGTGTGTGTGTGTGTGTGTGTGTGTGTGTGTGTGTATCTTTTCCACCAAAATCCTCTTATCAGATCTGTTAATGAAAAATATAGGTGAAATTCCAATGTCCTCGCTGAACTTATATAAACACAATTCACCTTATGCGACACCATCTCTGCTGCACGGACTTTATTAGTGGAAATTGAGATTTTTCAATAGCAAATACAACCTCACTGACCTTGTTTCTTGCGTATGCCTAACTGCTGTCATAAGCAGACATTGCTTGGTCCTCAATGTTACTACCTCTGGTGTAAATAACCTTGGGTGCTGATCATATGTGTAAATGTTTGGTCTTTATAGAACAAAAAGCGACAGAGCAATGAACTATCTCATACCTGTACATCTTTTGAATGACCATACTTTTAATCTCCAGCACGCTCAAGGAACCTTTCTGGCTTAATAAGCTCAACTTAATAATTCTAATATGCAGGCATTTTTATATTTTTTATAGGTTCACGTGTAAAAGCAATGATACACACACACACACACACACACACACACATATATATATATATATATGTATATATATATATATATATATATATGTGTGTGTGTGTGTGTGTGTGTGTAGGTCATCATGTTGGGGACAAAAACTGTTATATGCTACTCCTTGGTATTATACTGCTTGTTGTCGTGTGGAATGATATCTATCCGTCCCCTCTTTAGTACTGGCTAGTGCTCAAACTGTAAAGAGAGATCCATCGCTTTTGGTGTTATGGTTTTCTGATTCCTTGCATCATGCAAGATGTTGAGGTGGAAGGTATTGAGATGCATGGACTCCACCATCGAGGCCTTGCACTTACTCTTGCACAACAGCCAGGCATTACAAATCCATAAGTTTAGGAGATACTTAAACGATTCTGCTACCATAGGTCTACTGTACATACGGGAGATGAAATTTATGCAAAGAGATGACACTATCGAAGTCTAGGATTCGCTAGCGCTGGATTTTGCTCAATATATCCAGACAGAATAAGAAGGAAATTATCAATTAAAAAAAAAAAGGCTCATCATACATGAAAACAACTTAATAATGATAATAAAAAGAATAAATACACGACTTTATACAGAGCTAATAAAAATGCAACTTATACAACGCAAAGGTTTATGACAAAATGTCTGATAGAATTGGCCAACGCGTAGGCGACATACCATGCAAGGCTTCGTGTTTCCAGGATAATCATTTCAACTGAGGGGACGATAGGGTCCTAGTGCCGTCTGCGCACCTTAATACGATGCAATATAAGCGTTAAGTAACCCTTACGCGACGGCTAGTGTCAATAGACGTCCATTTAACCTCATACTGCGATTAACGTCTATTTATTGAAAAAATAAATTGTTATATATTTAATGTTTTACAATATCTTCATATAACATACTGTATTATGTCATGTTATCGGAGTACAAAATATTTGTTTATTTCATGATATAGTCTTAATTGCTGTATATGCTGAGAAGATATTTATCCTGCATTTTGTATTGATATATATATATATATATATATATATATATATATATATAATATATATATATATATATATGTATATAAAGAGAGAGAGAGAGAGAGAGAGAGAGAGAGAGAGAGAGAGAGAGAGAGAGAGAGAGAGAGAGAGAGAGAGAGAGAGAGAGAGAATTTTCTGTGATATGACGTATTTTTTCATGATTATTTCTGTTTGTTTGATTTATGAATATGTTCATGTGATCGAACAAGTCCGTTTATGTTGAGGTTATAGTGTATCTGACCTGTTGTTTGTAGAGAGAGAGAGAGAGAGAGAGGAGAGAGAGAGAGAGAGAGAGAGAGGAGAGAGAGATGGTTAATTTTATTGCTAGCCAGTGAATATAAGAAATTTCTTTCAGTAAATAATTACATTTATTGTTATATTTTACATAATTTGATTGGTTCTTTATTTTCATTACATACATTTTGTATCAAGGTTAAGAATTTAAGGTTTGATATAAAAAATAGCACACAAAAAATAACTGTTTGATATAAAGAGTTTTTCTGGAATTCTTATGAAATGATTTCCTACAACCTCTGGGTGTTACTAGAAATATATTATTTCTGGTTTCATCAACTGTTTGTGTGTGTTAGGGTACTCACAGTTCCATATTAAAATCCAAAGAATTTTCATCCATAAGAAATAAATCAAACATGTAAAACTAATATTCAATACAACTATTTCGAAATTCTTTCCCAAACATCCGACTGCCTCTCGCTTCTTCTCTTATAATCTCTCTAAATAAAAAACTGTCACCTTCCTTAAATAATCAAACCACCTTCACACCATTATATATTGCCTAATTGCTTGATACCTACGCCTCTCCCTCTCTCGGTTTTTTTTTTTTTTTTTTTTTTTTTTTTTTTTTTTTTTTTTTTTTGTTAGTGCTACGACATTTGTTTAAAGAAATTTTTCGAATATCTTATATTCTATATATATATATATATATATAGAGAGAGAGAGAGAGAGAGAGAGAGAGAGAGAGAGAGATAATATTTTCATATAAGCACAATATGTATATATACTGTATAAATATATATATATATATATATGTGTGTGTGTGTGTGTGTGTGTATGTGTGTGTATATATTTATATGTATATATATGTATATAAATATATATATATATATATGTGTGTGTGTGTGTGTGTGTATATACTTATATATTATAAATATATGTGTGTGTTTGTGAATATGTGTGCGGTTTGTGAAATAGTTGTATGAGAAGCTCAATGTTTAGTGGAATTTTGTGTTATACATGGTTCTTGAGCATTCAAAATAGTTTAGAGTGAGATGTGTTGTAGAATGTAACCTGTTGTGAGCCATCTGCAGTTTTCGTGATGAAGGAGAACGGTGCTAGAACTTGGAGGGAATGGTTGGAAAGTTCGGGAACAAACGATGTCTTAGCAGATTTGTGGGATAAGCAAAATATAGTCACTGTTGTGTTTTTGATATTTGCAAATAATATTGTGATGCATTGAGTCAATGAACGGGAACTGCTTTGGTTACGAAAGTATTCTAGAGTGTAATCGGATAAATAAATCCATATCTCTGGTTACGGCTCATTTGTCATTTGCCTATACGTACATCGAATAATCTGCCCTATCCTTTACTTATTCTCATGTGTCCTCATTCACCTGACAACAGAGATATTTCCGAACAATTCTTCGCTCAAGGGGTTAACTACTGCACTGTTATTGTTCAGTGGCTACTCTCCTCTTGGCAAGTGTAGAGGAGATTCTCTAGCTATGGTAGCCAGCTCTTCTAGGAGGACACTCCAAAATTAAACCATTCTTCTCTAGTCTTTGGTAGTGGCATAACCTCTGTACCATGGTCTTCCAATTTCTTCGGGTAGAGATCTCTTGCTTAAGGGTACGCTCGGGTACACTATTTGATCTTATTTTTCTTTCGATTGTTATTTTCAAATTTTTACAGTTTACATTCGAAAAAGTTATATCAATGTTGTTATTGAATTTTAAACTTATCCTGTCTTGGAGGGACATTCTTAGGATCTAGAAAGAACGGACGTGTTTAAGATACCGCTGATTACGACATATCTTTCATGTTCGGATGATCTTTAAGATAGAGAACATAAAAGATCTGTCATGTATGGCTTTGAAAACACGTGGATTTTCGTTCCTCTTAGAGATATGAGGCACCAGATTAACTAGAATATGAAGACGCACCTGGATGGAATTAAATTTGGCTAGTCCTTCCACGCACTTAATACGACCTTCTTAGAACAATTGGAAGCATCCTTTTGCTTCCATTATAAACTGTCACTGTCCACTCCTTTTATTATTTTTACTGTACATCTTGACGAGGACCAATGTGTATTGGCCGAAACATAGTGATCTATTTTTATTTCCTTTGTTTCTGTTATGAGCTTTTTTGAAGAAACGTTAAACTGTTCGATTACGGTTAGAAGTAAGATACACACACACACACACACACACACACACACACTATATATATATATATATATATATATATATATATATATATATATATATATATATATATATATATGTGTGTGTGTGTGTGTGTGTCTGTGTGTGTGTGTTTGTGTGTGTATACAGTAGTAGATAGCTGCATGTTGAAGGTAATGTTGCAGTTGTGTATCTTTATCCCTACGTTAATTTGGATATTAATTTTCGGTTGTTTACTATTTGAATCTTAAATCATAGATGTCGAGATCCTTAACATTTATCTCGGGGTCTCTCAGAGCTGTATCTTTAATTATGTATATTGTATCATGGTATGACCCCAAAGGTCATCTTCAAGATTATACATATTCAGAGTAGATTGTGCTACAGAAATTAAGTCAAGGACTGATCTATATATACATATGTATATACAAACACACAAACAATATATATATATATATATATATATATATATATATATATATATATATATGTGTGTGTGTGTGTGTGTGTGTGTGTCTGTGCTCTGTTATAGCAAGGTAAGATGAAGAAAGACAACGTTAGATGGAACACTTTAGTGAGGTTATGAATAGAAGATATGAAGGGAATAATTTGACTGATATACCTGAAGCTGATGAAGACCTTGATGTTCCCATGAGAGAATTCAGTGTGTTTGAAGTCGAATCTGTCCTCATAAAACTAAAGCCCTTGGATACGATGGAATAACTGCCGAGATGATACGAACCAAAAATGAAGTGACTCCCAGACTACTTACAAGATTATTTTGTAGAATGTGACATGAAGAGGCAAAACCTGAGGAATGGGAGTTAGGAGTGTTTGTGAAAATAGCAAAAAAATTAAAATAAAAAAAAAGGGAGACCTGACTGATTGCAATAATTACAGAGGCATAACACTTACGTCAGTTGTTATGAAAATATATAGTATGCTTATTCTAAAGAGAATGAAGAGAAAGATTGATGAAAAGCTGAGAGATGAACAAGCAGGATTTAGAAAAGGTAGAAGTTGCACTGACCAAAGTTTAATTTTGAGACATATTGTACTACAGTGCGTAGAATATAGAAGTCCCCTTTTGATAGTATTCGTGGACTATGAAAAAGCATATGATAGTGTGCACTGGCCAATTTTGTGGAGAGTCCTCTTAAATGTGTAAATTTGATTAAGTCTGTTTATGAGCATAGCAAGTGCAAAGTTAATGTTAATAGAGTCTTATCAAAAGAATTTCCAGTAAACGGTGGAGTACTCCAAGGGAATGTGTTGTCACCTTTGATGTTTATCCTCCTCATGGATTTTGTAATGCGTAGAACAGTCAGATGGTGGAGAATGATTGGAATGGATTGGTGATAGGTATTTAGCAGACCTAGAGTATGCTGATGATGCTGTCCTTGTTAGCAGAACACCACAGGATTTGCAATGCTTGCTTACCAGAATGCATGAAATATCACAGGAGGTTGAGCTGAAGATAATTAGAAGAAAGACAGACACGATGGGAACGGAGTATGCAATGGAAGATGAAATATCATTGAAAGGAGAAAGGATTAATGAGTAGAATCATTCAAGTATTTGGGAACTATGATATCCAATACACGGTCTTTAGAATTAGAGTTTAGTGAAAGATTCAAAAAAGCAAATCAGACAATGGCTAGGTTAAGTAAAATTCGGAAATCAAATCGCCTGAAATTACATATAAAAATCAGACTATATATCAGTTTAGTGAGATCGGTGTTCATGGTAGGACAATGAAACAATCTCCAATAGATTTAGTAGATTTTAGAACAAAGCCCTCATAAGGATATTGGGAGTTAAATGGCAGGATAGGATTAGAAATGAAACTATAAGAAAGATTACACGAGTGCTATATGTGGATAAGATCATAATGAAGGTTAGATGGAGATGGTTTGGGCATGCTCTTCGCACTCCCCAAGAGAGATTAGTTCACCAAACGTTCAGCTTGGCTCCACAAGGGACTAGAAGAGTTGGAAGACGTAGGCTTTTATGTCTGAGGACAATGAAACGCTAATTAGGAGATGAGGAATGGAGAAGTATTTAATTAAAAGCTCCAGATAGAGACGATTGGCGAAATCTAACTGAGGCCCTTTGCGTCAATAGGCGAAGGAGGAGATGATGATGATGATAAGGATATATATATATATATATATATATATATATATATATATATATATATATATATATATATATATATATATATATATATCGTATATATATATCGTATATATTTGATATTTGAGCTACAAACATAATAAAATATGTTTTAAACAAATTGTAAATTGTATAAGATACCGTTTGGAAATATTGATACAAGAAGAAAGTACTTTAGTGTAGTTTTGCCTGATCTGAAGGTTGAATTTATAATAGCAGGGTTTCACATGAAAGAAATAAAATTGAATAGTGATGTGTTTCACAATCTGAGTTGAAAGAGTGATGGTGCTTTTATTCAACTCAAACTTTTGTAGAATTATATGTTAATTATTTGCTAAGTAATGCAGTAAAGCTAGTGATAAGTTAAGTGATATTGTTATCATTTGAATTTCTCGAAAATATAGCATTGGCAAAGATCATTCTCAGCCAAGGATATCAGTGACGGTACTGCTCTGTCTTCTGCCCTCATGTAGATCACTCAAATACTTCAACAATCAAACTCATTGTAAAATCTTAGTCGAGTTATCGGGGGACCAAGTGATATTTGAAACCAAGAAGAGTCAAGAACGTTTTTGAAAGTTTTATATCTTTGTTTTGAATGATAGTTTTATTTAGAATAGTTATCCATGAAATTATTTAGTATCAAAGTGCGCAGTCACTACCATAAGAATTTAATTTATCCGTCAAAGGGAAGGTTACTTATCTCGGATTCGCAACTAGCGGTGAACCTCATGCACTATTGTCATAAGATAAGTGAATTTTCTTATTCCTCCTCCCTCATTGAACTAGATTGAGAGTATTGCATTACACAGTGCTTTTCGAACGAAATGTGAAAAATTTAACTCAGGTAGGAAAAGGGGAATAAGTAATGTTTCCACACAAAAACTAGTTGCTGGGAATTTTTTTCGTACGTAGATATCCAGAATGAATATTGTGGTGAAGATAAGGCATAAAAGGTGAAGAATTATATAAGAGATCGGAGAAAAATGGAAAAATGAAGGCCAGAAGAAGGGTATAGGGAATATATAAGAAATCAAGTTGCATGTATAAAAGGAAATTATTTCGATAAGTTTCTAAAAAACAATAAAAGACTCAGATGAAGTTGTATTAATAGAAGATCTTACTTTCCTGTATATATTGAGTGGAGTGACTCTCAGAGTTTGACTGTTGAAATGAATCATCGTTAACTGAAATAAGAGTTAATGGAATTGATATCAATCTAAGGGTGGTAGTTCAAGTGGCTGTGAAGGGTGCAAGATATGTAGGAAAAGATATAAGGATATTGAAATATAAAGGGATTGCTCGTGAGACATTAGAGCGTAATGGGGCTTGCTATGACAGAAAAAAAGAATGAGATGAGGATGAATGATTTTACATTTTGTTGTTTTAAAATTCAGAAAATCTGTCAGAATAATCTATGATCTTAAATGCTCTAATTTAGAGTTTTTGAGGTCTACGATTTAAATAGTTTTAAGATTAATAATGGCCAGACTTGAGGTGGTAACAGAGTTATACAAATGCACTCAAAATATTAAATAATATGGATGGCTTATAAAATGATAATTTTATTACATATTTCAAGAGAATGTACAATTTTTTTTAAAGTATCACTTATTGCAATAAAACAGTCTCAAGCAGGTTTTACTTGACATATTTTACATAATCACAATTTTGCATATCGATCCACAGCCACCTGTAATAGATCGTGAGAAATGTCAAAAGTCTCGTATTCAATTACAGAAATGCAAAAGGTGCTTACCTGGTGCCTCGGGCAGAGCACAAGTCCAAATATACAATTAGTTTCGATCAACATAGTAATACATAACAGCAGGTTACACAAAAGGTTAGGCATTTTGATAATACTATGGGGGTAAATGAAAATATTTCTATTCGTTTGATAGGAACACTTTCACAAAGAAATCCGTATTTGCTTATGTAAAACACAATTTTGAAATCAAGGGAGTATAAAGGATGTCAGCAAATGTAGCGTCTGGAACTGGTCAATATAAAGAAGTCATACAAAAGCCAACAGAAGTATGTGGTATGATATCCCTGCTAGAGATATGGAGAAAAGGAATACATTGTATTGAAACCAAGGTACATAAAGGGCAACTGAAAAGAAGAGGGAGCATTCAAATTTTGTCAAAGGATACACATAAAGGTTGATGGAGATGAATGAGGCAGAAAAAATAGACCCAAAAGGCTGGGGACAAACACAAGGAAGATTTGTGATGAATGAAGTTAGAATTTCAGCACAAGGAAGAGGAGAAAGAAAACATTCAGAATTGCCAGTTGGCTGATGAAAGGGGGAAAAGAGATGAAATGTGCAATGTATATAAAAGTTAAAAATGAAAAAAAAAAAATAAGGAACATGAAAATGGAGTATTGGAAACCTTATTTTATAAATCTTCTAGATGAAGGGAATGAATGTGAAGTATTGGATGTTGCATGATAGAGAGATCATCAGATAATGTAATATCTGAAGTCATTAAGAGATACCGGATGAAAGTAGAAAACCTCTGGATTATTAGATTTTAGCAATTTTCTAAAAGCTGGTGGAAAGCTGGCGATTGATGAGTTAGTCAGAATATAATGAAACATGATAAAGGAAGCTATAGTATAGGACCAGACTAGAAAAAGGGATAAAATTATATATAATTAACTATGTACAAAGAAAAAAAAGAGTGCCTCACAATGTTGAAACATGATGTATGAGGTGTTATGAACATACAGGTAAAATACTGGAGAAGTGGAAGAAAGATTTAGAAGAAAAGCTGTTAAAATTGATAGTGTAAGCTTCCCTCCATGTAAGATAAATTTACAATTGAAGTAATATTTATAATTGGACAGCTGCAAGAAAAACACTACGCAAGGAGAAAGAGATTAAAAAGAAAAGGGCACGTAGGTCACCGTAGCTTAGGTTTTTATGGCCCTTTTTAATTTTTGGCAAAACCATATTTTGTTCACAATGTCTCATTATGTATTACTATCGATCTTCAGAAAAAAAGGGATATGATTTATTGTCAAGACAACACTATAGGCATTGCAAAGCCATAGTTATAGACTCCTTAAGCAGGAATATCCTACTGTATGATATCATAATTTCTACAGTCAAGTCAATGATAAGGGTTTCAGAATAATTTGGAAGTTATGTAGGTGTCCCTAAAGTTTATCACATTAATAGAAAAAGATAGCAAAAGAGTGCCGAATGGCCCCTTATGGCTGTGAATGGAAGATTATTTATTGTTAACAGTTGAATTAGAGTTGCATTACCTATTTTCAAGAGTTGAATTAGAGTAAGAAGTCACAGTAATGCTTTAAAGATGGCTGAGCGAACTAAAGAAAGGATAGAAAATCAGATTGACTGGATAAAGAACTAAGGAGAAAGGTGCAATTTTCATGTGGAGGATGTGGAAAAGAAGTTAGGATATATTTATATCTGTGTATCAGTGTTGTGATTATGGTTCCACATGAGATGATGAGGATTGTTGAAAAATATATTAGTTAAGAATATTTTTATTTTTTGAATGGGTAAGGCGAGTGTTTGGAGTAAGGTAAGTCTCAGATGAGTTAGAGCATCAAATTTTATTTTACTATTGGAATACACTGAACTGAAAAGCAAATATTGAGAAAGAAGTAAGAAATAAGATCGGCTACATATTTGTTTGAAGGGGAAGAAAGCGGGTGGAGGTGTTGATATATAAAAGTATGTCATTTAACGAGCAAGCAGAACTAATGTTTATAATGTGCATAGAAAATGTTGTGTTGATATTTATCCATATTGACTCATTAGGGGTAATTTGAATGAATTATTACCAATTGTGTCACGTGGTGGGCCGGGATATCGGGTAAAACTCGCTGGTAAGAGACTGATGTCTCGCCAGGTAAATCCTCGGACAGCTAGGTAGCGTCAGGTTCCGATATCTTTTTATGGCCTCTCGTGGCATGGTTGGTTTCGACCTGGCCTTTCATTAGAAGGGGCTAGCGTTCGATCCCAAGTATGAGGTAGAAATTTATTTCTATTTGAACACGATGTTGTGTTGATATTTATCCATATTGACTCATTAGGGGTAATTTGAATGAATTACTACCAATTGTGTCACGTGGTGGGCCGGGATATCGGGTAAAACTCGCTGGTAAAAGACTGATGTCTCGCCAGGTAAATCCTCGGACAGCTAGGTAGCGTCAGGTTCCAATATCTTTTTATTGCCTCTCGTGGCATGGTTGGTTTTGACCTGGCCTTTCATTAGAAGCAAAGCCAATATATAGAGGTCGGTCGGACAGGGGATTATCCATGACTCACCCTTCAGGACTCGTCAAGCTCGCCACAATCAAGGCCTTCACCACAATTGACCCTGCCCAGTCATACAAAACCTTTCGTAGCGGTCAGTTACCTTGTTACAACCAAAGCTATATTGTCTTTATTTACAACGGAAGCAGTCACTTAACCGACAATGCCAAATAACTGTTCTGTTTATGGATGTCTGAATACCAAGAGAAAAACAAAAGGCAATGGTATTAAGTATTTTACGTTTCCTAGAGACAAAATTTTCTGTGATAAGTGGATACACGTGTGTTGCCGGTCTGATGAAATCAATCCAAAACATGCAGTGGTGTGTTCAGCTCATTTCACACCAGAGGACTACATTGATGATATGAAATCAAGGTTGCTGAATATTGAGAGCCCTAAAAATATGAGGTTATTGAAGAAAACCGCTGTCCCATCTGTACATATACCAAAAGGTGAGTTAATTTCATGTAATGAAGGTAACTGAAATCCCACCTAAAAAATTGCATTGCCTCCGAAATTCATGTTATTTTCTCTTATTGAAAGAGTTCATTCTATACGAGATTTCAGTTATTTTTCAAAACAAATTAGCCTATTCTCCCAGATTACCTTGGCGATATAATTGAAAATTTGAGAACGAATTACATCATACATGCATGTGGGTTTGTGTGTTCTGCCTTGTTATATATTTCGTCAAAAGGTAAATCTTATCCTCTCTTTATTTGATTTTGTTCTAGAGAGAACACAGATGGAATCATCAATAGCTAGAGAAGAGAGGTCAAAGAAACGTATTCAGAGACAAACATTGCAAGAGGTATTCAGTAAAGAGGAGGAAATGTGTAATGCAGAGCAAGATGGTGCCATTGAAATCACTATAGGAGAAAATAGAAACTTAGATGAACCATGTGTGATAGAAAATGATAATAAGGAAGAGCAAAAAAATGAAGTACAACAATTAAGGGAACAGTTGAAACAGGTTAAGGAAGAAAATGCAAGATTAAAGGAATACATAAGTGTTTTAAATGAAAATGTTATGCAAATTATTAGAAACGTAGTGATTAAAAGAACAGAAACTATTCTAGAGCCATTATTTAGTAAAACTCAAATAAAAGCAATTATAACAAAGAAAAGGGTAAGCGAATGGTGCAGTGAAGACATTGCATCTGCTTTAACTGTAAGAAGCATAAGTTCCAAATGTTACAAGTATCTGAGACTTAAGAAGGGGTTTCTATTGCCTTGTGAAACTACATTAAAAGAAAGAGCGAGTAGATTCTTGTGCAAGCCTGGGGTTTTGACAAGTGTTTTGACATTATTACGTGCTAAAGCTGAAACTTTTACAGTAAATGAAAAAATAGCGGTATTAAGTTTGGATGAAATGTGTATTAGTAATGAATGGTGCTATGATAAGGGTATGGATGTATTGTATAAGCCGCACAACAGTGTCTTGGTTTTTATGCTACAAGGTCTTGTAGGGATGTGGAAACAACCAATTTATTTTAACTTTGATGAGACAAATCTCAAGCCGTTACTATTACAAATCATAATGTATGTTGAGGCTGTTGGTTATCCCATTGTTGCCATTGTTTCTGACATGGGATCAGCCAATCTTCGCATGTGGAAAGAATTTGGCATTGATCCTCTTGTCAATAGGATTTCATTCAAGAACCCATGTGCTGACAGGGAGATATATGTTTTTGCCGACGTTCCCCACTTGATCAAATTAGTCAGAAATAACTTCATTGATTCAGGCTTTTATGTAGGCAGTGATTTAATTAATGACACAAGTATCCGTGAAATGTTGTCAAAATCTAATACAGAATATGGACTGGCTTATAAAATTAATGAACTTCATTTATCTATTAATGGACAGCACAGGCAGCGTGTCAAGTATGCTGTGCAGTTATTATCCTTATCTTGTGCTAGTGCTTTAAGGTATTTGGGAAGTAGAGGTCTGTTGAACTCCAATAACTGGCAAGCTACCTCTGATTTTCTCTCACTGATCAACGACTGGTTTGATATAATGAATTCAAGCAACATGTATGGTGATATACCAGCGAGAAATGGCTTTGGGATCAATAAAGATTTTCAAATAAATACTTTGGAAAAGGTTATAATGGTAATGACTTCTTTAAAAGTAAAATCTCAAAAAATAAGGTGTCTATACAAATTTCAGTAGGGCATAATTCTTTCAAGTAAATCTGTTATTGGTCTTTCTAATATGGTTAAAGATGTTTTTAATGTAGATTATATCATGACTCAAAAGCTGAATCAAGACTGTGTAGAACATCTGTTTGGTTGCATAAGGCAAATGAAGGGCACATACGATCACCCCAATGCTGTTGAATTTAAGTTTAGACTGAGGTCATTGATTCTGGGGAAAGATGTAAAAATAATTAGTGAAAAAACGAACATCATTGCAAAGGGCAACAATTATGATATGTTGATAAATGAATCTGCATGCAATTCCAAATACAGTGATGATAGAAAATTAGCATTAGAACTGTACTTGACCAGCTCATTGTTTAAAGATTTAGATTTTGAATGCCCCTCAGAAGATATAAACAATCAAATTCTAGATAAAGAAAACGAAAAATCGGCTGCCACTGTAATTGAAGATGAAGCTCTTAAATATATAGGTGGTCATATTTTAAAAAAGTTTTCTACAAAATATCCACAATTAGGAAGACAGATGAAAGAGTGTAAAAATTCAAATGAATCGTGGATTGGGATAGTAAACAGAGGTGAATTGTACATGCCATCAGATGAATTTTATTCTCAATTAATTGTGCTACGAGAAGTTTTCAACACAATCCACGGTTCATCACTTTTAGAAGGGAAATCGTGCAAAAGATCTCTTGTTGCTGAATTGCAACGATCAGGAGTAAAGGTCCCAGACGACATTATTGATTTTTTTTGCAAAGATATCTATATATTTTAGACTAAGGTACTTAAATAATGCTATCAAAATTAAGAAAAGAAAGACAAAAATTGAAAATGATCGGGGAGATGCCAGAAAAAAATTAAAGTTAAATATTTAGATATGTTTGAATAGTTTTTACATTTTAGGATGTTCAAGCAATGAATTTTTATATTTAAAGTTAAATATTTAGATATGTGTAAATAGTTTTTATTTATGATTATATTTAAGTGTGTACATATTATTTTCATTAATAAAAGTTACAACTACAACCGAGTTTCCTTCAATTCTCACTGATGAATTCACACTGCTGTACTGTCTACACTCTACAGTAATATTATTTTATCAATAAAATTGTTTAGGCATTCTCAGAATTTTCTGAAAACGGAAGTATCAAATTAAGTAGTCAAGAGGAAGAATAATTCAAAGGAAATAACAATAATGCCTTAATATACAAAGCCACGGCCTAACAGAGAATCACCAGTTGGAGCCGGAGTAACGCCACAGTCAGCCAGTGGCGGGAAGATAGCAGTTCTGTCCGACCGACCTCTATATATTGGCCTTGATTAGAAGGGGCTAGCGTTCGATCCCAAGTATGAGGTAGAAATTTATTTCTATTTGAACACTGCGTTGTGTTGATATTTATCTATCTATCTATATATATATATATATAAATATATATATATATATATATATATATATATATATATATATATATATATATATATATATATATATATATATATATATGTGTGTGTGTGTGTGTGTGTGTGGCAGCAATAGTCACAATGAGTGAAATTAACCTAAAAAAATTTTAGTTCTTACATGCATGGCTGGGCTGCAATTGTGCAGATGAATCTGTTGTAGCGCTTGAAGAAGCATTTAGTACTCCATGTAACCAAAACAAGAATGTTGATAAAGAAATTGGAAGAGATTCTGAATATAGGCAACTTTGAAGTGTTGAAATTCATGGTAAAAATACAGTAGGCATATCATAATATAAATGAAAAATAGGCCCTGAAATCTTTATACTTTAATCGCTTAGTCAAAGTGAACTAGCTGTGAAAAACTTCTATGCTAGTCCTTCATGAAAACCTTATCTATCTTGCACACACTCCTAAAAAACTAACAAAGAAAATATGAATGGTTACTGTTTATTATAGTAAGGAAAAACTAACTGGCAAACCTAAAAGAAACTGATATGTCAATGACTACGATAATATGGGTATGTAATTAAAATGAAAGAGAGACGGAAAGTGTCATAAAAACGCACAAATTCTCTCTCTCTCTCTCTCTCTCTCTCTCTCTCTCTCTCTCTCTCTCTCTCTCTCTCTCTCTCTCTCTCTCTCTCTCTCTGTATATATATATATATATATATATATATATATATATATATATATATATATATATATATATATATATATAAATATGTGTGTGTGTGTGTATGGTTGTGTGTGCGTTGGAGTATACATAAACATACCCATGGAAAAGTATGTACACACGCACGCACATATGTATATATTTACACAAGGCCAAGAGATACAAAGTCTTCTCACTTGACCCCAAATCCCCTACGTAGGTGGAGATTTGTCTACCTGCTTACTGCGTCACCAAGTGATTTCCCGCGAAGAAAACAAAACTAGTGGAAACTACCATCACCATACAATTTCTTTTTCTACTAATCTAACGGCACGAATAAGGATGCATTTCGTCTACTGGGCTTAGCTTTGTAAATGGGGAAAGTTTCTTGTATCTTCAATCAAGCTACTTATCATTAATGTCAGGTGACGCTCAATTTTCCTATATATAGGATTTTACTTGTATTTCTTACTATTGGGACAACCTTTCATGAAGACGGCGTAAACTTGACTTATAACCGTATTTTCAGGCATTTAACATGCAGGGTCCTTGTTACAAATACATCCGATTTTTGTATCATTCATAATCATTTAATTAATTAATTTTCACATATCTTTAACAGGTTTGTGTCTATCTGTTGATCTGGATGACTGAAGTTTATATATGATTGATCTATTTTATTTCTTTTTACTAATCCTGAAATATTTCATAATTTTCATTTATTACTTGTATAAAGTTTATTTGTTATTTCCTTATTTCTTTTCCTCACTGGGTTACTTTCCATGTTGGAACACTTCAGCTTTTTCAACCAGTATTGTAGCTTCGCTAGTAATAATAATAATAATGATAATAATAATAATAATAATAATAATAATAATAATAATAATAATAATTTATTACTCCAGCTTTGAGTCTTTTTCGTTTTGTAAGCCGGTATTTTCTACATCTCAGGTCCAAAATGAGTCCTACAAACCTTCGACGTACGTGATAAATCGTTTGGTACGTTGCCTGTATATAACCTTGACCACTAATTTTGCAAATCGGTTTTTTTTTTTTTTTTTTTTTCCCCAGTTAATGCAGGACCTATGACATTATGCACCTTTGGGAAATTCTCAAGTCTACCTTATGTCACATTAAATATAATTAAAGTAATTACTTCATCATTTCACGGTGTCAGTCCGGTAAGCACTGACACTCTGATAGAGTTTCCTACCTAGGACCTGGAGCAGTTACCTGTCATATATAGTACGTTATCACTTACATAGTTACACCAGGTTGTGGGCAACACCACCCAATAGAGTAGACCTCAAAGCTTTTGACCTTGTATTTACATGTATAATGAACGTATATACATATTAACACACATATATATGTATACACAACAACAACAACAACAACAACAAATGCAGCCGTTTCTAGTCCACTTCAGGTCAAATGCCTCAGACAGTCCTTATTCGTGTCTGACTTTTGTCTCATAGCCCACAATAAACCAATCTAGTATGGGTACCCATGACTAATAAAAGTTTGCTAATCATGGCTATACACAAACGCTTTCACAACGTTAAGACATCCCTACTCGGAAAGGGATATATATATATATATATATATATATATATATATATATATATATATATATATATATGTTTATATATATATAAATATATATATATATATATATATATATATATATAGATATATATATATATATATATATATATATATATATATATATTTATATATATATATAAACATATATATATATATATATATATATATATATATATATATATATATATATATATATATATATAGTGAGAAAATTCCGATTGAAAAAAGCATCAGCCAGACAGACCCCATCTCCGAATTATTCACAGCATGCTTAGAATAAGTTTTTAAGAATATAAACATTCTTAAAATTTGCTGTTTAGTGAATCAGAAGAGGAATTGCAAAGGATGATAGAAGATTTGAATAGAGACAGCAGAAATGTAGGACCAAAATTTAATATGAGTAAAACTAAGATAATAGTCACTGAAAAAGCAGAATAGAGATTGGTAATCAATATACTTACTTAGGACAGACTAAGTATCCCCAAGATATGAGACCGAAATTAAAACAAGGATAGCACATGATGGAAAGTTTTGTTAAACAAAATGAAATTATGAATAGTAAAATGCCACTTTCCCTAAAAAGAAAAGTATTTAATCTAATAGTCGTACCAATATCTACTTATGCATCGGAAACTTGGAGCCTTACGAAAGCCGTAGAACGTAAACTATTTATAGGTCAAAGAGGTATGGAAAGAATAATGTTGGAAATAACAGTAAGAAACAGAACTAAAGTAGAGGAGATTCTAACATCGTGTAAGAAAAAGAAATGGACATGGGCAGGACATATAATGAGAGGGACAGATAAAAGATGGACAGTAAGAATAACGGAATTGGTACCTAGAGATTTCAAAAGAAGCAGGGAAGCGAGTAAAGACGATGGATTAACAAGCTAAAACATTACGGCTATGGGCTGGCATACAAAGACCATTAACAGACGAGAGTTGAAGAACATACTGGAGCCTTTGTCCTGCAGTGGACTATTTACGGCTTATGATGATGATGATTTTATATATATATATATATATATATATATATATATATATATATATATATATATATATATATATATACATATATATATATATATATATATATATATATATATATATATATGTATAAAAATATCCATTAAAGAGTGGGGATACCTTACGTCGTGAAAGTGTTTGTGTATTGCCATGATCAGCAGAGTTTTACTAGTCAGGGACACCCATATGAGGTTTGTTTGATGATGTAGGCGATCTGACAAAAGTTTCCCCCTTTCACCAATTTGCACTGCCTTTCGTGCGGATGAAAACTGTGAAAAACCCAGACATGAATAAAGTCTTTTCTGAGGCCTTTTTCTTGCAGTGGATATATATATATATATATATATATATATATATATATATATATATATATATATATATATATATATATATATATATATATATATATATATGAGTGTGTGTACATATATATATATATATATATATATATATATATATATATATATATATATATATGAGTGTGTGTACATATATACATATATATATATATGAGTGTGTGTACATATATACATATATATATACATATATACATATATATATATATGAGTATATATATATATATATATATATATATATATATATATATATATATATATATATATATATATATATATATATATATATATATATTTCTCCGCCTACGCCTATTGAAGCAAAGTGTCACGGTTAGATTTCGCCAGTAGTACGTATCTTGAGCTTTTAATTTAATACTTCTCCATTCATCATCTACTTCACACTTCATAGACCTCAGCCATGTAGGCCTGGGTCTTCCAACTTTTCTAGTGCCTTGTGGAGCCCAGCTAAATGTTTGGTGAACTAATCTCTCTTGGGTAGTGCGAAGTTCATACCCAAACCATGTCCATCTACCCTTCATCAAAAACTTGTCCACATGTGGCACTCGAGTAATCTCTCTTATAGTTCATTTCTAACCCTGTCCTGGCATTTAACTCCCAATATTCTTCTGAGGGCTTTGTTCTCAAATCTACTAAATCTATTGGAGATTGTTTCATTGTCATGCCATGACTCGTGTCCATATACTGTAGTAGCCTAATACTAATCTAACTAAACTGGTATATAGTTTGATTTTTATATGAAATTCCATTCGATTTGATTTCCAAATTGTACTTAACCTAGCCATTGTCTGATTTTCTTTTTTCAATTTTTTTTGAAACTCTAATTCAAAAGACCCTGTATTGGAAATCATAGTTTCTAAATATTTAAATAATTGTATCTCATTAATCCCTTCCCCTTCCATTGATATTTCATCTTCCATTGCATACTCCATTCTCAACATCGCTGTCGTTCTTCTAAACATCTTGAGCCTAACCTCGTTTGATATTTCATGCATCTAGAAAGCAAGCATTGTAAGTCCTCTTGTGTTCTGCTAATAAGGACAGCATCATCAGCTATACTCTAGGTCTGCTAATTACCTATTACCAATCCTGTACCAGCCTTCTCCATCATATCCGACTGTTCTACTCATTACAAAATCCATGAGGAGCATAAACAACATAGGTGACAACACATTCCCTTGGAGTACTCCGCTGTTCACTAGAAATCCATTTGCTATGATCATGAACAGACCTAATCAAATTAATTTACTTCAGATTAATTCCATGATAACGCAGGATTCTCCACAAAATTGTCTGGTGCACACTATCAAAAATATTTTCATAGTCCACAAATACCATCAAAAGGTGATTTCTATATTTTATGCATTGCTGTATATGTCAAAACGAAAATTTGGTCAGTACAATTTCTGCCTTTTCAAAATCCTGCTTGTTCATCTCTCAGCTCTGCATCAATCTTTCTCTCCATTCTCTTCAGAATAAGCATACTATATATTTTCATAACAACTGATGTAAGCATTATTTCTCTGTAATTATTGCAATTAGTCAGGTCTCCTTTTTCTGCCATTTTCACGAACACCCCTAACTCCCATTCATCTAGTAAGTATTCTTGGGGTCACTTTAATTTCAGCCAGTATCATCTCGCCAGTTATTCCATATTATCCAGGGGCTTTCCATCTTTTGATTTTTTTAATGATAACATCGACTTCAAGCATATTGAATTCATTCATGGACACATCAAGATCCTAATCAGCTTCAGGTATATCAGTCAAATTATTCCCTTCGTATCTCCTGATGATAACCTCGCTAAAGTGTTCCATCCAACGTGGTCTTTCTTCATCTTCTGTTGTAATAATAGATCCATCTCTCGTTTTGATGGGTATATTGCTCTTCTTTGTCCCAGTAGAGATTTCATTAATAATTCTATGATCAATTTATGCACCATAGCCACTCCCTGAATTCATAGCTTTGTCAGCCTCATCTGCTTTACTGTCTAAATATCCTCTTCAGTCATTCCTGGCTTTTTTTTTTTTCCTAACATCACTATCAATACTGGAATACCTAAAATGCTCTACCTTGTAATTTTCATTACTTCCTCGAATACATTCAACAATCAATTTCTGTCTTTCTCTCCTTTTAATAATATTCCACGTATCATTTGATATCCATGGGTTTCTCCTTGTAACTGCTTGTCCCAAAACTTCCTTACCAACTGACTGATATATGTTCTTAAGATCACACCATTCTTCATTAATTGTCTGCTCTTCGTCTCTTAAAATCTCTGGGACTGCAAATCGATTCCTATATTCAACTGCAAATGTTTCTCTACGCTCTTCTTCGAGAAGCTTAGTTGTATCAAACATAGGTGGTATTCTATCTACATTCCTGTTGGGTGCTTTAAGTTTTAATTTCAATATGTCAATGAGGAGTTGGTGATCACTACCAATATCTATACCTCTATAGCTTCTTACATTTCTGAGAGTCATCCTTCTCTCTTTATTAATGGAAATATGATCTATTTGATTTTTGTAATTCCCACATGGTGAAGTCTATGTATATTTGTGGAGGTCCTTGTGCTGGAAGAGAGTACCTCCAATGACAAGATTGTTTGTTGAACAGAAACTTATGAAATGTGCTCCATTTTAATTTGCAACTTCATAAAGACACTCGACACCCATCACATTCTCTTTCCCTTGATTGTTGTTCCTTTCAACTTTAGCATTGAAGTCGCCAATCACAATTTTTATATCTCTTTCTGGGATCTCATTATTACACTCTACAATTCTTCATAGTATATTCATCTTTGCTTTCTTCAGGGGAATCATTTTTTGGTGCATAGCAATCTATAATATTCATATTGCAACTGCCACGACTTTGACTTGAACCATGGTCTAAAGTTTTCTAACCAATCCCGTTACAATGTGTTTCACTAAGGCCAAGATATTCAAACAATATGTCATAAATTCACTCTCCACTTGCTGTAAAAGTAGGTTGACATCTACGCACTTTTTGTTGCGACGTGTTGCAAGATGGAGTCCTGCCACCTAGCAAAAAGGGTTACAAAACCTCGCGGCAGCTCGTGACAAGACCTCGTAAGAAAATTGTAAAATATCATGACATCACCAGGTTTTTAAAACCGATTTAAATTTTGTCGCCTCATTGTGCGAGGTGATGACCTCACGCCATCCCACAAGAATGATTTTGCGATGTTGTACAAACACTATCTAGGATGTCACCCGTGCTCGTGCGATTCTATGCCACCTCGCGCCAGCCACGATAATACGCCTTGCGACTTTTTGTGAGGTGTTGTTACCCCTTCCGACGAGCAGCTTCGCATAGCTGATGATGTCTGGCATGTTCGTAGTAAATTTGTGTGTGAGGAGTCGCATTCTGAACGCTGATTGATTCGAGCCTGAGCGGGTCTGAATACTGAGTGCTGATTCGTTGATACTGGTACGTGTGTAACATATAAAGGGTTGCTAGGCCCAGCATCAATCATTCATAGTCCAGCACATGCAGGAATATTACTACTACCTGTACAATGCCTCGCCAGACCAGTCCAAGGAGACCCAGCAGCCCCTGCCCCAGCCCATGGAACCAGATTTGCCCCCTTCTCCGGTAGTGCAGGAGACGAAGTCTGCTGACGATCCTCTTGTAGAAGAAGAACCTGTAGCAGAACCTAGTGGACTACAGCAGCCACAAAAAAGAAGCACTATCGGCCCAGCAAGAGGGACATACCAGACTACCCCTTCACAGATGGCCAAACTTCTGAGATTGCTGAGTTTGTTAAACATAATCAACCTCTCTACGGCAAGCGGGACAAGCAGTGGTGCAATCCCAGAATGAAGGAGACCCTGTGGACCAAGCTTGCAAGAACCTTTCCCGACTGTACTTTCTTGCAAGTGAGGAAGGTGTTCGAAAAGAAAAGGACAGATTTTGAGAAAATAGAAAAGAGGGAGAGCAAGAGTGGGTAAGTAAAGCAATGTTGAAATATGTTTATGTTGCATGTTAGCCGAATAGATATTCAATCTATCTAGGTCTGTAACACTTCCGAGTCAAACGTTTTAATCCTACTGAGGTTATACACACTTATATGTAATTTTCCTTTGAGTATAATTATTCCAAAGGTAGATTGAATTCGATAATATTAACTATTTATGTCTGTGACTAAATATTCCATATTATGTAAGCCAACAAGCTACTTATTATATATGCATTTGTAGTTAGGCCATTCTCGAAATATAGTCATGTGGGCATTTGTGTGCTCTTGCACACTTGCATTTTGGTTCGTGTGGATTCGGTTGTATGTCATGTAACTTATTAAATAATTTGGATACTCATTATTTCAGTATACTGTCAGTAATAATTTGACGCACTTTCCGTTATAAGCTGGGGACAAGATGGCAATCGGGCGCCTGATTGGTCAAATCAAAACTATAGTTATTTTAAATCATTATACCTTTTCTACCACATACCCAATTAATGTTTGATGTAGATATTATGGACTTAAACACTATCAGGGGTCTGAATGCTAAATGAATTCAAACTGTTACTAGTTTTCTTACTCAGAAGCATGAGTAATAAAAGCCCTTGGAGTTGTTCCATCGTAGGTGTTATCGACAAACAAAGTGTAAGGAATGTTGCTTGCTGCCAAATTATGATAGCTTGATTATTTCAACTTAAAGGAATTGTTTTCCTGTTCATGGTGTCATCCTAAAGACACGAGAAGCGTCTGATATATCCATTGGTAATCTGACAAAACGTTGCCAGTTAATCCTGAGGATCTGAGCTATCCTATCTCGCTTGTATTGTTCTTGAATACTCTTGCCAAATGGATATGAGAGATGATAAAATCAAGTTAGAGAAGATCATGTTCTCGTGCATGAACTAGAACTAGAACTAGAACTGTTTCGTCAGAACGCTCATAAATGAAGCTGTTACAGTTGTCTTTTTTTTTATAAGTCTCGGTCTAGAGGGGAATTCACAATGTTAACTAGAACAGCAGCTTCTAGACAGTACAATTTACAGCCCCTTCTGTATGTGAGTACGTGTGTGTTTGTAAGATTCCTTCCTTATTAGTTTTTAATTCATTACGTATATAATTTATATTGTTCTATTAGAATAAGTTATGAGTTCACTTTGAGAGAGTCGGCATTGCTTTGGTGACTGGACCATGAGAACGTCGTATACCTTCTAAAAGAATTGAAACGTATGGACATACTTTTCAGTTGGTATTAATTATGTCTAAAGGTAAACGTGAAAGGTAAAAGACAAGAGCATAGAAAGAATACGGGAGCCTCAACGCCTGTCTCCTCTCGCAAAAGTCTGGCATAAAAATAAACTTTTATAACATTGATACACAATTCGTTGCTCGGTCATCGTTAGACCCTCAGGCAATATGGAATGCAAGAGTACCGGGTAAGCTGTTTTGAGTTTTGTTTCTCTTCTTCGTGATTTTACAAGTATAAAATGACCATGCTATTATGCTGTACTTTAAACAGTATGCTAAATCATTTGTTTTAATATATTCAGCTTCAAAAATGCTTCATTCGGCTGTCTGAAAATTAAAACGTATTCATTCAAATGTTTTACCTTTTCTTCAAAGTAATAAGGTAGTATTGTATATCAGTCAGGGGTAGTTGATTCATACATGATAAAATATAGTCATTAAATTCCTCACCCTGTCATTGTCAGATTTTTTTTTTTTTTTTTTTTTTTTTTTTTTTTTTAAATTGCGATATTTTTGTACCATCAAAAAATGATTATGTTTGCTATTTCTGTAAATTATTTTTATACTTACCAATTACTGCGCTACTTTTCATTCTCACTTTTATCAGAAATCCGTTTTCGTACATCAAGTAGAAGATCTGGTTAAGGCGTCAGAGATTTTATTGGTTCAAGTGTGAGCTTATTAAGGACAATTTGTATCTCTTTACTTTAACATCTCGAGTCTATATGTGATACTCAAGAATATTGAGAGTTTACTTTTTTTGCATTATGATAAACTGAATTTACATGTATAAATGTGTTGTTTTATACTGATTTTATAAAATAGAAAGAATGATAGATACGAATGGAAACCATAGTAAAAAAAAAATGTTTTTCACGAATATCATCTAAGAGAATCGAGAAAGGAAAGTTAGTAATGTCCCTGTATAACTTTGAGTGCCATAATGCGTGGGTCCCTACAGTAGTCACTATCAACCTTTTCCTTTCACTGATAAGTGAAGGAGGAGCTCCTTGTGCAGAAAAATTTCACTTTATCTCTTCTGCACTTCTAAAGTCTTCCTTTTCCTATTCCTTGCAACAGTTTTTGCCATATCTTATCGTTCACTGTTTTCTCACCATAAGCTTTATTTTCCATCTTTAAACGCTGCTTCTTGCATCAAATCATAGCCTTGCCCTAATAGTTGTCGATTTGTATATAGAAAATATGTACAAATATTTGTCATAGAAATAGGCAATCCATTATCTCTATTATTGAATGACATAATTAAATACTGTATGAATTTTTGTGAAACCAGGTTCTTTCCTAAGCTGGTACCTAGTGGAGTCCTCTGGGTTAGATGTGATGTTGTATGCTGTGCATAACCCATTGGCCAATAAAAACGTCTCTTAACAGCATTAGATATTTTTGGATATTTTAGTTTTTAAAGATAGTAATGATTTTGACTTTTAGTTCCTATATTTACTATGCAAAGAAAATTTACAACTTTATCATAACATTCATAAATTTCTGAAACCATTTAATGTTAATCTTGCATTCAAGAACAATATTCTGAAAATTATTTAAATTTTTAATTTCCCTGCAGAACAGAATAGGTGTATATGAAAAGTGTATTACAATCAGTGCAATCAAAGATGTATGTGACAGAATAGCAAAGATATGAAACACGACTGTAAAACAGCTTAGATGTAATGTTCTAACTGGGAATTTAGCCCGTAGATTCCTTCAACATATGAATGAATATGATCCCCCGTTTTAATTAGGATGGGAAAGAGATCAGGTACCATGAAGTTAATGTTTTCATGTTTATTCATCGCTACTATAACCGTACTTATACATGTGAATTTAGTTAGACTTATTTCCAAGATGTGTGAGAACATGAACGTTATCGTTAATTATTGGTTTTAATCCAACGTTAAACTCAATTATATATATATATATATATATATATATATATATATATATATATATATATATATATATATATATATATGTGTGTGTGTGTGTGTGTGTGTGTTTGTATATTTATCTATTTATATACATACATACAGAGAGAGAGAGAGAGAGAGAGAGAGAGAGAGAGAGAGAGAGAGAGAGAGAGAGAGAGAGAGAGAATTATGATAGCAACAAAATCCTCTTAAATGGTAGTTTTATGTTGGTTATGTTCTGATATTCTAAACTAAAATCACACTATTCCGTTTTTGACGTTTGATTTGTTAGACAATCTAATCAATATAAATTTTCCATATTTAAACATCCATCCAATGGCTTATCATATATGCATTTCTATTAATGTCATTCTAAAATTACCAAATACTCTGTTCTTCCTCCATGTACCTTTTCTCTTTGTAGTAGAATTAAGAAAACTATTTATAATATCCAATTATAGAAAAATAAAGCAATGAATAATATACCTGGTTTATAATTTCATGAATGTTTTTAGATGACTTATCCCTTAAAAAAGAAAACAGTTATAAGGGTAGTAAATAAATATATTTGTCCTTTGAAAAAAGTTGTTGATTAAGAATAACTCTGGATATAACAATAAATTAATGTATAGTGTTTCATTGTTCGCAGTATAACTTGAATTTATGCTGGCAAAATATCAAAAAAGCACTAATGACGGAACAAAAAAACATGAGATGGGTATCCCTAGAGGTCCATTCATGATGCTTCGGCAGCCCACTGATTAAGTCACAGAATAGGTTAGTTGGAGGCCTGAACAGTAATCAGTATTATGATATTCATACCCAAAGAATTATTGCCCTATCCTTTTTGATTGCTTGTACTCAAGGTCAAAATTCAAGCCCAGGTCTGTTTTTCAGTAATCCTCTACTATCCTCTTTTCTAAAACTTGACGTATCTGGAATCCTCAAGAAACTGGCAGCTTAGGGAATCCATTCTCTTGTATCAATACGATATCCACTTATATTTTTCTCTCATTGTGAGCCCGTTCACGTCACACATCAGACAAAAGTACTATCATAAGCCCAAGGGCTCAACTTGGGAAAATAGCACAGTGAGGAAAAGAAAATAAGGAAGTAAATAAACTATCTTAGAAATAATGAACAATTGAAATAAAATAATTTTAAAAAGGTAGCAACAGCAAAACGGAAATTTCACAAATAAGATATAAAATACTTCTCTCAGCCTGTTCAACATAAAAACATTTGCTCTAAGTTTGAATTTTTAAGTTCTATCGATTCAATTACCCGATTAGGAAGATCATTCAACAACTTCGTGACACCTTGAATAAAACTTTTAGAATGCTGCGTATTATTGAGCCTCACAATGGAGAAGGCCTGACTATTAGAATTAACTGTATACCAGGTATCACGAACAGGATGGAACTGTCCGGGAGGATCCGAAGGTTAAGGATGATCAGAATTATGAAAAATGTAATGCAACATGCATAACGAACCAATTGAACGACGTTGCCGTAGATTAATATCTAGATCAGCAATAAGAAATTTACCGACTCCTATCAAGACTTTTCACTTTTCCGTTGGTAGCTCTAATACATTACCTTTCTCACACACACACCCACACACACACACACACACACACACACACACAGATAGATCTGGGGCATGGAAGACAGGAAAGGGTTAGTGCCAGTATGAGATTTAAAAGGCGAGTAACTGTTAAGCATGAAAGAAAGGTGGTTCTGAGATATAAGGTATGAAAAACTCCTCGAATTAGCGGGTTTTTGAGTGCAGGGCCAATGTCGTGGTCGAGAGTCTAACCAGGGGTTGTTAAGTATGCGAAAATAAAGGAAAGGTGTGTAAAGTTAAAGGGGATAAAGTTAAAATAAGTATCTGTATTACTCGAGGGCTAAAACAAAAGGCTATACGAAGTTATGATTACGATTAAACCTTAAATATCGTAAATGTGTAATACTTGGTTTTCAGATATTTACTATAAATTCATCGAGGAATCTAGCTGTTTTTGATAAAGGAAATGTATAATAATATAATTATAGAATGTTTCGATACTTTATTTTTCTACCAATGATTATGACTAAGAACCAGCTCATCTAAGGGGGAAATTTATTTATTCGTTTTAAATGTGAAAAAAAGTAAAAATAGATAACCTGGGTGCTACTTGAATCAATTCAATCCATAGCTCTCTCTCTCTCTCTCTCTCTCTCTCTCTCTCTCTCTCTCTCTCTCTCTCTCTCTCTCTCTCTCTCTCTCTCTCTCTCTCTCTTATATCTAAGTACTAGGATATATATATATATATATATATATATATATATATATATATATATATATATATATATATACATACAGTATTTATATATATATGTATATATATATATATATATATATGTATATATATATATATATATATATATATATATATATATATATATATATCGTTGTGTAACCATCTATACCACTAATATAAAGACACCAGGGTGGTTAGGTTGTGCTATTACTCGTATGACACGATTACCGCCCAGAGAAATGTCCATCTAGGCACTCTGGCGAAAAGTGACTTAAATAATAAAACAAAACAAAAATTAAGGAGACACTGGAGATATTTGTTCCTTAGAACATCGGGTTGTCTATCAACTTTTACCAAGCTTTCCTTCAGTTATATTCATTTGTCTTGAATTTTGCGGTTTGATCTCATAACTTTGAATTGATGTAGTATGTAAATCGAAAGCGTATTTCAAATTCAAATAATTATGTTCTGAAATTAACCCTAAATATCTATTATGAACTGAGGTTGGGTTTCATCAAATGTCTACCACACTTGAATGTAACAAAGGTTTACGATGTATGATTATTAATCAAGAATGAATATGATTTTTACCATTGCTATTATTATAATATTTTCATATTTATTTAACAACTCATTTCACTTGTAATGTGAACTGTTATTCGTATATCATTAGCACTAAAAGATAGTACCCACATCATTTTGCCTTGCATAGAGATTCGTCTGATACACAATGTTCTCCACAGCGTAAACATGGTCTGAAACTATTTTGCTAGAAATGATTGGATACTGAACCGTGGTGGAGTAAGTCAGGCAGGTCTGGATTACTGATGTCTTCCTATTTCCACAACTCTTCCTTGTGCTTGGCACCGGTGTTCTTTTCCTTCTTCATTAGCGGTGCTGGGTGGTCCTTTTCCCTCTCGGACTGGGTGTCCAGCTCTGAAAGCTGCTCTGTCTCTGTCCTCACTAGAGTCACAGAAGCTGCTGAAAGGAGATAGAGTAAATGGCGTTATTAATGAACATTTATAAGGTTAGTATAGTTAAACAGTAGGTGACCAATAAATTCACATTTCATGAAAGCTAATAGATCAAAATAAACTCGGTAGAATATAGAAATCAGGCCTTTTAACTCAACAGGTGCCGGTTAGGGTAAGAGGTCCTCTTCATTCATATCTAAAAGAAAACTAGAGACGAGTGTCTTGTCATTTATGGATTCGGGAAGGTCATTACCAACCTTGACATCACTCTCATAGGCATCTTGGAGGTGGGAGCACTTGGCATCCTCAAAGGAGTAGATGCTTCTTGTTGGAAGCTGAAAAAACAGAATAGCAAATATATATATATATATATATATATATATATATATATATATATATATATATATATATAAATATATATATATATATATATATATATATATATATATATATATATATATATATATATATATATCAATAACAGGAACAAATGCAGCCGTTCCTAGTCCACTGCAGGACAAAGGTCTCACACATGTTAATTCATAGTCTGGGGTTAGCCAGTTTTCATTACCACATTGGTCATTGTGGATTAGTGATGGAAGATTTTCGTATGATCGCTTACAGCAAATCAAGCTAGTATGTGTTTCCTTGATTAGTACAGCTTTGCTGATCATGACAATACTATTAATATTACTAGCTAAGCTACAACCTTCGTGGAAAAAGTAAGATGCTTTAAGCCCAAGGGCTCCACAAAACCATTTGCTACAAGTTTTAACTTTTGAAGTTCTACCGATTCAGTTTCTATCCATTAGGAAAATCATTCCACAACTTGGTCACACCTGGAATAAAACTTCTAGAATACTGTGTAATATTAACTCTCATGATGGTGAAGGCATTACTACTAGAATTAACTGCATGCCTTGTATTAGGAACAGATGGAATTGTCCAGGAAGATCGGAAGGTAAAGGATCAGAATTATGAAACATCTTATGTAACAGTCATAATGAACTAATTGAACAACCGTGTCAGAGATTAACATCTAGATCATCAATAGGAAATATAATGGAATTCAAGTTACTCTCCAACAACTTAAGATGAGAAGTGGCAGCTCAAGACCAGACAGGAGAACAATACTCGAAACAAGGTAGAATGAAAGAATTAAAACACCTTTTCAGAATAGATTGATTACCGAAAGTATTAAGACTTTCTCATTAAGCTAATTTGTTTTTCAAAAGTAAATTTGCTGTCGAGAATCACAACTAAAATTTTGAAAGGGTCATACAGAGTTAAAGAAACATTATCAGTGCTGTGATCCGGATGTTGAGGAGCCACTCTCCTAGACCTACTTACAATAATACTTTGAGTTTTGTTAGGATTCAACTTCATACTCCATAATTTGCATCCCGTAATAATTCTAGCTACATCTCTATTAAGGGATTCAACAACCCTAGATCTACATTCAAGAGATGGAATTAATGCAGTGTGTAGCACCATCTGCATATGCAAAAAGCTTGTTTTCTAGCCCAAACCACATGTCATGTGTATATAGTATATATAGATTTGCTGACGATTTTTCGAAAAACAATTATTTGAAAGACAATTGTTCGAAAAACTTTTTTTTCGAAAACCATCTGTTCGAAAACAATTGTTCGAATGTGTATTTATATGATTTTACAATAGATCGTATTACAAGATAAGCAATTTTTCGAAATTAATGTTGTTGGATCCATGAGTCACATTCATTATTTTTGCTACTTATAAGCAAGTGAGTAGTTGTATGAGAAATAACTCAATTGAATTGTTTGTCTTTTAAATATATTGATAAAAAAATGACCCGTAAACAAATCCTGCTTTTGAAAATAAATATTAATAATCGAATGAGTAGTTAAATGAGAAATAATTCAATTGCATGGTTTTTCCAAAATACATTTATAAAATAAAATAAAAACAAAAATTAACCATAAACAAATCCTTTTTTTTGGGGGGGGGGGGGGAATAAAATTCTCACTGTTATTTAGGACGATTTCATATTGAGTAGAAATTTCTTAAACCCTGTAATGGCTGAGTTCGTTAAGAGCGGAAAAAGATAGCCCATGTTAGTACTGAACAGACATTTATTTGTTAAAGACAAGCACATACAAAATAAAATATATTGGAATTGCCATAAATTTCCAAATTACTGTGAATGTCATGCTATAACAGAAAAGGATGTTTCCATTTTTAAAGAACAATCATGTGGAGGAACGTTGGATAATTCAACTACACAATAAAATAAAAAGAATTTATGTTACTCGGATAAGATGGAAGATAAATTTCCATTAGGCAACTAGTAAAAGGGGGTGAGGCAAATCAACAAGTGTCTCTCTCACATACCTCACAATGCTGAGAAGATCAATCGAATAATTTTCACATGTCATAATGGGAGTAAATATATCCGCATTTATCCTTCAGGAAAAAAACCCAATCAAGTAATCGTTCCTGAAACAACAAAACATACCACAAAACATCATGCAAATCAAACTTATATAAATTTGGCATATATTACATATTGACAAAATAGAAAGAAATCCCACCCATTACAGTCCTAAAAGGGAAAATCAAAGCAATACATAACAGTATAATGAAATGGAGAATTGATTGTAGGTTACTTTGAAAATGAAAGGTTGATTAGCTTGATACTATAAATATATACTTAATTCACATATTAGCCTTATATAAGAACTGCAATGGGTCAGCAAATGAAAATATTGATGGTAACCTACCGTGGGCCCCCTTAGGGGCGATAATAGTCGCACGGGTATTAGTCTAACAACCACACTCCTAGGCCTAACCTATTAGACTACTAACATGAACTATGCATTACTAATAGACATAGAATGTGGGTTAGTTTAACCTAACACAAGATCAAACGATCATATATGATATTGAATGCTCGGCAACAATACCGTACCATATAGCCTAAATCACACTACTGTGAAATAAAATAAATGGCCTCTAGAGCATGTAAGCCATCACAACTAGAGGTATGTAACTATCCTCAGATGAGGACACTATGCTTGCTATCAACTGGAATAGATGACTATATCAAACAGGCCCCTCACATATACTCATTTATCCCCTAACGATAATATAATAACTTAAGCGTGTATTCACTGCTAAAAACCCGGCGACAACAGGTGCCAAATAAGTCGAGATGTTCTCTCGGGCACGTTTGTAATAAGACGACAAAATTGTCGAGATTTCTCCCATACCTTAACCCGTAAGCCAATGTTCGTATTTTCTGCCATACCTTAACCCTTAAGCCAATGTTCGTATGTTTAATACAATTATGAAATAAATACTTGGACGTAAGGTAGTTAACAGGGGGGACATTTCTAGATGGAAAAAGATAATGAATAACAATATAATGATACAATAACTGGATTATTAATATCTTCAATAACCAGTTATTCTCTATACAATTAATGTTGAAGTCGAATCAGAACTCCGAAGTCCGAACACAACTTCCAACAAAAGAACATGTTTTCAAGGAAAACTTGATAATTTTAATGAAATGAGAAACATCCTTATATTGTTACAATGATAACGTACTCCAATAATGAAATAAATCTATATTTCAAATATTAAATATATTGGAAATCAAAGAACAAGAAATAAAATAATGGAGACCTTTCATGTGACGTCATCAGACGACTACTAACAGCAGAACTGATTCTGTTGAGGCGAACATTCGACACAAATCATTCAGATGATACAGCTGAAAGAGAAGTGCGACAGTTTATGGAAAAAGTTAAGGAGTATGGAAAAGGTACACGTGACTAACCTCATTTGACATAAGTGTGCAAAGATATGTATTTAAAACTTTTATAAATTTAAATATTTGTTAATTAACGAATTACTCCTCTATGTTCAAGTTAAGTATGCTAAGGATTCGAATAACATAAATTTCGAAAGATTGCTTATTCAAATATCTTGTAATTCAGTTAATTGTAAATTTGAACAAATACACATTCGAACAATTGTTTTCGAATAATTGGCTTTCGAAAAAAAAGTTTTTCGTACAATTGTCGTTCGAATAATTGTTTTTCGAAAAATCGTCCGCATACGATGAAAAGTAATGGGACAAGAACGCTGCCCAGAGGAACGCCAGATATCACATTCCTATACTTACTGTGGTGCCCATCAACAACAATCCTTTGCTATCTATTGCTTAAAAATTCAATAATGATGCTAAGAAATGACCCACCCACTCCTAACTGTTTGAGTTTGAAAACAAGGGCCTCGTGATCAACACAGTCAAAGACAGCACCAAAATCAAGGCCAATCATACGAACTTCCTGACCACAATCAACTGATTTCTGCACGGCATTGGAGATTGTAAGAAGGACATCACATGCTCCACAGCCTTTACCAAAACCAACTTCAAACTAGGGAACAAATGATAACCTTCCGCAAACTATTAAGACGTTTTGCCAAAAGACGTTCAAAAGCTTTAGATAATATGGGAGTTACGGAAATTGGGTGATAATCAGTTGGATTTGAGCTACCACAAACACATTTACATAGTGAAGTAACATAACTAATTCTTCAAAAAGTGTTAAAAGCTCCTCTCCTTCTCTCCTTGCTAAAAAATCTGTAGGTTTTACCAAAAACAAAGGAAAAATACCATTTGGGTCTACACATCCGTAAGCATCAAGGTCCATCAAGAAAGCTTTAATTTTCTGAGATCGATAAGCTAAACTAGTTAGTTTAGCCTCTGGGAAAGCGGAATGAGGAAGATGAAGTTTTTCATTATTCTGCTTACTGTCAAACACATCAGCCAAAAGGGTTACCTTTACCTTTGGACACTAAGTGACAGAGCCATCAGGTTTAAGTAAAGGAGGAACTGTTGCATCTACACCAAAGTGTGAAATTTTAAGGGTAGTCCACTCCCTTATGTTCCTGGGATTCATCAAAAAATGTTTTTTTCATGGTTAAATTGTATTACTTTTCAGTTGAAGCATAAACTTTATGAGCAAAAGCCCTAAGCTGAGTATAGTTATTCCAAGGCAATCTGCTCTGTTGCCCTTCCAAAGATGATAGGCCTGCTTCTCCAAATAAGCATGTCTACAATCATCATTGAACCATGGTTTGTCTTACACTCGGTAACTTTGCACAATAGAAGGGATACACCTATCAATTATGGTGACTAGATTCTCATACAAATGGATAGCAGGATCAACACTGCTATACAATTGTGACCAATTCAAGTCCAAAAGATCACTGGAAATCTCATTCTAATCTACTTGAGATTTCATATAAATCTTACATGAGTATGATATATCAGGACTGGCTGCTTAGTCTTCACTAAAAGTGAAATCAAGGCATGATCAGATGCAAACCCTTTCATTACATTAAAGTATCAGAGAAGTATATATACATATACATATATACCTGTATATATATATATATATATATATATATATATATATATACACACACACACACACACACACACACATATATATATATATATATATATATATATATATATATATATATATATATATATATATATATATATATATATATATATCACCGAGAAGCGTAGCATATACATGTGTGTAGTCATCTATCTACATACAATCAGGTAACAGAGACAGGTGCAAATTCACTTATCTTTGGTGCCTTATTATTATTATTATTATTATTATTATTATTATTATTATTTTTATTATTGTTATTATTATTATTATTATTATTATTATTATTAATTACTAAGCTACAACCCTAGTTGGAAAAGCAGGATTCTATAAGCCCAGGGGCTTAAACAGGGAAAATATCCCAGTCAGGGAGGGAAACAAGGAAAGATAAAATATTGTAGGAATAGATACATTAAAATAAATATCTCGTATATAAACTATATAAACTGGAAGAATAAGAGGAAGAGAAATAAAATAGAACAGTGTGCCCAAGTGTACCCTCAAGCAAGAGAACTCTAACCCAAGTCGGTCGAAGACCATGGTACAGCGGCTATGACACTACCCTAAGACTAGAGAACAGCAATTTGTCCTTCTAGAAAAGCTGCTTACCATAGCTAAAGAGTCTCTTCTACCCTTACCAAGAGGAAAATGGCCACTGAACAATTGCAGTGCAGTAACCCCTTGGGTGGAGAAAAATTGTTTTGTAATCTAAGTATTGTCAGGTGTATGAGGACAGAGGAGAATATGTAAGAATAGGCCAGACTATTAGATTTGTGTGTAGGAAAAGGGAAAATGAACTGAAACCAGAGAGAAAAATCCAATGTAGTACTGTCTGGTCAGTCAAAAGACCCCATAACTCTCTAGCGGTAGTATCTCAATGGGTGGTTGGTGCCCTGACCAACTTACTGCCCATTGCCTACGTTCAGAAAATTAACACACTAAGTACTGCCTAATATTGTTTTTACTTTGTTTCTATAATAGTATACTGTAGTGTTTCATATCTAGTAATACTGCGTAATACTCGCTGATACTTCATATTACTGTGATATACAACTATCACTACAGTAAAACTTATCTGTACTGTCAGTGTTCGTCGTTTTCATTCAGATGACTTGACTCATCGAACACGTAGCCTACATTTACAATAAACAACATTAATGTAATTCTCTGCTGTATAATATCTATAAATTTTAAGATTAACTAAATGTACATATTTTATACAACAACCACTAACCATTTTCGTATGAAGTTCTAAGCAGCAATCTTTTAGTATTACGCAATACCTGATGCGTCGGTGTCGTCTCTTGTGCAGTGCTCTTGGGAACCTAAGATCTACAGTAACCAGGTAATAATATTTATCCCATCTTCTACTTCAATGGGTTAAAAAGTTAATAGATAATGATCAAAGTAACGTTAATGTTATAATCAGTACGTAAACGCATACAGCTACAATAAAAACCGAACAAAAACAGTTGTTTTATTATGAACAATCGAATCAGATAACAGCTGTTTTGCTTGTATTTCAATCATCGTAGAATTATATACAAAGTAAGCATAAAACTTACATGTTTACATTATACCCTTATTCTCTATGGAGAAAAAATCTTCAAGGAGATGTACTGATAAATATAAATTAACAAGCTGTAAATGAAGGCAAAGAAAAAAAAATCATATCTGCTATTCTTTTTGGAATCGATGAAAGCTATGTCCGACACTGGAGGTAACAAAAAGGAAATTTAGTGGGAACGTATAAATGTGTAAATAGTGTAATTACCTTTAAATGCCGAATTTAGAAGCTAACATAACAAAGTGTCTGAAAACCAAGAATATAGTTTTGTTATAACACGATATAAATAATTTCCTTAGTTTTATAATCAAGCACCACCGAGCCAAAAAACTATAAATTAAGGTGCATCGGCAACATGAATGAAACTACCGTTAACTTCTATATACAATTCAACTCAACAGTAGATGAAATATGAAAGAAATATTTCAAATAAAACTATTGAAAAATGTATGCTAATTGGAAAAGGATAGATCAAGTAATAATTGTTATCTTAGAAAATACGAAATATCCATCGGTAGTATGCCTTAATCAGCTGATTTGGAAAGCATAAATTTGAAAAATTTAAATTATTATAAATCACCATGTCTTTATTTACAAATAAGATACTAAAATATGAATATTACATGCATTATTATTGGATATCGTTAAATTAAGCACCAGTTTAATAATAATTCTTAAAAAAGAAAAAAAAAGTTTAGTAAAAATTCAGGTTATTTCAAATCTAGCTGTAATTTCTTACCACAGTAAATACGTATACAGTTTGAATAAAAACTAGTTAGGGCTGTGAGGTCAAGTCAGAAAGAGCTGGGACGAGCTGGTTTGAGAGAGAGAGAGAGAGAGAGAGAGAGAGAGAGAGAGAGAGAGAGAGAGAGAGAGAGAGAGAGAGAAAGTGCTGTGAAGCAAGGCCAGTGCAAAGGTGTGTGCGCTATTTGAAATCTTTGTGCCGCGAGATTTTTTTATCGCAAATATATAGTCTTTATATAATGGTACAGTATTGCGTTTCTCGGTGTCGCATATAAACTCGAATAAAATGCTGGTTGACTGTATGTGCATCTTATCGTCTTGCAAGGAAAGATTGCTCTCCGTATTAACATTTTTTTGTGGACAAAATCAGTCAAGCTCTGCCCATACGCCACACACGTATTGTTCATGTGATTTTTGCCCATTTTCAAGCCATTTTAAAGGAAAATCAAAAGCAGTTGTTTCGAGATACGTTCCTTATCAAAATTGAATGTAAGAGTAAAAAAAAATTGTCCATAAGGTGTAAATTGAGGGATTCAGATAATGAGAGTGAACGTCGTTTAAAAGAGAGAGCCCCCGATATTTTACCTCAAGTTTTCATGGAGAGAGATTGTTCCTCCAAGAAATAACCATCTCCTCCTACACCTTCGTCTCGAGTACACCAGTCACGACTATCCTTGAAGGTAAAGTGCCCGCTAATGTGTCAATATTTCTACTTTCCATTCAGAATTATTAATTTGTGATAAGTTTTATATTTTAGGGGTTATAATTTGCTCTTTATATAGCATTACAAACCTTTAAGAAATTAGTGCATATTTCTACTCATGGACATGTGGAATACATCGAGTGATATCTCAGGGGAAAACTTGTTTTAGTTTCTAAACATTTTGGCTTACGAGCTGTCTCTTGGAATGGATTGAACTCGTAAGCTGAAGTACCACTGCAAATATATATATATATATATATATATATATATATATATATATATATATATATATATATATATATATATATATATATATATTTATATATAAATTTCTACCTCATACTTGGGATCGAACCTGGCCTTTCATTAGAAGGGGCTAGCGTTCGATCCCAAGTATGAGGTAGAAATTTATTTCTATTTGAACACGATGTTGTGTTGATATTTATCCATATTGACTCATTAGGGGTAATTTGAATGAATTACTACCAATTGTGTCACGTGGTGGGCCGGGGAAATCGGGTAAAACTCGCTGGTAAGAGACTGATGTCTCGCCAGGTAAATCCTCGGACAGCTACATTAGCGTCAGGTTCGGATTTCCTTTTATGGCCTCTCGTGGCATGGTTGGTTTCGACCTGGCCTTTCATTAGATGGGGCTAGCGTTCGATCCCAAGTATGAGGTAGAAATTTATTTCTATTTGAACACGTTGTGTTGATATTTATCCATATATTTATATATATATATACATATATATATATATATATATATATATATATATATATATATATATATATATATATATACATACATACATATATATATATATATATATATATATATATATATATATATATATATATATATATATATATATATTCAAATAAGCCATATATATTTTTGATACATTAATGTCTGGATTCTCTTAACGACCTCGGGATCAGAGCCCCAGGCGAAATCACACAAAGACAAGAGCTTGGCTCCGGCCGGGAATCGAACCCTGGTTGGCAAGCTTGTACAGACTGTGACTAACCCACTTGGCCACGTGGCCAAGTGGGTTAGTCACTGTCTGTACAAGCTTGCCAACCGTGGCCAAGGGGGTTAGTCACTGTCTGTACAAGCTTGGCACTAATAGTGGAGAAACATTGAAATCTAGGTTTAGATTTACTCCTATTTAATCCTGGTCAGATTTTCTCGCTACTGTCTCCATAATTTATTGCAATTATTGTACCCCGAAAAGGTGTGTAACATCCGGAATTGGGGCATTATGAATATTTTAGTTTTACATGTATCAAGGTTTTCTTTTTATTGCTTGAATTTTCCTAAATTATCTTAATAAACAACGATCTCCATTCAAGGTGTAATGGCTCAAAATATAATGATGGCAATGATTTAAAGAGCTGTATTCCCATTGTCATACACGTATGGATCGAGGTAAGACCAAGTGAAAAAGATATTTGGATCCTGAAGTGCCTGAATCCAGGTTTGTAAGGGATCCGGAAAGAAGTAGGAAATTCATATTCAGTGTGTCGGAAATGCTCCCGCCACCTCTACGTAGCCTTGAGCGACTCGTTATTTCATGCCTTGTCTCGGGATTTTTCTGCTTGCATCTCTTATTTTGACATTATAATTCAGCCGTGGTTAAATCTTCTTCATTCTTCTCTTTAGGTGCCTTTATTGATTGTTTGTACAGGAGTGCATTACATTGCATGGCTTTTTCCACTTAGTTTCATACGTTCTCACGGGAAATTTTTGTCAAGATTTCATAGGAAATAATTTTATAAAGCTATTTTATCTACTTTATCATTTTGATTTTGTGGAGATTTACAAAGTTTCCATTACAGTTGCATGATTTTAGTTTATCTATTTTGTAGATAAAACAATGTAATGATCTCATGATTTTTAAGTATATTACTTTCTATTTTCGAAGTATATATGTTAGTTGTGTTTAAAGTTTGCTTCGTAGTTAACTAGCAAAAAGTATGCTACTGATTATTGACGATTCATTCAGTTTACTGTATAATAGATTCAACAAATATTGAGAATTATAAAGCATCTAAATCGTAGCATCAGTTTACTTGTTTCCATTATCCATGCATATATATATATATATATATATATATATATATATATATATATATATATATATATTTATATATATATATATATATATATATATATATATATTTATTTATAATGGACAGTATATATTTATGTTTATATATATTATATATAATATATATTTCTATATATATATATATATATATGTTATATATATAATATATGTATATATATATATATATATATATATATATATATATATATATATATATTTATGTGTGTATATATACATAATATATATAAATATATATATATGTATATATATATATATAGAGAGAGAGAGAGAGAGATAGATAGATAGATATAGATATATAAAATATTATATAATCAACACTCATGATTTTTTTTTTCTTTTTTTTTTTTGGCAAATAAGCTACAAATACACTTTAATGTCCGTAGGGATATTTCTTTAGTGATAAATATTTCTACCCGGTAAAGGAGTCGATCCTAAGCAACAATAGAACTAAGTGTAAACGGTAATGCATTTCCCATTTGGCTGAAAGGAGGGATATGAGTTTACTCTTATCCTACTGTATTTTAGTCGTGTCGAATTTAGGATTTGTACTTAGATCGAAATCAACTCATCTCCTCCATTACAACCGATTGATAAGTATGTAATACCTGGTCGTTTTATTATAATTTTATCAAGGCCACTTATGTGTTTTACATTTTCAAATGAGCCACAAACACACTTTAATTTTGGAATTAAAGTGTATATATGACTTATTTGAAAAAGTATATAAGTCACAAGTTTTACTTATAAAATTATCTAAAGACGATCAAGTGTTGCAATAGTTATATACTCTACTGATCAGTGGATTGTCCAAATCCTGAATTCGACAGGATTAGATACAGCAGAGTCAGAATCAACTTTTATGTCTCTTTACAAGACGAAAGTACAAACTCCAATCATGTCTTTTCACTTTTCCTTTCATGTATATGATACACACTCGCACACACACACACACACACACACACACATATATATATATATATATATATATATATATATATATATATATATATATATATATATATATACATATACATAGACTGCAACAGCTAGACTTTAATCAACCAAGAAGCAGGTAAGCTTTAGAAATGTGTATTCAACAAATGACCATATCCATATGATTAACCAGCTAATGGAAAAATCAACATAGTATTAACAAACCACTATGTAGGGCATTTATAGACTATGAAAAAGCTTTATTTTCTGTCAAACCCTCAGTAGTAATGAAAGCCATTCAAAGACAAGGA
>NC_090732.1:53009539-53014539 GCF_036898095.1 Palaemon carinicauda | reverse complement strand
ATGATGATTAGCAGTAGATTATTTGGGGATCACAATTAAGTATGATCAACAATATGAGTAGCTTTCTGGTTGCTGGTAATTAATACAAATATATAGTAAATACACAATGATCCATAAAAAACAAATATCCCTAAAATGATTGAAATTATAGTTAGTATAAAGAGCAATAGATGGTGCTAATCAAGCCATCAGTGCTCATGCTTTTATTACCTTTTTTATAGGAGATCGTTCCTGTCCTCCTTTTATTGTCTTTACCTATTTTTTTTTTATTTTAACTCCACACCGAGGCCTATCCTGTGGTGAATCCCTCTTTTTTTTTTTTTTTTTTTTTTTTTTTTTTTTTTTTTTTTTTTACTCAAGATTATTGCAACCTTTCAAACCAGGTAACACAAGTAAACACACTAAGATTAATATTTTATGGTTTTACATTATATGATTTTTTAGGCTCCATACTTTCATCTTGAACTAGTTGAATATTTCGATGTTTCATGGATGAGTGTTAGTTTTATAAGGTGTATTCAGGAGAAGTGGCATAGGATACTCACCCCTGGGGAGGCTGCATTCCCTAGTTTACCCCCCCCCCCCCACGAAAAACCTATTGATAAATATCACTTTGAAGAATGAATGAATTTTTTTTTTATAAATAAACACAAATCTACTTCAATATTATGAAACTTTAATTTATTCTGAATCTTCATAAAAACCCTAAGTAAAGGTTTATAGAGAATAATACATAATTTTCAATACAAGCGCAGTTTCTTTTAATCTGTCCACATTATGAGGACATAATGACTCAGCATATGGGGCATAATATTATTGAAAGTTTCACTGTAAAATAAAAAACAGATTGGCCCATGCATATCAGTTTAAAAGTGGTACAGTTGACCAACAATTTCTGCACAATGCACGGTAGTGAATTGTAGACGCTTCGACCATTTATAAAAATTTTTATTTAATTTTTTGATAATTCATTTTCTGAAATAAATCCTCAACAGTAGAAAGACTTTGATATGCAGTAGGTCTATGAGTGACTTTTGGCGATGTTTAAATAATGATGCAATAAAAGATTAAGCTATTTTCCTTTTGCTTTCAGGTGAGCTTATACTTGAGTAGATTCCTTTTAGCTTCTGAAGAACAACAGGATGAAGGTAATGTGTTCAAGTTTGTATTAGTATTCACTTAATAGATCTTAACTGAACTGATTTCTTACAAATTGAATTAATTATTTTTTCCCTGAGATATATGAGCAGGAGATTTGTATATGGCAGAAAAAAACACTACTTCAGCTTTAGGCCATGGCCAAACTTCACGGATGCGTTTTTTATACAGTCTAACCAAATCCATTTTAATATTCTTATTACTAACAATGTATGCATGCATTTGTAGAGAGGTTTCCCTTATGTAATCGTAAGTAAGATTGTAATTTTGTTCAAATACTCTTTTTCTATACTTCACATCGACCTTACTGTATACTACCAAAGCATTTTTCTTATTCAATGCCCATTTGCAATGACGAAGTCATCTTGTTTAATGCTGTGGTACCCTTACAAAACCATAATAGTATTGTTGCTCGTTTCTCGAACGTACAATATTTGTCACGTTATTGGTTACTAATAGAACCCCGATATAACACCAACCATGTGATGGCTGATATTGCATTTGAGCAAGCAGTAAGGTTCCACTTCTTAGTTTACAATGCTCTGACTACTACAGTGATCAAGAAGGCATCAGAACTCAAGGGCACTCAGTATACAATAGATATGGCACTACAGAAGTTTGAAAAAATGTCTTCAGTCAACAGAGACCAGTGTAGATGTGGAAGACGAGTACATTGTGGAAGTTGAAGAAAAGCTCAGAGATGTCATAGATCAACTACTGTAGCGCCTAAATGGAATATTATGGGTTTAGTACATCGAAATGGTGCATATTCTGCAATCTGCACTCAAGGTAAAATAATTAGCCAACCAACAGTGTACTTCAGGGCACTCCAAACAATGCTGCTGTTTTTTTTCTGTTTCTTGATACAATAACTATAGAAAATCAGCATATCTATTCCTCCGGTAATTGGTTGATTTAAAAAACAAGAATTAAAAATTCTATGACCAACTTAATGAGTCTAGGTTGTTCTTCATCAGAAGATCTGACAGATACCGGCCGGGGTTAACACATAGATAAGGTATAACAATATGGTTAACGGCCATGCCAGTCTTTGCTCAAATAAGTGAGGAAATAAAGTATCATGAAGATGATTAACACTGAAAGAAATAGAAACTTAACTGTATCCCGAAAAGTGACATCTCAGGAAGACACTTCTAAGATATTTCAATACCTAGCACAACACAGTCCTTCCACAAAAGATAAGTACCTATGCAACCAAATTTCAGGATTATCTGCACCACTGTCAAATCTTCACCTTGTCAAAAAATGGGAACAATATAATGGTGGAAGATAAAAAAGCAGCAAACTAAGTAATAAAAAACCAAGACAATGAATCATCAAATAATAGCAGATGGAGTTGAATAGGGATTGATTCCCAAGTACTGTTTCATCAGTTATTTGTGATAGCCAGTAATGCTGAAGTCATCGTATGGGAATTCTTGAAATGCAAGCTTTCAGTAGCCAGCATCGATGTTCCCAAGTGCAATACTTCCTCAAGGTGCCAATAACCCTCAATTTGCAGACACCATAGAAAAATGCACTTCAAGTCAACTCAAACCAAACCAATTCCTCTTGTTAAATGCTCTGTTTTTGTTGGTGGAACGTAGGGAAAACTTATAAGAATATTGTCTCCATATATGCTACTCATTCAAGAAAAATAACAATCCTATTGCTCTCTTTCATGGGTACACCACTAGTGCATCAACAAAATGTATCTCATCAAAAAAGTGTTGAGGGCGTAATTGTTGCCCCAGATGTTCATCTGGTACCCTCCCAAGTCTGTACCTTTGGAAATAAAAAGCCATTTTTAGCAAATCTCAAGCACAAATGGTTTTTATTTACTTTCTGCCTGAAACTCTGAGGAGCAGGGGTTATCTACAAAAACAGGTAGAGGAAAATGCAGATCTAATAGTGCAGGAGGCAGTGAACATGGCAGTAAAAATGACAGTTAATAAGGTAACATATTTCGTAGCAAAGGACATTGACAAATTGGTTCACATTTGTCAGCACATGACGTCTAATAGCAGCAGCTTCTCTTCTTGCTCTTCTTGGTATCACAGAAATCATATATGAAGCAACCCATCTGGAACGTTGGAGAGCTTAGTTTACAAATCTGTGTAGAATGTAGTAGGTGTTTGCCATTTATGCAAGCTCTCTTCTGATGTGATATCACGTCAAGATTAAATAGGCTACCATAGGAAAGAGAGTTGTATTAGAAAAACATAGTGTCCTCTTCGAGTGTGCAGTACCATTCCTGTCTGACAAATCCGCTCATGAGGAAATCAAAAAGCCGGGAGAGAGAGCGATGATGCAGGTCTTCAGTTTTAGCATAGATTGTGCATCTCCTGATGAGCTGAGAACGAAAATGTTCTTGGGAAAGCCATCAAGAGTTTGAAAATTGTTGTTGTTGAAGACCTGCCGCCTATCAGAGATGCAGCTAAACATCACTCATTTCGGGTTTAATATCAACCACATATGGTTACGAAATAGTATTTTTCAAACGTTATGATTGAGGGTTGGAAAAGAAATGGAAAATACTTGATTCCCTGTTCCTGATGCCTTACTAAAAGTAATCAAATGCAAATGTAAGATATTTTGTGACACTCAGCACTGTTTATGTAAAAACCATGAGTTATACTGTACAGATTTCTGTGAAGATTATCAATCAAGCACTTGTGTTAACATATCAATAGGTGAATACAGTACACTGGACATAACTAAAGTAGTACATGCATGTAGCCTACTTAGTCAGAATGCTTGTAGTTTTTTTTTTCTTTCTTTTTCTTTATAAATATTTCTATCAGCTCAAGGAGCTGATAAATCATTTACTAATTGTCATTTTAGGTTATCTTGTGCTACAATCAATTTTCAAGAAATCTGTTTTTTTCTTAATAAGTGCAGTTGCATTTGTTACAGGTTACTGCTTGAAATGAATTCATTGTAATATGTTCCTATTGATAAGCATCCAGTATATTAAATTATTAGAAAGTGAATGTCAAGGAGACTCCAGCTGAAACATTAAAAACATCTATCATTTTTAATTTGAAATTACACAATTCCGTAGTAACACGTCCATGCAAGAGAACAAACTATTATAAATTGTTTGACAGAACATACCATTTTCATATAGTTTGCATGTACTTGAGATTGGGTATAATTACTTCTTAGCGTCTCTTGTGCAAAATATTAACTTGTAAAAACTAACGTATTGGGCTAAATAAATAAAAATCTTCATTCTAAAAGCATTTTATGGTGAAATTAGTAGTTTAGGAGATAATGAAGGAAATATGACATGAAATTTGATTTTTTCAAATTAAAAATCATTACAATTTCGGGATTGTTTGTTAAAGTTTATTATGTAAACAAACATATATAGAATTTAGTTTACTAATTCCTTAGTCTTCATATCTCCTGCCCGTAAGAGGCACTTTTTGCATGAGAAACAAGTGAATATATATATATATATATATATAGAGATATATATAACTACAGTGAAAGGTTTCAAGTAAGAATTACACAATCTTAAAAGGGCAGACTCTCTATCATTTTTATATGGGATTACTATGTGTTCGTATAACATATTCATCCAATGAAAGAAAGTATTGCAATTGGTTTTACTAAACCTCCCTCCTTTACGGCTGCCTGTACACTTACATAGGGTAATTGAAAGGCCTGCTCTTATTCGGAGCTCTTTGAATAGGAAACCCCATTTTTTCTTACTTAATTTATGGACCCGCTTTGCAACACTCGTACTCACGCCCACCCACTTACCCACCCATTAACATCCACACGTACCCACACACCCTCACCCACTGACCCACACACACACACACATGTATATA
>NC_090732.1:52994539-53004539 GCF_036898095.1 Palaemon carinicauda | reverse complement strand
TTACTTGCTGCAGGTATAGGCATGAGAATTTTGGTAGACACGGCTGCTTGCCACTCTCTTCAGCCAAGGCCACTCTTCAGGACATAACGTAGTCTGCTTAAGTCTACTGACATCTGCTTAGTAGCTGCCAACGGATCCGCGATACCCACCCACATTATCGTTCGGAAGCACCAAATATATTTTGAAGTTTCTCATAGCTGACATCACATTGCCAATCTTTGGTGTGGAGTTCCTCTCACGTTTCCACCTCCTGGTTGATGTAACTCACCGTCCTCCTCGACACCTCTGCCACCCGCCCCTTCCGACCTCACTCTCCTCATTAATGCACCCACGGATGCCAACACCCCCCTCCTAATGTTGTACATGGACGTTTTCCGTCCAGAACTTCGTCAAATTCCTACGGTTCACGCCAAACACGGTGTTTATCACCATATCAAGATGATGGGGCCACCAGTATTCGCCAGATTCAAGTGTCTGGCACCAGATCGTTTAGCAGCTGCTAAACAAATGTTCGCCGAAATGGAAGAAATGGGCCTTTGCCAAAAGGCTTCATGACTGTCACCCTTGCACATTGTTCTGAAGAAAGATGGCGCTCTGCGTCCATGCGGGGATCATAGGTACTTAAATATGCAGTCAGAACTGGATCACTACTCCCTCCTAAACATCACCGACGTAACATCCTACTTGCACAAAGTGAAGGGTTTTTCCATGCTCAATCTCATGAAGGGGGAGTATCAGGTGCCCTTGAACCCAGAAGACATCCCAAGACCACCATCACCACCCCCTTCAGTACATATATCTTCAGTTACTCCTATTTTGGCCTTCGTAATGCTGAGGCAACTTTTCAATGTCTCATGGACGGCATCTTAGGGGACCTCCCCTTCTGTGTATGTTACATGAACGAGTCTATCCCACCCGGGGATCATAGGTGCTTAAATATGCAGTCAGAACCGGATCACTACTCCTTCCCAAACATCACCGACGTAACATCCTACTTGCACAAAGTGAAGGGTTTCTCCATGCTCAATCTCATGAAGGGGGAGTATCAGGTGCCCTTGAACCCAGAAGACATCCCCAAGACCACCATCACCACCCCCTTCAGTACATATATCTTCAGTTACTCCTATTTTGGCCTTCGTAATGCTGAGGCAACTTTTCAATGTCTCATGGACGGCATCTTAGGGGACCTCCCCTTCTGTGTATGTTACATGAACGAGTCTATCCCACCCTGAGAAGGTAGTAGCCGTCTAGAACTTCCCCATGCCCTCGACAATCAAAGCATTGCAAGAATTCATGGGCATGATCAACTATTATCACCATTTCCTGCCAGCCATCGCCACAACTCTTGGCCTCCTCTACACCTCACTCAAGGCCCAGCCAAAAGACCTGAAGGGGGGTCCCATTCAAGATGTGGCCCCCTGCAGCTCAAAGAGTCCCTTATCAACCGCTGCTGCTCTAACTTTTCCGGTGCCACATGCGCCTCTTCTTCTCTCCACCGATGCCAGCAACGTCGCTCTTAGGACAGTACTTGAGCAGTTGGTCAACAGCTTGGCCTGCCTACTGGACTTCTTTAGTAGAAAACTGTCGAAGGCAAAATACGGCTACTCTACTTTTGACCATGAATGGCTGGCAGTGGACTTGGCTGCTTGTCCTTTTCGCCACTTCTTGGAAGGTACGCCCTGCATCATTCACATGGACCCTATGTCTCTGGTGCACACCTTCAATCAACAGTGCAATGCCTGGTCTGCCCATCAAGCTGACATCTCTCCGCCGTAGCTGAATACAATTGCACCATTCAACACGTCCCCGGGAAAATGAATCCCGTTGCCGATGGCCTGTCAAGAAACACACTGGCTGCCATTCATCTACGATTGGATTACAACGGCTTGGCAGAAGCCCAACGAAAAGATCTAGAGTACCAAGCATGTAGAACATCCTGCACATCCCTCCATGGGGAGGACATCCCTCTCAACAACTCCAACGGCACCCTCCTCTGTGACACAGTACTGGTACCTTGGATAACTTCTCCAATGCACCAACAGGTGTTTGATTTCATTCATGTGGTTTCACATCAGTTACGCCGTTCTACTGCACAGCTGCTGAAGACAAGAGTTCATTTGGCATTTGGTTCTTTTAAGTGTCGTACCCAAAGGGCACGAAGTAGGTTTACCTAACAAGGAGAGCCATCTACTGCAGGTTGCTTGCTAGCGATACTGGTCATTTCCCTGAGGGCGAGCGACGCCTTTTTGATTCTCCAACAGTTGTTGAGAGAGCTAGAAAAATTTGGCAATGCGGGTGGCTGGCAATGGCGAGTACTGCTCCAGGAGGTGTTTTTTTAGGGTGTGGCATGCTATCGGTGTGTCCCCTTTCTCGCAAAGCCAATCGGAGATTTCCGGGAAAGTGTCCTCGGGGATTGCCACGAGAACATAACCTGTTTTGGTGCTTGACTGAGTCATCCCCTTGATGCAAAACTGGACTTCAGCATGCTGAAATCAAACAAACACTTCTCCACTGGGAAAGGGCAAGTCTCATTAAGGTGGCGAGTGCCGAAGAGGCAGGTTTGGTGGATAGAATCTTCAAACAATAGGGCACAGCAGTGAGGGACTAGGAAAGAGAGAGCTGACACTCATCTGGTCACCATTGTGCGAGCAACCAGTTATGTTGTAACTGAGAGGCGAGGTGAATGCGACTAACTTTATCTCAACAGACAGCGAACTTATATACAAGTTCAATGGAAGAGAGTCACAAAACCTCAAACACATCAATTCAGGAAAAGACAGGTTTAAACCAGTTCTGTTTACAGTGTGATGTAGAGCGAGATATACAATAACAAAGAAAATACCGTTATACTGTTAAAGTGTATATGAAACATGTGCGGTACACTTTCAACAAAGGTTTCACACGTTCTGACAACAGACTCTGGGGAACTTTAAATGATATTGGAATTATATTAGTAGAACTTGTAAAATTGCTAAAGACACAAAAACTAATCAGTGAAGTTTTACAAAAAAAGTGACAGAAAAATGTTATTCGGGTTCATGAGCTCCAGAGTCAAGCGAAAGTGTCTCAGTGCTTGATGCTGTTTATTTGATTTCCCTACAGTCAAATACACCATTCAGAAGGACGGTGATGGACGAGCCATTAAATTAAAAAAAAAAAATTCACCTCTATAACAGCTGATTTGAGGGTACACCCACCATTATATCCATTAAAAGGTTAATTTTCAAGTGAATCATAAACTAAATGAGCCACTGATCTTAGGTAACATTCCTATTCAAAATTTCTAATATTTCTCATAAGATCATAGGCCACATATTCCTCCAAATAATCACCTCTACTATTATCGGTGGACCAGGGTCCGTCTGATGTATCAATTCAAATCCTCCTTATATTATATCGAGAACGCTTCCATTCAAATAACCAATGAGCTCAGTTTCCTAACAAAGTTTTGAAATTAGATATATTATCTTGTAAATACATTACACTAGGACGAATCTCTCTCTCTCTCTCTCTCTCTCTCTCTCTCTCTCTCTCTCTCTGTATACATACATACATATATATATATATATATATATATATATATATATATATATATATATATATATATATATATATATATAGATATATATATATATATATATATATATATATATATCGATATATATAAATATATATATATATATATATATATATATATATATATATATATATATATATATATACATATGTTAACAGATGTTATCCTAACATTTGTAACCATAAACTTTGGGATGAGAGCTCCTCCCTCTTTGTTTTTATGTACTGGCTTTTCATGGTTATCACACATCTACAGTACATATACTGATCGAATTTTTCAACTTAAATTACGCTTATCATTAAACCAGATACAGGGTTAACTTATAACTACTGACCTGTGGAACGAGTTATAAAGTTATGTAACTTTTGTAAAAATGATAGATGAGGATGTAAGGAACACAATAATTATATTCTACTTTCATTAACTTTATCGACTGATCTATTTTCTTAGTTTTCTAGTTTTCTTCATATTAAATATATTCGTATGGGCTATGTGGCTGTTAGATATTGGTTAGGTTCTTAATTAAACTAAACATCTCTTGTATGGTGTTCTACAGGATGGTGTTCTGGGACGTTTTTCGCTTCTAATCTTAATAGTAATGTTTGTTGGTTTTGTAAATTATGTATTACAGTATACTGGTTATACAACTTCTTATGTAGTTATTCAATCGCCTTCTGATAGGAAAATAAACTTATGCTAGCTATGGTTAAGTTGCAATGATTGGTTGATAGTGCTTTGTGTTGTGCTATCGACGATATTTGATGTTGTGACACCGGGTGGGTTAGTATTCAATTTGTAACTGCTATTTTTATATGAAAAGAACTTGAGTGAAAACAAAATCTTTAATGAGTTTTTAAAGTAAATAATATGTTCTTTACCTAGAGGAAAGGATGAATATGCAGTATTTTGGATAGTTGAAGAAGAAAACCCTTTTGTCTATAAACTATCTTGTTTTTAGATATGTTTATGACATTAAGTTTACGTCGAGATTTCTTGTAATTTGTTTGATTATTTTTTTCTTTCTTGATAAGTTGACCGAGGAAAACAAATTTGGCTTTATAATGATGAAGTAATATAAAAGAAGCCTAAATTTGTCTTTAATTGGCATTGATATTAAGACCTATGGAAATTCCAAAAAGTACATAAAAAGATGGTATAGAACTTAGTAAGAAAAGATAACCGTCAATAAGAATGTTGCCATCCTGAAAAACAACATTTAGAAATGATAGTACTGTAATGGTATACACTAATACAGATTCTTTTTGGTCTGAACATATATTGATTTTGGTTTGATGATTAGATAATTTAATTAAAGCTAATATCCGTAAACCCACCACTCTCCTTTTTTCTTCATATTGTTGCCTAAAGTAATCTTATAAATTTATAGAAAGTTGTGAAAAGATAAACAATTTAGCAATTTTTCGTTAGGAGTGTTGATTTCCAGTTAAATTTTGAAAAGTAAACAGAGTTGGAGAATTGAAGAAGGGACGGCAGTGTTTCAGTGAGGAAAGGTTAACCAAATATCAGTATTAAAAATGCAAGTTAAAGATGATGGTTTCATTGGAAGTATCTCGAATTGTAAAAAAAAAAAAAAAAAAAAGGAATATAGCTAACGCACACGGAATTATTTCATGCATTATCACATATCGTTAGAGGAAATGGGGGTGTTAATTTGATGTCATAAATGAGTGAAGAAACATTTTGTATCGATGTTATTCTTTCAACATCAGAAGATAATATTGTCTGACTTCTGTGACGTACCGAGAGAGGATTGTGACTCAAACACAGGATGAAAGCAGCTGAGTAACTTTATTACAGACACTAGCCTTTATATACAAAAACTCAATGCAACAGGAAATTTCCTGTTCAACCGGTTAACAGTTAACAGTGAGAAAAAAACATACATGTTATTTCATGTTCTTTTTAGTGTGAGGGTAGAGCGAAGATACAGGCATAATATACTGTATACACAAAATGAAATGTCGTTACTATGTACGATCGTGTGACATACGGTTGGTACATGGCTCCCCCCTTGAAAATGACATACTGTAGGCGGGTCATCTGGCAGGAGATAAGCAGGTTTTAGACGATCAATGGAGACCCAGTCTTCTTTGCCACGAATGTTTAGTAGGAATGCTTTCGGACTGCGTCGGATCACAAGGAAAGGCCCCGTGTAAGGGGGTGTTAGCGGTGGCTTGCTAGTGTCGTTACGCAGGAAGACGTGCGTTGCAGAGTGCAACTCTGTCGGTATGTGATGCTTCGCTGGGGGCTTGTAAATCTGGTGGCATGGAGTAAATTTTCCCACGACGTGACGTATGCGCTGGAGATCGTCGGAGGAGGTTGTTGAAGGAAGAAATTCGGCAGGGACGACCAATGGGTCGCCATACACCATTTCAGCTGCCTAGACGTCGAGGGTGTCTTTATGAGTGGTCCTTAGTCCCTGGAGGACCCAGGGAAGCTGAGTAAACCAGTTGGAATCCTTGCAGCGGGACATCAAAGCTGCTTTGAGGGTGCGATGAAAACGTTCAACCATTCCATTGGCAATGGGGTTGTAGGCAGTTGTCTGATGTAGGGTGATGCCCAGGAGATTCACTAATGATGTCCACAATTGAGAGGTGAAAGTGGTACCCCTGTCAGAAGTAATATGCGCAGGGATACCAAATGTTGCAATTCATCCTGTGAGTAAGGCAGATGTACATGAGGCGGATGTTGCGGTTTCCATGAGAATGTCTTCAGGCCAACGAGTGGAGCAGTCGATGACGGTAAACAGGTAACGATGTCCTTGTGATGTGGGTAGGGGGCCTACAACGTCGACGTGAATGTGTGCGAAACGACGCTGAGGTTGAGGAAAGGTGCCTACTCCTGATTCCGTGTGTCAATGTACTTTGGAAGTTTGGCAAGAAGTACAGGCGCCGACCCAATCCTTAGCATCCTTAGAAATGCCTTGCCAAATGAACTTCGTCTTCAGCAGCTGTGCAGTAGAACGGCACGAGGGATGTGAAAGGCCGTGAATGAAATCAAACACCTGGCGGCGCATGGGAGCAGGAATCCAAGGTCGCCGTCTACCAGTACTGACGTCACAGAGGAGGGTGGTGTTGGAGTCTTCGAGGGGGAAGTCTTCCCAACGGAGAGATGTGCAGGATGTCCTACATGCTTGATACTCTGGCTCCTGTCGTTGAGCTTCAGACAAGGCATTGTATCCCAATCTCAGTTGAACGGCAGCCAACGTGTGTCTTGACAGGGCATCGGCAACGGGATTCATTTTCCCAGGGACGTATTGAAGGGTGCAATTGTATTCAGCCACGGCAGAGAGATGTCGTCGTTGACGGGCGTACCAGGCGTCAGACTGTCGAGTGAAGGCGTGCACGAGAGGCATGTGGTCTGTGCGTATGACGAAGGGTGTACCTTCTAAGAAATGGCGAAAGTGACGGACAGCCAAGTGCACCGCCAGCAATTCGCGATAGAAGGTAGAATACCCCGATTCTGCCTTGGACAGTTTTCTGCTGAAGAAGGCCAATGGGCAGGGCGAGCCGTTGACCACTTGCTCGAGTACTGCACCAATAGCAACGTAGCTGGCATCGGTGGAGAGAAGGAGAGGGGCATGTGGAATAGGAAAAGTGAGAGCCGCAGCAGTTGATAGGGCCTTCTTTGCATTGCAGAAGGCCGCTTCTTGAAGGGGACCCCACTCCAGGTCCTTTGGCTTGCCCTTGAGGGAGGCGTAGAGGGGAGTTGGCGGCAATGGCTGGCAGAAAACGGTGATAATAGTTGATCATGCCCAAGAATTCCTGCAAAGCTTTGACGGTCGAGGGCGCGGGGAAGTGCTGAACGGCTGCTACCTTCTCAGAGAGGGGATGGACTCCTTCAGGAGTGATGCGGTGCCCTAAGAACGACACTTTGTTGGCGCCAAAGGTACACTTGTCGCACCGGACTACAAGGCCTTTTTGTTGCAGGCGGTCGAGCACGATGTGCAGGTGACGGAGGTGTTCCTCTTTTGAGAAGGAGAACACAAGTATGTCGTCCATATAACATACTCAGATGGGGAGGACCCCTAAGATGCCATCCGTGAGACGTTGAAACGTGGCCCCAGCATTACGAAGGCCAAATCAGGAGTAATTGAAGGTGTATGTACCAAACGGAGTGGTGATGGCGGTCTTGGGGATGTCTTCTGGGTTCATAGACACCAGATAATACCCTTTCAGGAGGTCGAGCATAGAGAAAACCTTCTCTTTGTGCAGGTAGGAGGTCACGTCGGCGATGTTTGCGAGGCGGTAGTGATCCGGTTCTGTTTGCATGTTCAGGTGCCTGTAAGCCTCGCACGCACGGAGGGAGCCGTCTTTCTTCAGACCGATGTGTAAGGGTGACGACCATGGGCTGGAGGTCTTTTGGCAAAGACCCATTTCCTCCATTTTGGCAAACGTCTATTTGGCGGCTGCCAATCGTTCCTGTGCCAGACGTCTGAATTTTGCGAAGACTGGGGGTCCCGTCGTCTTGATATGGTGATAAATACCGTGCTTGGCAGGAGCCGTGTGCGTTTGGCAAAGTTCTGGACGGAAAACTTCCGGGTACGACGTGAGGAGGTGGGAGCAGGCATCCGTGAGTGCGCTGATGTGGAGAGCGAGGTTGGAGGAAGCAGGTTGAAGAGGTGTCGACAAGTACGAGTCTGCGTTGATCAATCGTCGGCGGACGACATCGACCAGAAGGTGGAAATGAGAGAGGAAATCCGCACCGAGGGTTGTCAATGTGACGTCAGCAACGAGAAACTTCCAATTAAATTTACCGTTTCCAAATGATAATGTGAGGTTCTCGTAACCATAGGTGGGTATCGCAGATCCGTTGACAGCTACCAAGCGGACGTTGGCAGACGTAGACAGACTACGTCGTGTCCTGAAGAATTCCCTTGGCAAAAGAGAACGACAAGTACCCGTGTCTACCAAATATGGCACGCCCGTTTCTGCACCGTGTAAAAAGAAAAGATTAGAAACACGGGAGGCCACCGCCACGAGCGATGGCCTACTTACACGTTTTTTTTGGCCACTGAAAATCCTTGGCACATTTCTTCGCAGTTGCCCTGAATCTGGTGTGGTAGTAGCAAAACTGCGGCGAATGGGAGGCAGTAAGTGGCTGTAGAAGTCGTTGATTGTGGCGCGAGCGAGTGGTGGGTGGTGGGTGGCTTTGTCGCCGCTTCGGCATGTCACAGGGTAGGCGTGTATGTCCTATGGCATTCACATCAGCATCGGTTGACGTTGAATAGGCGTCCTCTTCATCAGGAGTAGAGGCGTTGATGGAGGTCGTGAAGTGGCTGTCCATAAGGGCGTCGGCTTTGGTCATCAAGTCCTTTATGGGTAAACTATCGACATCGGGTATGGCAGCGCATACAGGTTCAGGTAAACGGCATATCCAAAGGGCACGAAGTAAGTTCACCTCACGAGGAGAGCCGTCTGCGGCAGGTTGCAGACGAACGATACTAGTCATTTCCCTGAGGGCAAGCGAAGCCCTTTGGTCCCCCAACGGTTGTTGCAAGAGCTGAAAAAGCTTTGCTGTACGGGCGGCTGGCGACGGAGAGTACTGCTGCAGAAGGTATGTTTATAGGGCATCATACGCTATTGGGGTGTCTCCTTGTTCACAAAGCCAGTCGGATATTTCCGGGAAGGTGTCCTCAGGTATCGCCGTGAGAACATGATGTGCTTTGGTGGTTGAGTGAGTCAATCCCTTGATGCGAAACTGGATTTCTGCGCGCTGAAACCAAGCAAACGCCTCTCCGCTGGCGAATGACGAAAATTTCAATGGGGCAGCCGCAGCGCCAACGCCAACTTCCGTAGAGTCCGTCATAGTACAAATGACGGGAGGAGCGAGCCGACTTTTGGGGTCACCAATGTGACGTAGCGAGAGAAGGTTGTGACTCAAAGACAGGATGAAAGCAACTGAGTAACTTTAGAACAGACACTCGCCTTTCTATACAAAAACTCAATGCAACAGGAAATTTCCTGTTTAACCCGATAACAGTTAACGGTGAGGAAAACATACATGTTATTTCATGTTCTTTTTAGTGCGAGGGGAGAGCGAAGATACAAGCATAATATATACACAAAATGAAATGTCGTTACTATGTACGATCGCATGACACACGGTTGGTACACTTCTTTAAATCATTTAAGAAATCAGTTCAGTCTGCTTTTATTATAATAAAACGTTAACCAACTTTCTCTCTCTCTCTCTCTCTCTCTCTCTCTCTCTCTCTCTCTCTCTCTCTCTCTCTCTCTCTCTCTCTCTCATGATAAAACAATGGCCCGTGTAATATGAAAGTGTATGTTAATCATGAATTGACAGAGTTTGATTCTCTCTCTCTCTCTCTCTCTCTCTCTCTCTCTCTCTCTCTCTCTCTCTCTCTCTCTCTCTCTCTCTGAAGAGAAAAGCATCTTACCA
>NC_090732.1:52972039-52984539 GCF_036898095.1 Palaemon carinicauda | reverse complement strand
TGAAACAATGTGTAATATAGCCTATAGCACTTAAACAAAGACATACGCCAAATGTATATATTTATAAAGAGCACACACTTGTATATAAATATATATATATATATATATATATATATATATATATATATATATATATATATATATATGTGTGTGTGTGTGTGTGTGTGTGTGTGTATATATATATATATATATATATATATACAGTATATATATATATATATATATATATATATATATATATATATATATATATATATATATATACATACATATACATCTATGTTTATTTATTTATATATATATATATATATTTATATATATATATATACACACACATATATATATATATATATATATATATATATATATATATGTGTGTGTGTGTGTGTGTGTGTGTGTATGTGTGTGTTTGCTGCATTCACTATTGTGTTGCATTGTATAGTAAACTTAGAAGTAAACAGTTATAAGTGCATAATTATGTACATAGGATAAAGTGAAAAGAATAAAGGAAAATTTAAAGCGTTGTGAATTAATTTCGCGGAATTAAGATTCGCGTATGTGGGTGCATGGTAAAAATATATAAATAGGAAATCACAATTGTGGTTGAGTGTGTCCATTCTTCATGTGCAATGTAGTATCAATGAAAAATCTGTGATATATGTTTTTTTACGTATTTGGATAAGAGAAACTGAAAATTCGCAATATTATGAAGTGTGCTGTAAAGAATAATCAAGTGTTAATAACATTCAGTAAGAGAATAATTTCTGGAAAATTAAGTGAATCATATTCGCCTATCGGGTGATGATTCCCAAATTAAATCTTTTTGTGAGTGAATATGTAAAACTTCTGGGTTTGAGAAAGGTTGTGTAAAGCAAGAAAAAGAGATTGACGTGAAGTAAAAGAAAATCTGTTATCCCAGATGTTTGTGAGTGTCATTGAAAGCCAAGTGTTTTGGTTTATGTTTGTGAAAATATAATTGTGAAATATGTATATCTACATAAAGATCTTTGAAATTTGTCGAAGTGAAAACTCCGATTGGGTGCCATAGTATACCACCTAATTGACCCAGCATTGGACTGTACTTTTGCTTCTAGTCATTGTAAACAGAATAAAACAGGTGAGAACAGTTTTTCTTTTTCATGATTTTGTTTTCTAATGATGCTTTGTCTGTAGACTTCATCTAATTCAAATTAGACGATCAGTTTTTTTCCTTTACGCTAGATATTATGATTTCATTTTTCATATTACCAAATTAATTAACCTTTGCTAAAAGTAATAATTTCTTGGATAACAACATGCCTATTTGCATTCTTCATTTGAGTGACACGAGGCGAAGAGGATCGCTCAGTGGTTGAGTGTTCTTTTTTATATTAATCGCTGGCTGACCTAATATGTAGATTAATGTAAGAGGAGCATTTTGCTTGAGTATACCTAAGGAAATAGGTTCTTACAAAATATAAAGTATCCTATCCATGCAAAAAATAGAAAAGTGTCATTGAAATATTGATTTAAAGCAAGTTAGAATTGTGTATGAAATACATTACTTACAGATACAGCGTTTTATTTTTCTTATCTCATTACTAAGGCTAGAGATGAATACAGTGAAACAATTCACAAGTAGAAAATGAAGAGAAGTTTCCATTATAACATATAAAGGAATATTGATTCTGTGTTAGTGTCCCTTTTAGTGAACCAAATACCTTTGGGGACTGCAGTGCTTGATGCAGTCAAAAGCAGTGTGCTGATTGCTTCCTGGAATAGAAAGAGACAGAAAGAAAGGAGTGCTAGTGAATGCTCTCCTGGATTGTACGCTGCCAGATTGCAGGCCGAGGTATGTCACCGCGCAAGCTCTTCTGAAAGATTAAAAGTTCTTAGTAATTATGCTTATTTTCTGAATATCGTTGACGTAACTGGGATAGGGTTTAAATTGTGAACGGTGAAAAAATTAACAAATATATGAAGCAGACTCGTCACTGAACCTTAGATTTTCATCTTTGTATTTGGCGGATGTTTTCTTTTCTCTGTAGGAAGTTTTATTTAACATATTATGACGCAGTGGGGATATTAAATAAAGTGGCTTGTATCCGCACTAACAAAAACATCGTTGCTGAGCCACGCGACCCCCCCCCCCCCCCTCTCTCTCTCTCTCTCTCTCTCTCTCTCTCTCTCTCTCTCTCTCTCTCTCTCTCTCTCTCTCAGAAGCGCTTGCGCGCTGACATCTACCAGCCTCCAACCTGAAAACGTCACCAAGTGCCAAGTGATGAGGTGTACTTACGCACTCTTGTTATTTATTCCTCTCCAATAGTTGTTTGTTTGTTGTATCAGATGTCAGCACCATTCAGGCTGTATTGTATGGTTCAATTGTGTCCAAGTTCTTGTACACTCGTATTTATATTGATGTTTCCCATTGAAGCGTTGATGGTAGGTAAGGTGGGGGACGTTCAAAACAATAGAATTTTTCTCCATGTATTTCTCTGGTGGCTTTCAATTTCATTGCCTTATTTTTATTTTGTATAAACGTTCAAAACATTATAAGCCGATTTTCGTTATAAAGTTTACCGTTTGGAAGTTACTTAAGTTCTCCAACACATTTTATTCATAATGCATATTGAAATAACGGTGAGAAGTGAGGTGACATATTATTTTTTATTAATATTATTATTTGAAACTGAGTCAAAAAGACCTCTTTAGTCCCTTAACATTGTCGAGAGGTTGAAATATGATTGTGGCATAATTTTGAATTGTACAAATATGTAAGTGGGACCCATAGATTTCCATTATTATTATCATTACTGCATCATATTTATTAAAGTTCTTGTTGTTGTCATTGGGTAAAAAATAACGTATTCACGAGCAATTATTTTTGTAATATTCTATTACATGTGAACTAATAAATAAGAATATACTGTTGTAGTCTTGTCAGTTTGCAATAAACTGATTTCAGAAAAATGACGTAACGAAGAAGGCTTAAAAGTAAGTGAGGTGGCTAAGATCATCTGAAACATTGCAGTAATAGAACTCCGTGGCCTATTTCAACTGTAAGTGAGGTTGAAGTTAACTGAGATATAAAACAAATGGCTAGAAACTATCAATTAATATAACAACGTAATTTTGTACTGATTGCCAAATTTTCTCGTATGATTCACTAGAATAATAATATCGTACTTATTGTTTTATTGTGAAGACAAGGGAACCTCATGTTAATTGGTTCTGTAATAAGTCCCATGTTTAAAAACGCTTTAATTACCATTTGGATTTCATTACACTGAATTGTCTTGCTCATTCTTTACAGATTCCATGACATTCCTTAACAAATTCTTTCGTAGTTTTATGTTTTATTAACATTCACCATAATTTTGTTTGGTTAGTTTAGAATATATATATATATGAAATCCTTCTAGTTAACTAAGGTAACTGACTGCACTGTAAATATCTTGCTTCGGAAATCTAGCGTAGTAGAATCACTACAGCATGATTTAGTCCTGTTACAACATAGGTCGGCATGTTGGCGCTGTAAAACTCATAGATGTTGACTAGTGCATGATGACAGCAGAGCAAATGTGTGTTTTTTTTCTTTTAACTTTAATTTTATGGCATATAACTCTCTCTCTCTCTCTCTCTCTCTCTCTCTCTCTCTCTCTCTCTCTCTCTCTCTCTCTCTCTCTCTCTCTCTCTCTCTCGCTCTCTCTCAGTTGCGATAATGATACTGATAATATAACTGAAGGTTTGGTATTAATTATGATATTATTTTTTGGACAAATATCCATCATTATCATCTTCATCATTAGGTCCTCCTACGCCTATTTACGCATATGACCTCGGTTAGATCTCGCCAGTCGTCTCTATCTTGATCTTTTAAATCAATACTTTTCCATTCATCATCTGCTATTTCACGTTTTGTATTCCTCAGCCATGTAGGCCTGGGTCTACCAGCTCTTCTTGTGCCTTATGGAGCCCAGTTACTAATCTCTCTTGGAGAGTTCGAAGAGCATGCCCAAAACATCTCCATCTACCCCTGCTATATCTCCATATGGTAATCGATTAATCTCTCTTATAGTTTCCTTGGTAATTCTGTCCTACCATTTGACCCCCAATATTCTTCTGAGGGCTTTGTTATCCAATCTTAAAAATCTGTTGGATATTGTTCCATTGTCATACCAAAGATTAATCCGTAATTTATACTTTTCAGTAGAGAATATTGGTAGTGATATATCGAGCAAAATGATTGTCACTAGTCATTTGATGATATTTTCAGACGTTCATTTTTATCTTGCTAATTAAGAGATCCTTTTCCACTCTTCAAGAAATAAATACATTTAAAATTCAGGTCAGCCCTCAAATGGGATGATTTAAAATATAATACTTCTTTTCATATTAAACAAATTCTAATAACACAGTAATAAACAAAGTACCACTATTTTTAGATCAAAGGATGTAGGAAATGATAAAATTTCTGGACTGATGAGTTTCGACATGATCTCTGAGATTATGAACATGATGTTTACCACGTTCCTGGGGCAACATTGAGCTTTGTATAACCTGATATTTGATTCCTAATCGAATTAGTCTCTTTGATGACGATTTAGCTCTTTAGAATTATCGTATTTACCCCAAAAAGATTGAAAATAAAATCTACATCATCATTGATGGTTTGTTCGTCAGCTTTTTTACGCTTTTCGTTACTCCAATTTAAAAGTTCTAAATTATTGAAGAATTCTCATTTGATAGTTTTCTTTTTAAATATGCAGTTCTTACTATCTTCTACAAAGATTATGCTATACTTTTATTTCTAAGCATCGGAATGTTCGTCAAGTCCAGCAGCCCCGGAATCTTTAAGACACCAATGAGATGATTTTCCCCGTTGTGTTTGTTTGTTAATGGGTATGACTGAGCAGTAAATGCTTCTGGAAATAGGCCTTACTATAAGTGAATATTTTATGAATAGTCACTTGAACTGTTATCATGCATTTGAAGGCTCTAAGTTTAAAGGCCGGTCATGAATGGCAGAGGCAAGGGACAGTGACATTGCCCTATCAAGCAGGACAATGCCTTAGAGACTGACCATATATACATATTATGATCAGTGCCGAAACCCCTTCTCCACCCAAGCTAGGACCATGGAGGGCCAGGCAATGGCTGCTTATGACTCAGCAAATAGACCTATAGGCTCCCCCAAACCACCCATCCTTAGCTCATAAGGATGGTAAGGTTGCAGTGACCAAAGAAACTTAAGAGTTTGGGCGGGACTCGAACCCCAGTCTGGCGATCACTAGTCAGGGACGTTACCACATCGGCCACCACAACCCTAATAGTACTCAAGTTTGTAAATATACGGAAAACTAGTATCATGAGCAGGAATCCCCCTTATTATTATTATTATTATTATTATTATTATTATTAGCTACACAAAGCATGATGCTATAAGCTCAAGGGCTCTAACAGGGAAAAATAGCCCAGTGAGGAAAGGAAATAAGGAAGTAAATAAAGTACATGAAAAGTAATAAACAATTAAAATAAAATATTTTAAGAACAGTAACAACATTGAAACAAACCTTTTATATACAACTCAGGAACATAAATGGAGGTCTACCCTTAAATCTGCACTCTTTGGTGTAGATTCAACAGTTCCTCCTTTACTTAAATCAGATGGCTCAGTCACTCACTGTCCAAAGGAAAAGGCAACCATTTTGGCTGATGTTTTTGATAGTAAACAGAGTAATGAAAAACTTGAACTTCCTCATTCCTGTTTTCCTGAGGCTAAACTAACTAGTTTAGCTTTTCGATCTCGTGAGATTAAAGCTCTATTGATGGACCTTGATGCTTATGGAGGTGTAGACCCAAATGGTATTTTTTCTTTGTTTTTTTATAAAGACAGTAGATTTCTTAGCTCCAAAGTTATCTGTTATTTTGCGCAAGTTAGCAAGAAGAGGAGCTTTTAGCACTTGTTGGAGAATTGGTAATGTTACTCCTCTATGTAAATGTGTTTGTGGTAGCTCAAGTCCCACTGATTACCGCCCAATTTCCATAACTCCCATATTATCTAAAGTTTTTGAGCGTCGTCTGGTAAAATGTCTTAATAGGTTTGCTGAAGGTAATCATCTACTCCCTAGTTTGCAATTTGGTTTTCGTAAAGGCCTTGGAGCATGTGATGCCCTTCTTACAATCTCCAATGCTGTACAGAAATCCCTTGATTGTGGTCAGGAAGTTCGTATGATTAGCCTTGAGTTTAGTGCTGCCTTTGACCGTGTTATTCATGAGGCCCTTATTTTCAAACTTAAATAGTTGGGAGTGGGTGGGTCGTTTCTTAGCATTATTATTGATTTTTTAAGTAATAGATCTCAAAGAGTTGTTGTTAATGGGCACAATAGTGAGTATAGGACATGACATGTGGTTTGGCCTAGAAAATAAGCTTGTTGCATATGCAGTTGATGCTACTCTGTTTGCATCAATTCCATCCCCTGAATGTAGATCTGGGGTTGGTGAATCCCTAAATAGAGATTTAGCTAAAATTAGTGCATGGTGCAAATTATGGGGTATGAAGTTGAATCCTAACAAAACTCAAAGTATGATTGTAAGTAGGTCAAGGACGGTGGCTCCTCAACATCCGGATCTCAGTATTGATAATGTTTCTTTAAATTTGTATGAATCTTTTAAAATTTTAGGTCTGATTCTCGACAGCAAATTTGCTTTTGAGAAACACATTAGGTCTGTGTCTTCTTCAATTGCACAAAAAAATGGCTTATTGAGAAAGTCTTTTAAGATTTTCGGTGATCAATCTATTCTGAAGAAGTGTTTTAATTCTTTCATTCCACCTTGTTTTGAGTATTGTTCTCCTGTCTGGTGTTCAGCTGCTGATTCTCATCTTAATTTGTGGGACAGAAACTTACGGTCTATTAAATTTCTTATTCCTGATCTAGATATTAATCTTTGGCACCGTCGTTCAATTAGTTCATTATGCATGTTGCATAAGATTTTTCATAACTCTGACCATCCTTTACATTCAGATCTTCCTGGACAATTCCATCCTGTTTGTAATACTAGGCAGGCAGTTAATTCTAATAGCCAGGCCTTCTCCATCATGAGGCTCAATACTACACAGTATTCTAGAAGTTTTATTACAGCTGATACCGAGTTATGGAATGATCTTCCTAATCGGGTAATTGAATCGGTGGAGCTTCAAAAGTTCAAAGTTGGAGCAAATGTTTTTATGTTGACCAGGCTGACATGAGTCTTTTTATAGTTTATATATGATATATCTGTTTTTGACGTTGTTAATATTTTATGTATGATATATCTGTTTTGACGCTGTTACTGTTTTTTAGAATGATATATTGTTAATTTATTCACATCATTTATTTATTTCCTTATTTCCTTTCCTCACTGGGCTATTTTTCCCTGTTGGAGCCCTTGGGCTTATAGCATCCTACTTTTCCCTCTAGGGTTGTAGCTTGGCTAATAATAATAATAATAATAATAATAATAATGATAATATAAAAAGAAACTTATGTTTAACATAAAATCATTTGCTGCAAGTTAAACATTTAAAGTTCTACCGATTCAACTATCCGATTATGAAGATCATCTCCCAACTTTGTCATAGCTGAAATAAAACTTCTAGAGTAGTCTGTTGTATTGAGCCTCATGATGAAGAAGTCCTGTTTATTAGAATTAACTACATACCTAGTATTATGAACAGGGTGGTACTGTCCGCGACTCTCTCAATGTAAAGGATTATGTAATTTTTTATACAACATGCATAAAAAACTAATTCAACAATGGTTCCACAATTTAATATCTAGGACAGGAATAAGAAATTTTATAGACCGTAAGTTCCTGTCCAACAAACTAAGATGAGAATCAGCAGGTGAAGATCAGACAGGAGAACAATACTCAAAACAATGTAGAATGAAAGAATTAAAACACTTCTTTAGAATGGATTGATCACCGAAAATGTTAAAAGAGTTTCTCATTAAGTAAATTTTTTTGCAACTAAAGAAGACAAAGACCTTATTTGATACTTAATTAGCCTTTGAATATATTCTATGCTTCTGAAATTTTTCCTACAACAAATTTTGTTGTTTGTGATTATGTGGTTACTAATTGACACCCGGAGGTCTTTCAACTTTCATTGGGCACCAATAATATGATCACAAAAATTTTGTCAAAGTGCCAAAATTGTTTGAGGTCGTAAACGGGACTTAACAAAGTGATTATTACCAGTCATTCCATGAGAAAGAGAAAGTTTATGAATTAGAATAATAATCAGACAAGTCAGTTTTTAACTTTCCGTAGTTTGGCGAAAAAAAGCTAAATTACGTGCCTATGCTAAAAAGAATTTATGTTGTTTTAAAGCCATAATCGTAAGAGCGCTAGTTAATCATGCTTTTATCAAGGTTTAGAATTAGTTGAATTATATTGTCGTTGGTTGAGAAAATCATCAGGAAAAAATTTCATTTAAAGTAAACTTTTTATAAATCTAGTGATTACATTATAATGATCGTTTCCGATAGATATCAGATACAAAGTTAATATAAAGTATAATCCAGTCCTTTATTCTTTTTCTTGTTTTCTTGAAATTTGTTGGATAGTAATAGATGAAATTATTCATGTATAAACAGTAGTCTGTAGGATAATAAGATTAAAATATAATAGGTAAAGTTAGAAGTAGAACCAAATAATGAAAGCATCATATAGTAGGAGATGGAAACTTTAATAAGTGACATACAGTATATCAAAAGTAGAAGGTAGCTACAAAGGATTAAAAATTTTTCCTTTTGACGTAGTCTGCAAATACTTCAATTGCTATATTTTAATCCATGGGCACAATCACATTCGGTTTTAATGTTTACAACAGACTAACCTATTGTTACTTTGAAATAGATATGCAACCTGGAGGAATAACGAGATTGGGTTTCAGGCAAGAGACAAGTTGTCTTATTGGCTTCTACTCTTGATGCCTGGTGGATGATCTTCCTGGAATTAGTATGGACCGGCAGGGGTCACTTTGTCTTAGTTGGATAGGCACTGCGCATCACAAGGAACTGGCTATCCTTTGATGAATCTAGCCAATGAATCTTCTATGGATTTAGTCAGTCGATGGAAAGTTAAAATAACAGAATGGGTCCCAGTCATGGGCATAGTGGGGTGCTAAGAATCACACAGTTTATAAATACTAAAGAAAAATTGAAAATTGTTATTTGAAATGTTAGAACCATGAATCAGTTTGGGAAGTAACAGCAAGTGGAGGACAAATTTATGAAATATGGTTTGAATATTTTGGCCCTAAGTGAAACACATTATAGGGGGATTGGTAAGGAAACCTTAGACTAGGGAAATATATATACATATATATATATATATATATATATATATATATATATATATATATATATATATATATATATATTCAGGAAGGACAGATGAAGTGGGAAGAGAAGGGGTAGGAATGTTAATGAAACCAAGAGCAGAAAAGGCTTTAACTGAGCTGTAAATAGTAGATTATCACTGCAAGGCAGTGCAATATGAGTATTATATTTTTCTATGCACCAACAAATGATTCCCCTGAAGAAAGGAAAGATGACTACTATGATGAACTGCAGAGTGTAATAGATGAAATTCCAGAGAGAGATATGGATATTATTATTGGTGACTACAATGCTTAAGTTAGAAGGAATAATCAAGGTATAGAGAATGTGATGGGCGTTGAGGGTCTTGGCAAAGTTGCAAATGAAAATGGAGAACAAATTTTAAGTTTCTGTTCAACAAACAATCTTGTCATTGGAGATACTCTTTTTTAGCACAAAGACATCCACAAATATACATGGACTTCATCATGTGGCAATTACAAAAAACAAATAGATCACATAGCCATTAATAAAGAGAGAAGGAGGGCTCTGAGAAATATAGGAAGCAACAGAGGTGCAGTTATTGGAAGTGATCACCAACTCCTTATTGCTACACTGAATTTAAAACTGAAAGCGTCCAACAGAAATGTAGATATAATACATAGGTTTGATACAACTAAGCTTCTAGAAGAATAGCGTGGAGAAACATTTGCAATTGAATGTAGAAATGAATTTGCAATCTTAGAGACTTTGAGAGATGAAGAGCAGATAATTGATGAAGAATGGTGTGATATTAAGAACATATATCAGACATTTGGTAGTGAAATTTTGGGATACGTAATTTCAAGGAGAAAGCCATGGATATCAAATGGTACGTGGGATACTATTAAAAGGAGACAAAAACAGAAATTGCTTGTTGAAAGTTTTCTACGAAGTAATGAAAATTACAAGGTAGAACATGCTAAGTATTCCAGTATTGATAGTGATGTCGAAAGAAAAGCCAGGGGTGACTCGATAGAGTATTTTGACAGGAAAGCAGATTAGGCTGACAAGACTATAAATTTGCTATAGAATTGCTCATAGAATTATTTATGAATTCTCCTCAGGGGCAAAGAAGAAGGAGCATATGCCCATTGAAAAGAGATGGAACACAAAGGGAATAATTTGATTGATATACCTGAAGCTTATGAAGACATTGATATCCCATTGAATGAATTCACAGTGTTTGAAGTCGAAGCTATCATCAAAAGATCCAGGTGAATGAAAGCCCCTGGATATGATGGAATAACTGCTAAGATGATAATGGCTGAAAATGAGCCCACAGAATGCTTACAAGATTATTTTGTAGAATGTGGCATAAAGAAGCAAAACCCGATGAACGGGTGTTAGGAGTGTTGGTGAAAATGGCTAAAAAAGGAGACCTGACTGATTGCAATAATTACAGAGTCATCACAGATACGTCAGTTTTCATGAATATATATAGTATGCTTATCCTAAAAAGACTAGAGAGAAAAATTGATGCATTTCATCAATCTTTATCTCTATAAGGATTTAGAAAGGGTAGAAGTTGTACTAACCAAATTTTCCTTTTTGAGACAAGTTGTACAACGCCTAGAATATAGAAATCCACTTTTGATGGTATTTGTAGACTATGAAAAAGCATTTGATAGTGTACAACGGCGTTATGGGAATCCTCTTAAATATGTATATTTTATTAAGTCTGTTCCATGAGCATAGCAAATGCAAAGTTATGTTAATGGAGTCATATCAAATGCATTTCCAGTGAACAGTGGAGTACTCCAAAGGAAAGTGTTGTCACCTGTGTAGTTTATTTTCCTCATGGATTTTGTAATGAGTAGAACAGTTGGAGATGTTGGAGAAGGAGTGGACTGGATTGATAATATGAAATGAGATGACTTAGAATATGCTGATGACGCTCTCCTTGTTAGCAGTACGCAACAGGATTCACAATGCCTGCTTACCATAATGCATGAAATATCACACGAGGTTAGTCTCAAGATAAGTAGAAGAAAGACAGAAAAGATCAGAACGGAATATGCAATGAAAGACGATATATCATTGGAAGAAGAAACTAATAATGCGGTAGAATATTTAGGAACTATAATCTCTTATACAAGGTATTTAGAATTAGAGTTTAATGAAAGATTGAAAAAAAAACAAATCAGACAATGGCTAGGTTAAGTAAAATTTTGAAATCAAATCGACTGAAATTACATATAAAAATTTGGCTATATATCAGTTTAGTGAGATTGGTATTACTGTATGGACATGAGAACAAAGTCCACTGAAGAATATTGGGAGTTAGATGATGGGACAGGATTAGAAATAAAACGATAAGAGAGATTGCTCTGGTGTCATATGTGGATGAGATCATAGTAAGTAAGGGGTAGATGGAGATGGTTTGGGCATGCTCTTCGCACTCCTCAAGAGAGATTTGTTCGTCAAACGTATAGCTGGGCTCCACCAGGTACGAAATGAGTTGGAAGACCCAGGCCCAAATGGCTGAGGACTATGAAGCGTGAAAACGGAGGTGATGAATGGAGCAGTTTTGAATTAAAAGCTCAAGATAGAGACGACTGGCGAAATCTAACCGAGGCCTTTGGTGTCAATAGGGGTAGGAGGAGATGATGATGATGATCAAATATGAATAAAATAAATTTAAAAAATGGTGTTGAAATGAAAGATTCTAAATCTACCAAAATTTATCACGGAACATTTACAGAACTGTAGATCAGTAATTTGCAATGGTAAAAAATTAACAACTTACAATTGAAAAGAAAATTTCTTTATATACAACAACTAAAAATTTCCATATAATTTGGCTTTTCATGTTGATATGTGATTCTTTTTTTTTTGGGGGGGGGGGGGAATAGTGAATTTAGATTTATTGAAACAATTCTTTTTATTAGATTTATGTAATATTTGGGGGAGGGTTTGTAGGTTTGTATAACCTACAAATACTGGTAACACAAATCTTGATAAAGAGAAACAAAATGCATTCCGAATTTTGTTCCATGACTTTTCAATGTGATGAATTGTTAGATGTTACCTGTGGTCTGTAGTATTAAGTACACTTGTAACATCAACTTATTCATGTTTTCATTTTCATTTTTGCGATTTAGAATTATAGCGTGG
>NC_090732.1:52954539-52964539 GCF_036898095.1 Palaemon carinicauda | reverse complement strand
TTCGTAATCTTTTAGGCTTACGAAACCGTTCCTTTTACACGTGTCTTTATGTTCTTGTAAGGACACATATGAAATATTATTTTATATTTGTATTTAAATATTTTCAAATAATTTTATATCAACTTTACCTAAGTAATCTTGTGAGCACAGGTAAACTATCTTGTTAATCATATATAGTCGCAACCAGATGGGCGGAATATTGTAGGAGCTTCAACATGTTACATTTGATACCTTTTTTGTATTTGAAATTCCTTGCTTATGCATATTTCGCAATTTTTGTTTCAATTACAGTTTAGTTTTGGGAAATACGGTTCCCAAATTTCCAAATTCGGGGAATTCGGACTAGCCCAGATAAAAAAAGAAATAAACTATACCTGTCCTTCAATATAGGCTAATAAGAATTAATCAAGCTCAAATTTCCTGAAAAAGAAATTTAAAATCAATCATATTATCTGTGCAGAAAGGCCTCAAGGTTTTTTGCCTGTATGTTTGTCCTTATGTTACTTTCATCCTTGCATAATTATATAATGAAAATTTCTTTAACCAATTGCTGATTATTTGGGGGTGAAAACAATCACGATCCTACACTGTTTTATTTTCAGTGTTATGCATACATGCATGCATACACAAAGACAGGTGTACACACACACACACATACATATATATATGTGTATATATATATATATATATATATATATATATATGTGTGTGTGTGTGTATGTATGTCTGTGTATGTGTATGGTTCCAGGACCAAAGTACGTATGGAAATAGTTTTTATTCATAGAAATGTTATACATTTCTTGGTAAGCAATCGCTCGTAAAGGTAAAGTTCCTATGCAGAGGATCGTATGGAGTAAAGTGCGTTTGTAAAATATTTATAACGAAAAAAATCCGTCGGGGCAGAAGCTCCTATATGAGAAAAAAAAAGTTCATATGGAAGACTTTCGTATGAAATTGTACGTAAGCAAAAAGTCATTATGAAAATGTTCGCTGGAGATAAAGTTCGTTTGGTAAAAATACGTAGGTAAAAGACACAAGTTCGTATAGAGATTTTATACACACACACACACACACACACACACATATATATATATATATATAGAGAGAGAGAGAGAGAGAGAGAGAGAGAGAGAGAGAGAGAGAGAGAGAGAGAGAGAGAGAGAGAGAGAGAGAGAGACTAACGCTTTCCCCATCATTTATCATTTTATTCCTTTCAAAAATAGAGGTTCTCTTCCCTCTGACGAAAGACTAGATTCGGAACTCCGATATTCTTTTCTTATTACTAAAGCAGCAGCAGTTATGAGCCAAAATTCTGTGACCTAATAATATACATACGTTGTCTAGTCCATTGTTTTAGAAAATTGAATGCGTATAAAACTACGCACAGTATCGTGTTCGTTTACTATAATTTATGTCATTATTTATCTTTATTGATAAATTTAGATGTTTAGTGTTACTTGACGTTATTTCTTAAAAACTCATAGAAAGAGAAAAAAAATAAACTTTCTATTGAAAAGTTTATCTGGGATGTTTGATACGAGTCAATAATGAAAATATTCGTCATTGCTAACACCTGTTACGTTTTTGTTAATTAAGTTTCAGGTAACAAGATTAGGTATTTTAGGTATCAATATACGCGTTGGATTAAAAAAATAAATAAAAAATAGATAAATTAATCATTCTAAATCCTCTTTTCCCTCTCCAATCTCAGGCAGGACCACGTCTCGTCAATTCACATTCCAAATTAGAAATAGATGATAAAAAGAAATGGGGACTGGAATGGCTTTATTGTGAAATTATCGAATGTTCATATGAGGAGAGAAAATGACCGACATGGTGTAGTCGAGAAAATTCAAGTCGACGGTACTTTCAAAATTGATTAAACTTGAGAGAGAGTCAAAAATCATAAACGATGTTAAAAGCAAAATATTTTGGACATAATGAAGAGGAACAGCTTGGAGTTTACTAAAAGAAAGAAAATGGCTTTATGACAGTAAAGAAAGAAAATAGAATATTTTGCATAGCTCATATATTTTATACTGCGCCATACGAACTTAAGTGTACAAACGTTTTGCACAAATTTTATTTTTTTTTTTTTTTTTTTTTTTTTTTAAACGAACGTACCTCTTATGTATATTTAAGAACGAACAGCTGCGTATGAACATTTGCTTGAAAGTTTTTCTTTACGAAAATTTAACCGTAAGAATTTTTTTTTTTTTTTTACGACAATTTTATCTTACGATTTATTTTCCATTCCGAACTTTTGACATGAACTTTATACCATACTTACATTATCCTGACATACTTTAGGGAAACGAACTTTATCCTACGAATTATAGTTTACGAAGATTTTCTATACGAACTTCAGTCTAGAACCCTGGATAGATATATACCGCATATGTGCGTGTAAACACATATCTATACCCATAAATATATACTAGTATATGTATGATCATTAATTTTTGACATAGAATGCTTGTCTTATTTTTCTCTTCTGTATAATAATAGACAGGCCTGTTTCACAGAATACTGTTCTAAGTTAATTTTCTTATATCTGTTGGAGCGTCTCGGTTTGATGTAGGGGTGTAGTGATTCGCCCATTTATTTATTTATTTATTTATTTTTTATTTTTTTTTTAAGCTATTCACCATTTCTCCAGCTCATGTTAATCCCCTGTGTAGTGAAAAAATAAAGTAAATTGAAGAACAGAATTCATTTGAATTTTCATCTGCAGGCGTGAAGCTACATGTCTGTCATTATTAATCAATAGACGTCTAAAACGTTGGTTTTCAGAATGAACCGATTACAAATACATTTGCATACCCACACAGACACACAGATATATATATATATATATATATATATATATATATATATATATATATATATATATATATATATATATATATATATATATGTACAGTATGTATATATATGTATACTTATATATATATATATATATATATGAATATATATATATATATATATATATATATATATATATATATATATATATATATATATATATATATGTATGTATGTATGTATGCATGAATGGATGGATGGATGGATGAAAATCAACAAAATATCGTGTTGAAATATAAATAAATTTCTATAAATTGAAAATTTTACTTTTTTGTAGAATGATTAACGTTTTATAGGTTTTGTTATTGTTTAAAAAATTACTATTAAACTATATTTGACCCAGAGAACGCTTAAAATAAAGGTTTTCTTCGCCTTTTTCAGAAAAAAATAGTTTATAATTTCATTGTATTTTGCAGAAATGTTTTGTTTATATTATCAGTTGTGGGTGTAATCAACTTATTTTATTATCTTGCCGTCTGTAATTTGCGGTAAACACCAGAGGACCCTGTAAATACAATGACCCTTAAAAGCAGACTACTTATTGTGTTTTGAGAATCATGGATAAGCTATTACCTAGGTAGGGCCATTTATAGCCTTTTAAAGGCTCTATATGAAATGCTATGTTTTATTCTCTCTTTATTTTGAGAGTATTTTGAGCAACTAATATAGATTGACTGAGGTGCAATTCAAGCCTTAAAAGTCTACGTCCTTCATTGGGGGCTCCGCACCTAGGACATGTGTAAAGGCATCTAATCTCATATCAATCCATTGGATATCAAACCTGAACGCTGTTTCTCTATTACTGGTATTACATTGAAGTTTACAGTGACGTTCAGGTAATTACAAGACCATTCCATGTGATTCTTACGTTCTTATTTCACCATTTGTAATAATTTCCTGTTGATAGGTTGCGACTTTGCGTGGCTTGTTTTCGGAATTCAAACAACTCTTTTTTTTATATCTAATTATTACTCTCTTATGAATTTCCCTGCTGGATAAGAAAAACAAATATAGTTAGAAGCCAACCCCCAAAAACATGCACATGGCTATTACTTCACGAATGACCTCTTATTTCCTTTTTATTTATCCATTTAGATTCACCCTTGCCTTGCATAAAGGTGCATAGAACTTATTAGATGTATTTTTTCATGTAAATAAATATTCAAGACCAACGTGAGATATATGTTAAAGTCTTTTGTATAAAAGGTAAATTAGACATGGGAGTGAGTTACAAATGCAAAGCACACCTGGAATATAAAATATCCTCTCTAACTTTTTGTTTCCAGAAAAATATTATGATGTATATATATACTATATATATGTACATATATGAATATATATATATATATATACATACATATATAAATATATGCATATATATATATATATATATATATATATATATATATATATATATATATATATATATTTAAATATATATATATATATATATATATATATATATATATATATGTATATGTATACTCTACATATATGTACATGTATGTTTGTTTATAGTATTTAGACTTGTATATATATATATATATATATATATATATATATATATATATATATATATATATAGTAGGTAGTAGGTTGGCCAGGGCACCAGCCACCCGCTGAGATACTACCGGGTCCTTTGACTGGCCAGACAGTACTACATTGGATTCTTCTCTCTGGTTACGGTTCATTTTCCCATTTGCCTACACATACACCGAATAGTCTGGCCTATTCTGTAAATATTCTCACCTGTCCTTATACACCTAACAACACTGAGATTACCAAACAATTCTTCTTCACCCAAGAGATTAATTACTGTATTGTAATTGGTCAGTAGCCACTTTCCTCTTGGTAAGTGTAGAAGAGACTCTTTACATATCGTAAGCAACTCTTCTAGGAGAAGGACACTCCAAAATCAACCCACTGCTCTCTAGTCTTGGGTAGTGCCCTAGCCTCTGTACCATAGTCTTTCATTGTCTTGTGTCTGAGTTCTCTTGCTTAAGGGTACACTTGGGCACACTATTCTATCTTATTTTTCTTCCCCTTGTTTTGTTAAAGTTTTTGTAATTTATAATGGAAATATTTAATTAAATGTTAATACTGATCTTAAGATATTTGCTTTTTCCTTGTTTCCTTTCCTCACTGGGCTGTTTTCCCTGTTGGAGCCTCTGCACTTATAACATCCTGCTTTTCCATCTAGGGTTGTAACTTAACAAGTATTAATAATAATAATAATAATAATAATAATAATGATAATAATAATAATAATATTGATAATAATTATTATTATATATGTACAGTGTATATATGTATATATGTATATATATATATATATATATATATATATATATATATATATATATATATATATATATGCGTAAAAATCACAGGAAAACGTGATGCTCAGATGCAGAAGAACCACAGGGAAAATGAAAATACGAAATATACGATTAGGTCCTGACTAGTATCGTGATACTTCTTGAAGAAGTATCACGAAACTAGTCAGGACTTAATCGTATATTTCGTATTTTCATTTTCCCTGTGGTTCTTCTGCATATATATATATATATATATATATATATATATATATATATATATATATATATATATATATATATATATGTGTGTGTGTGTGTGTCTGCGTTTATATATTCATATATATACGCATACGCACACGGATATATATATATATATATATATATATATATATATATATATATATATATATATATATATATATATATATGTGTGTGTTTGTATGTGTTAATATATTCATATACATACGCATTCACACATGCATATATATATATATATATATGCATATATGTATGTATATATATATATATATATATATGTGTGTGTGTGTGTACAGATATGTACACATATTTATATATTCATATATATACATATATATATATATATATATATATATATATATATATATATATATATATATATATATATATATATATATATATATATATATATATATATATATCTATTATAGCCACGAAAGGAAAAATGAAAAAGACTTGATTGGAGTTAGTACTTTCATCCACTCAGGACATTATCAAACTCAGCAATGAGAATACATATACAAAGACATCTTATTTATACTGGAGAAGGGGATCCAACAGCTGTCAGTTTCTTAATAATTCCGGAGAAGTCAGATTTTAGATAAAAGGATAATACTGGATTAAAAGGAAAACAGACCTGGGCTTAGATTCAAATTTCTACCTTGAGTACAGGAGATTAAAAATGATTCAACAATATTCCTTTTGAAATAGTCATTTACATGGATTACTTTTTCCGTCTTTGACCAACCAATTCTGTGACTTGACCCTAACCAGTGGGAGGCCAAGGCATTATTAAAGTATACCAGTCAGATTAAAACAACATCAGGTGGCCGTCTGCAGGGGTTCTCTTAATAATGCCTTGGCCTCCCACTGGTTAGGGTCAAGTCACAGAATTGGTTGGTCAAAGACGGAAAAAGTAATCCATGTAAATGACTATTTCAAAAGGAATATTGTTGAATCATTTTTAATCTCCTGTACTCAAGGTAGAAATTTGAATCTAAGCCCAGGTCTGTTTTCCGTTAATCCAGTATTATCCTTTTATCTAAAATCTGACTTCTCCGGAATTATTAAGAAACTGACAGCTGTTGGATCCCCTTCTCCAGTATAAATACGATGTCTTTGTATATGTATTCTCTACGGGCCGACCAAGGGAAAGGCCCGTGCCAACAAGAAGTGTTGGCTGTAATACTCTACGAACGAACGATATGTATTCTCATTGCTGAGTTTGATAATGTCCTGAGTGGATGAAAGTACTAACTCCAATCAAGTCTTTTTCATTTTTCCTTTCGTGGCTATAATAGATTTTATATTCATCACGTGTCAGCTTTCGTGATTTCTACATATATATATATATATATATATATATATATATATATATATATATATATATATATATATATATATATATATATATATATATATGTGTGTGTGTGTGTGTGTGTGCGTGTGTGTGTGCGTCTATGTGTATACTTAGGGCTGTGTTTTTGACCACCTTAGTTTTGTAATGAAGCAAGGTGTGACCAATTTTTTCTCTGAAATATTATTTTCATGCACTGAAACTTAACCCCATCGTATTCAAGATGAATGATTCTTGTCTTGCTTTTGAAAGCCTCTGTCATAAGAACGAAGGTCTTTGCGCATTGGAACACAAACCTTGCATAATCTCCCATCTTGTAGACAATCAAAACCAGCTTGTATGCGGAATACAATAGCTTCAAGGCGTTTCTATACAAACTTTTTTTCTCACAAAATGCTTGAGATAATAAGAGACTACCCGTCATTATTGAAAATATTACTGGAAGTTTAGTTAAAGTTTGCAAACTCAGAAAGAATATTCATTTCCCATTCGACAACTTATGGAAAGAAAATAAAAGTTGGGAAAGTTTCTTGATTATTGTTATGTTTTCGAATGACAGATAGATATCTAATTGATACCAGAGTTACTATATGACAAATTTGGTATATTTGTATGTATCAAACCTGAACGCTGTAAATTATCAAGTCAATTAAGAAAGAAAGGTAGTTGTGATCAAGTATGGGGAGATTTAGGCTTTGATATGGGTTATATTTAGGAAATGAAAAGAGTTGAAATCAAGCGTCACGGCTACCCCTTCCACTTTAAAAATCTGTTTGATACATTATAAAGTATTAGTGAAGTAGACTTGAATTTATGGGCATAAAGATACCAATTGATTCTCAAGTACTATGACACTCGGCTTCAAGCTCTACACCAATAGTGTATGTTTTGGCAAAGAGATAAAGCCTTTACTGTAAGTAAAGTATGGGGAGCTAAATTTATAAGTAAACATATTTTAACAAATAGGAAAATTAGAGTCAGCATCCATAGACGCGGAGGAAGTAGTGCATATCCAGCAAAATTAATATAATTTATTGGAAAAGGAAAATGCAATTCTAGGATTGTTTTGAACTACACCGAAGCGCATTTTCTAAAGAAAATAAATGCTAGCAGTAACTACAACCACAAAAGTGCAAAGCAGACACCTAGGATCAAAGGATAGAAGAATCAACTGACCTTATTTTCTCTTTGGAAAAACGATGGGCTGCATGATCAAGCAATGGGTTGTTTATTGCTCCAAGAACCTGCAAGCCGTGATGGAAAAGAAGAAACACACATTTTGCTTTTTCTGGTGACATTTTGACAAATCTTGGTTAACTCCTAAGTTTTTCAGTACATCGCTCTTGAAGTAAAAGTGTAACGGAAGGCTGAATGTTTGTTGTTTGAGGTGCTGCTTATGGTTAGCAATAATCCTTAACATTCTCAAGACATCATAATGTATGATAAAAAATTATGTGCTAATTTTTGGCAACCCAGCAGTATAAATCCTACAGCCTATCAAGGTGTCGATAAATAACTTTTTACACTCGATCTCAGAATCTTTTTATGAAAATGATAATGTACACACCCAAGGCAAGTTTATCAAGATGAATATTTTTAGCACTCATGAGAGCATGAAAAACAACATCCACTATCTGTTGTTAAATAGAAAATAGCACTGAGGCTTTCATTTTCTGGGTCAAGGTAAAATGGTGTATATATATATATATATATATATATATATATATATATATATATATATATATATATATATATATATATATATATATACATATATATATATATATATATATATATTATATATATATATATATATGTATATATATTTTCAAATAAAAACATAAAAACATTCAACAACATATATAGTTTTTAGATCCTGCTACTGAACTTGCATTGTTTATTAAAGTACAGTTATCTGATATAATGTAAATTACACCTCGCAAGTCTTAATGATAATAAAGATGGCAACAGATGTAGACCCTGATATAAACAAAATAAACTATAGTAATCTGTTTACAGTTAACGATTCCATTACATTAATCAAAGGATTAATGAAAAAATTTCAGGCCCAAACTGTCAATGCCTTGTTGAAGAATTTGATGCTCCAAAAAATAAAAATGATATCAGGTAGATCAATCAGATTGTAAGACTACTCAGTGGCTGGAATGGGAGGTATGTCAAATGATGTTATCATACATACAAAAGAACATCGAGAAGAAATAACTAATGCAGAGTTAGAAGAGCTCATTAAGTCCTAGACAGAAGAGGTGGAGGAACGCTGTGACGAAATGAATCTTCAGAACTGGGTTTTGGAGTGTTTGCAATGTTTAGGTTGCCTAGGGATTTTAAAGACAGAATAAAGAAATATGATCTCCATATGTAACGTTTCATTGAATTAACTCGAGATCTTACTGAACCTATGTTACCTCTGCAGCAAGCACATGATGGCATGAAAAGACAGACGCAACAGGTGCTTATCCTGACACTCTTCTAAAAATTAGATTTACCACTAGCATAGGAGTAGTGAAAAATTCTTAACTATCAGAGTCGTGTGTTTCCAACAAATATTTACTTTTTTTGCAAGCACTCCTGGGGTGCATTCTTCTACGTCTTCCGCGTCTTGTCCCCTCTACCTCTCCCAAGTGGAAGTTATTCCGATGATTCTTTTGCTGTTAAATCCAAAGTTTGAAAATAACCCTGGGGTGGATTCATTATTAACTGTAATCTTCTCATTGGTTGGGACATTCAAAGAACATCAGTCTTATCCTCTTTATCATTGTACATCATGAAAGAACGAAGGATTCAGCGTTGATTATAGGGGCATAGAGTGTTATTGCAATGAAGAACCTGGACTATAACATCTACAGTAAGTAAAAAGAGTGTTTATCACTATCATAGGAAGATAAGACAATCCATGTCCATATATGTCATCTCTCACCAACTCACAATTTCCTGCTTTGTTTGCATCAGCTCCTGAAAAGCATATTCCTCTATGATTTCCGCTGATCCCAAATCAAAGTTATCTTGATGAGCCTTCTGGTTTTCCTTCCAATGATAACCCTGGGATGCCTAGACTATTATTCATCATCTTCTATTCTGTATGGGCATCTGAAGAACTTCTTATCACAGTAATCATAGCACAAGATAGAGGAATGGAGGACCAGCTTCTATCCAAGGGGCTTAGACTGTTATTAGAGTGAAG
>NC_090732.1:52864539-52952039 GCF_036898095.1 Palaemon carinicauda | reverse complement strand
ATGGTCTGATGTTTTTTTCTAAGGGGCAAAGAGAGAATATAGGCGAAGAGCGATTTCAGCATATAACGTATCATGCAAGATTAGAATCTGAAAGGTACCTGATCATGTACATAAGATTTTAGATACCTCTAAACTAATCTTTGTATGCTTTTTACTGCAACTATTCATAATAAATGCCTGTTCAAGTTGACTTTTAGTACCTTGGAAATATTTGATATCTAGTATAGTATAGTATAGTATAGTATAGTATAGTATAGTGAATGATGATGATTTGTTTTTTCAGTGAAAAAATCGGGATAAGGACTGTAAAAAGGCAGAGAGAAATAATTCATAAAATAGGTAATTCTGTCTGTGGAGAAAATTGTATTTGGAAAAAAAAATCTTTTTCGTCAATTCCCGAATAAAACAATCGATCGGAATCACGAATCCTGTTGAGTGGGATTCCACTATGTGTTTGTATAGGAACGAATACTTTCCATACTAAAGTACTGAAGGAAGTAATGCAAATAAGAGCGCATATACATGCATAAATTCATTTATTCGATGGCATGCATATTCATATATATATATATATATATATATATATATATATATATATATATATATATATATGTGTGTGTGTGTGTGTGTGTGTGTGTGTATATATATATATATATATTTATATGTTTATATATATATATATATATATATATATATATATATATATACACACACACAACCACACACATAAACACACACACACATTCATCATATATATATATATATATATATATATATATATATATATATATATATATATATATATATGCATATGTGTGTGCATGTGTGTATATATGCCCTTGTGTAAAATATTTGTTAAGATCTCTCTATAGACTGAATCCCGATTATATTCATCTTAGGAATAAAGATTAGGTTGACTTAGTCGATTTCATTCTCAGTTTGGCACATAAATGTTCAGTTATTGATTTCTCGTAGCTTTCATAATTTTGTCACGCATTTCTATGAAATATCTGGGAAATGAGGTGATGAAGATAATGACTATCTAGAATAAGGGTAAATAACAATAACCCTGTGGTTTTGCAAGTTCAGGTAATCTGGCCAAAAAACACAGATTTGCCAATAGTTATTGTAAAGTGCACAAATGTTTTAGACTTGATAATTTTTTTTTCTGACATATATACTGTATATCTATGTGAATTCAAAATTTTACATTTTCCTAAATGTTTTAATTTTTCATTTATATATCGACAAGTAAACTTAGCTTTATGAATTTAGATGAATTCAATTGATAAATGAATACTAATAGTGTGAAATTTCAAGAAAACATTAGCCTTCACCAGCCATACCAGTCACAGTCTACAAGTTATTAGGTGTCCAATTCACTATGTAAGTCAACATTTACGCCTACAAGGAAATGTACTGTACGTCTATATGAACATCTTTCAGGAAAGTTGAGGAATGATGGGTCTAATCAGCACTTGAACAGGGCACTCGTAAACCGAGACAAACGCAGTTGGATCATATATTGTTTGAACATCCATGGGAGAGACGAAAGTTTAGTAATCTCTCGCTATAAATGTTGCGGAAAACCGAAAAGGTAACCCATTCTGCGTGTGTGTATGGATGTATAGACAGATAGATGAATAGATATTTAGATAGATATATGCATATATGTGTGTGTTTAGGTATGTAGGTATATATGTAGGTAATTGTAATCAAACAATAAGAGTCTTATCAATGAAATATGAACATTCATTGAAATCATTTTATGTATTTGCAAAAAGCTTTTTGCTACTTTTTCCCCCTGGTTCCAAAGACCTGGATTATTCAGATGCATTACTGGTATTCATATGCAGAATAAATGGCCTTTCTATATCTCCTTGATATTGTTAAAGCTTTGAACTTTGGGATATTGTTATCATCGAGGAGCATTGGCAATTCTATTACCATAAAGCGCCTCCTTTGGTTGTTGATCATATGTGCATTACATTTCTTTTGTAGGTACACTATTCTCTCCTTATAGGAAATGTATTATTGCTCAACAGTTGGCGAATACCTCTGATTTTGGAGACCACGTTTCATACACAACGTTGTTATTGGAATGTTGACACCACTTGCTATGAAACTATACATTGTAAGCTAGAGATCAGCATAGCTTTCTGTAAGTTGTAGTTCTATTTTACGCTGGTAGATCTTTTATTAGCAAATACTATGTAATTATTTCATTTGCATGTTTTCTTGCTTGTTGTATATTTTAGATAGAATTTTGCGTCCATCATGTATTAATGAGTTTATTATTATTACCCTCATTATCGTCTCCTCTTACGTCTATTGACGCAAAGGGCCTCAGAGGATACATTGGCTAGATTCACCAAAAGATAGCTAGCTCCTTATTTTACGCAATGCCTATCTAACTAAGGCAAGTGGCCCCCGCCGGTCCATACTAATCCCAGTAAGATCAACCGCAGACTCACTCATATAGAGATACAAACACACACCCACTCATACACACACCCACACACACACACACACACACACATATATATATATATATATATATATATATATATATATATATATATATATATATATAGTATGTATATATATATATATATATATATATATATATATATATATATATATATATATATATGCTGTATATATTCAAATAACACTGGTTTTGTGACACTAGTTTATGAGATTTCAAAATAGAAATATTTTAGCACATAGTTCTTAAATTTAATCTATCATTTGTTGTATTGTACAGTCGGCGTCAAAACGGATGCAACAAATAGCAAAATTCATCGTACGTAGTTCGTTAAAAACCCTTGTGGAGTTGCCAGTTAGTATATTTATTCCTATTATTGTCATCCTCATTATATGATAATAAGTATCAGTGATTAACTGTAGGACCAGAACAGGCGTTTCCCTAGTGAATGGTCAATGTTAATTCAATAATTGTCTATTAAAAGATAAAAAAAAAGAATTCCCTGTAGAAACATATGCGCCTCTTAATGTGTGATCTGGAGTTTTCACCATTCAGTGGCAACAGGAACCACCGAATGCATGGTCTAAAGTGATTGTACATTACTTATATAGCACCATATCGAAAACTATTACGATTTCTTTTTATAAAGCACAAAGAATTTTAACATCTGATTAAAGAAAATATAAATAAGACTCCAGTTGGTATGAGAAAAAAATTCTAAATCCAAGTTATATGCGCCAGGGCAATTAGCATTTCTATTTTTTACCAATGATTGGCGTGGATTCTGTTTACCCAAACTCTTAGTCTCAATATTGAGTTGAGTATTATTATCATTATTATTATTATTATAATGATGATGATGATGATGATGATTATTATTTTCCTCATTCTTAACCAGGCTGCAGCCCCAGCTTGAAATGCAGGATGTTATAATTCCAAGGGCTCTAACAAGGAAAAATAGGGCAGTAAGGAAAGGAGATATTGAAATCAATAAACTACATGAGAAGTAATGAATACCAATAATTAATACAAACATTTTTTAAGATCAGTAACAACGTTAAAATATATCTGTCTTATACTGTATAAAGTATAAAAAGATTTTTTGGTCAGCCTGTTCAAGATAAAATCATTCGCTGCAAGTTTGACCGTTTGAATTTCTAACGATTCATTTGCCTGATTAGAAGGATCATTCCACAATCTGGTTCATAGCTGCAATAGAATTTCTAGAATACTGTGTAGTGTTGAATCTTATGATTAAGAAGTCATGACTGTTATAATTAACTGCATACGTAGTATTGCGTGCTGCATGGTAGTATCTGGGAAGATCTGAATGCAAAGGGTGGTCAGAGTTATGAAAAATCTTTTGCAACATACATAATGAACTAACTGAATGACGGTGCCAGAGATTAATATCTAGATTAGGAATAAAAAAAAATTTTAGGCCACAAGTTCTAGTCCAACAAATTGCGATGAGATTCAGACAGGAGAACAATACTCGAAACAAGGCAGAAGGAAAGAATTAAATCACTTCTTCAGAATAGATTGATCACCGAAAATCTTGAAAGACTTTCTCCATAAGCCAATTTGTGTGCAATTGAAGAAGAAACAGACCGAAAGTGTCTCTCAATAGTAAGTTTGTTATCAAGACTCACGCCTAAAACTTTATGAGTCGTATCGAGGTAAAGAAACATTATTAATGCTGAGATATGGATGTTGAGGATTTTAGATTCTTTCTATGGTTTTACGTATCAGGAAATAAATTTCTGAAATTCTCTAGCTTAAAGTTCTTTAGGTCTAAAGACTTGAATAGTTTTAAGAATAATAATGACCAGACTCGAAGTGGTGACATGGTTATAAAAAAAAAGGAAAAAGTCAAAGATTTAAATAATGCAGACGACTTACAAAAATATACTTTATTGCATAATTAAGTAGAATTTACAGTTTTACCAAATATAACTTAAAGCAATAAATCGGTATCAAGTAGGTTTTACTTTACACATAATACTTTGCTTTCTTTATAGTCTCAATCTTTACATCTTAATCTACACTCGCCTGTAATAAATCGGGAGAAATCTCAAGTAAGACACTAAAGATGTTGGTTGCAGCCAAGAGCACTGGTCGATTATAAGATCAGTTTCAATCGACACATTACTACACTTCCGAGGTAACAACAGTGTGCACTAAATCCGGAGAAATCTTATTAGTAGTATTTAATTCATTAAATACAAAAGACACTTAGGTGCTGGTTTCAGACAAGAGCACTGCCTTTATTATACAGTTGATGTCGATTGACAGATTAATATTTAACATGAATTTAACACTATGTTATTTAAAAAGATAGGCTTAGTGATAGACCGAGGGACAAAAAAATTGAGGGACAAAAACATCGACTATGCAAGTTATACAATAATATCAATTATCAAAAATTTCGGCTAAAACATTTTACTGACCTGAATCTTACAGGAATAGAGACAAACATTGATCTATTCATTAACACTTAAAATGTACAGTAGCTTTGAGTTACGAGAGAGAACAGAGGTATAAACAAGAATTCACATTGAGGAACCGACCCGAGGGGAACTTATCTTGCGTAGACCCGGATTCATCGAGTGACCAAAGATGGTTGTCCAACTGGAGTATGTATCATCTAACACTGTCCTCCAGCTTATCATTCAATTTCTATGACATCACGCTAAAACTCAACACATTAGATGTACATGTGCGCATTAGCTATTATGTACACTAAATTCACCAGCATTCACAATTCCGTTACAGTACTGACATTTCTATAACTAAGCGTTTACACAATAAGAAAATAATGATGATACTAATGAAAATTGATGCTATTACTACCCATAATATCGCAATGATTTTAAGCACGTAAAACATTCTTAATAATTTTCCCTTTGAAAGATTATTACAAAGAGAGGAACCACTGTCCTCAACCTACTTACAATCACAATTTGAGTTTTATTAGGGTTCAACTTCATGCCCAATAATTTGCACCATGCACTTAATTTTCAGCTAGATCTCTTATAAGGGATTCAGTAACGCCAGATATACATCCAGAAAATGGAATTGTTAGAAGAGAGTAGCATCTTCTGCATATGCAATAAGCTGGTTTTCTAGGCCAAACCACATGTCATGTATATATAATATGAAAAGCAATGGGCCAAGAACACTACCCTGAGGAAAACCAGATATCACTTTCCTATACTCGCTATGGTGCCCATCAACAAATCTGCAATATATTACTCAAAAATTCAATAATGACGCTAAGAAAGGACCCACCTACTTAGAACTTTTGGAGTTTGAAAACAAGGGCTTCATTTTTTACATGGTCAAAGACACCATTATACCGTGTATACACACACACACACACACACATATTACTCAAAAATTCAATAATGACGCTAAGAAAGGACCCACCTATTTAGAACTTTTGGAGTTTGAAAACAAGGGCTTCATGTTTTACATGGTCAAAGACACCATTATACCGTGTATACACACACACACACACACACACACACACATATTACTCAAAAATTCAATAATGACGCTAAGAAAGGACCCACCTATTTAGAACTTTTGGAGTTTGAAAACAAGGGCTTCATGTTTTACATGGTCAAAGACACCATTATACCGTGTATACACACACACACACACACACACACATATATATATATATATATATATATATATATATATATATACGGTATATATATATATATATATATATATATATATATATATATATATATATATATATATATATATATATATACAGTGTGTATATATATACCGTATATATACATATATATATATATATATATATATATATATATATATATATATATATATATATATATATATATATATATACAGTGTATATATATATATATATATATATATATATATATATATATATATATATATACTGTATATATATTCAGTGTCTTTAAAGTCAAAGTTATCATTAAAAACTCAAAAGAGATGGAAAGCGCCTGGATACGATTGAATAACCGCCGAGATGATATTGGCTGAAAATCAAGTGACCCAGACTTACAAGATTATTTTGTAGAATGTGGCATGAAGAGGTAAAATCTAATGAATGGAAGCTATGGGTTTTGGTGAAAAAAAATGAGACCTGAATGATTGCAATGCTTACAGAGGCATCATACTTACGTCAGTTGTCATAAAAATATATAATATGCTTTTTCTAAGGAGACATGAGAAAAAAAAATGATGAAAAGCTAAGAGATGAACAAACAGGAGCATAGCAAGTCCAAAGTTAATGTTAGTGGACTCCTATCAAATAGATTTCCAGTGAACAGCGGAGTACTCCAAGGAAATATGTTGTCCCCAATGTTGCTTATCCTCATGGATTTTGTAATGCGGAGAGCATATGAAGATGGTGGAGAATGATTGGACTGGATTGATAATAAGATATTAGCTGACTTAGAATATGATGATAATACTGTCCTTATCAGCAGAACAGGACCGGATTTGCAATGCTTGTTTATCAGAATACATAAAATATCATAGGAGGTTGGACTCAACATAAATAAAAGAAAAACAGAGATGATGAGAACAGAATATGCAATGGAAGGTTAAATATCATTGGAAGGAAAAATGATAAATGGGGTAAAATCATTCCAATATTTGGGAACTATGATCTATAATACAGCCTTTATAATTGGAGTTTAATGAAAGATTAAAAAAAAAAAATCAGCTTAACTATAATTTGGAAATAAAATTGCCTGAAATTACATATAGAAATCTTGCCATATCAGTTTAGTGAGATCTGTATCACAGTATGGACATGAATCATGGTATGACGATGAAACAATATCCAACAGATTTTGTAGATATAAGAACAAAGCCATGAGAAGAATATTTGAAGTTAAATAGCAGGACAAGATTAAATATGAAACTATAAAAGAGATTTCTCGAGTGCCATATATGGATGAGATTATGGTGAAGGGTTGATGGAAATGGTTTGAACATGCTCTTCGCACTCCCCAAGAGAGATTATATCACTAAACTTTTATCTGTGCTCCACAAGGCACTAGAAAAGTTGGAAGACCCAGGCTTACATGGCTGAATCTATGAAGCATGAAGTAGATGATGAATAGAGAAGTATTGATTTAAAAGCTCAAGATAGAGACGGCTGGCGAAATCAAGTGTGTGTATACATATATGTGTATGTATGTATGTATATATATATATATATATATATATATATATATATATATATATATATATATACGTATATATATATATATACGTATAAATATATATATATATATATATATATATATATATATATATATATAAAGAGAGAGAGAGAGAGAGAGAGAGAGAGAGAGAGAGAGAGAGAGAGAGAGAGAGAGAGAGAGAGAGAGAGAGGTTGTTATTGTACTTTTTACCAGTTACTTATGTTCCTTTAGTAGCCATAACGACCTGTTTCATTTTTACCCTACATACAGTACAATCTCTTGGATTTGCATATCCCCTGAGGCCTCATTCTGAAGTGTACAGTAAGTGAACGTAAAGAAAACTTTATCTTCCGCAGTAGGACTCGACCTCTCGAACATCCTGTGGATGTTTTCAAACTGACAAATACCTAATCAGTTTTTTATCATTAAATATATATTTCATTGTTTTTTTCTATTATATCTATATTTGATTTTAGAATCCAATAGTATACCGTATCTAATTGATTAAACGGGATTTTGTGTTTGTCATTTCCATATTGCTTTAAGATCTAACAATGTACATTTGCATTTTTTTGTCATACATATTTTTGGAGATTTTCAGAAATAAGTTTATTGAAAATAATATGCCATGGAGTTTAATTAGGTTCATTGCAAGTAGAATTCTAATGAGCTTGTAGTATATTTCCGAATTTTTCGTTTTTACTTCATCTTGGGAACATTTTATTTATAGAGATATTTCAAATATTTATCATACTAGCACTCAAAGCCTGGTAATACAACACATATGTATGTATCAAATTGACACTAGATAATTGGTTAGTTTTTAATATGTTTTTCCCGTATGGATGAGTATTAGATTTTTTTTCAAACATAAGTAATAAGGATGTTTAGGATTTTTAATCTTGTACTCTTTTATTAGAGGTTACAAGAAGAGATGTGCTTTAGTGGGTGCATAACTTGTGCGATAGTACCATGTTCAATAATTACAAACTATACCATTTATGGCTTGATAACAAAAAGCAAGGAATGACTGATATGATTTTATTGACATTAAATTAATTTTAGAAAAAATATAGACCGTGTAGTTTAATTTGATGTTATTACGTATATTTTTGGATTTTTAGAGAACATCGTTTTTATTGGGTGAAAATTTTTATATTAGATTACGAATCAAGAAAACGCTTCCTGTCTTAAGGGAAAATATTTGAAGTCTGTTGCACCTCTCATGATGATAGATTCATTAATGTGCTGTGATTCAATTTGATTTCTCTTATGCGTTCCTTTTCAGGTTGATGGCATTTTCGCCCGTTCATTTGCTATTTACAAGTTTGAAACATTAAAGTTTTAAATAGCCTGTACCATGAGAGGGTACTTTGTATTTAGATTTAGATACTTAAAAAAACTGTACAATTTCCTGTCGTTGGGATTCTACTTAAACCAATTATTTATAAGTATGTGACCCGAGCTATTTTCCTTGTTTTATGCCAAGGTTTGCTCCTCGACGGTTCGGTATTTCAACTTTTATTCTTTCCGAATCACTCAAGGGTAGAAATTCTCTCTGTTTAAATTGGAAATGCGTTTATCTTTCTGAATAGAAAGTTTCAAAGAAGAGCGAACGTTAAGATTAGATTTGACATTGCATTTGGCTTAGAGCAAAGGGAAACATTTAAACTATCATAATACTCTTAACCACTCACAAAGCCCCTGCATTACTGTGTCGTCTTTATGCTGACAAACGTTTGTTGGCTTTGATGATAAGAATATTTTTCACTTGAAGTAAATATCTCGAACAAGAAAGATACTTACATTTCTTGGCCATTGGTTTAATTTTCATGATTAAATAGTCGAATTCAGTCTCCAATGGTTCAGTTTTCTCATTCATCCCTTAAAATTTAAATTGGTTCCCCCCCCCCTCTCTCTCTCTCTCTCTCTCTCTCTCTCTCTCTCTCTCTCTCTCTCTCTCTCTCTCTCTCTCTCTCTGTCACACACACACAGTTACAGTTTTGAATGGATACGAACTTCTAAAGGAGTGTTTATTATATATTACAGACATTATTTTCCATGTATCAATCTTAGGATACTTTGCCAATGTAAAGAAATAGTAACCTCATTTTAAAACTTATTTTTGTCATCTTGCATCGCACATCCGAGAATTAAATGGTTTCGCTTACTTTCCTCTCGGCAATTTCTCTTTGCAGATGTGAGGTTATACGTTAGGTGATCTTATTTTTCATTGAAGTTGTTTGTTTGTTTTATCGTATTACTGAATGTATTTTTATGTTTATTTTTCTTGTAGCTAATCATTATATTTGAGTTTTTTATTACTGAATTGCCCTTTTTTCGACTTGATTTTTGTCCGATATAGAAACGTATTAAAAAGGAAAGGAAATGATTGTTTCTCGGGTATTATTCGTAGTTTTATTTTAGTTTCTGCATAGTTTCATAAACCCCCTTGCTATTGGAGAGATTTATCATTTAAATGTTCGGCCTGCACCATTCTGTGCTAGGAAATCGATATTGCCTACCATGTTGAGTCGTGTCTTGTAGTTTTGTGAATATAAATCTTTATTAATAGACTTAGAATCCTTCGCAATCACGACACTGGCTACAAATTACATAGATTGTCCTAGACAGCAATCTATGTCTTAGATAGCTGGGAGAAGTGGCAGAAATGCAGAATTCAAACTGTGATACTCGCTTAATTTCTCATTTTGGTGAACAATTTACAGATAGATTTTTCCTGAATGGTGTTGATAAGATTTTGATAGAATTGATGTTCTAGGGATTAGCGATGTCCTGAAGCACAATTTTCTGATATATTACATTTTGTCTATTTTGTGATTTTTTATAACATATATAAGGTCTTTAAATTTTACATCTGCAATTCTTTACTCTCTTTTGTAGTAAATGGAAATAATAACCAATATAAGACATTATATGATTGCTCCCCTGAAGTAAAAGTACGAAATATAGATAGAGGGGGAAGGATATGTGCAGAATAGCATCAATTGGATTCCAAATGATTCCCTCGTTCCAGGCCTTGCTTTTTTTTATATTTTAGATAATATGCAGAGCACGGATCCTTCATCTCTCTCTCTCTCTCTCTCTCTCTCTCTCTCTCTCTCTCTCTCTCTCTCTCTCTCTCTCTCTCTCAATCCGATCTTCACCCAGCACAGTCGATTGATTGGCTACAACCCAAAGGTGTCTGATTTCAGTTAAACTTTCATCAGAATAGATGCTCACCAAAACGTCAGCGGGCAAGCGCCCCCCCCCCCCCCCCCTCACCCTCTGTGTTGCCCTACCACAGCAGTGGCCTCTAGTACACAGCTTAAAGTCACGGTCCCAGATTGGGATATATCTGCTGCCATGCGATTGTTTAACGAACACGTTACCACTGGTCTAGCCAGGGAGCTATGCAGTTTAATCTCTTAGTAAAAAAACGTGGTAAATATTAATACATCACCTATATCATTCGTACCTCGTCACGGTATTAAGGACTGGCCCATTTGACTTTGAGCAGAGTGTTCTATCCCTTGCATATATGAGAGAAGGGGGTTATCATGCTGTCTATTTTTCGCAAATATCAATAATGTTTTTCAAGATTTTTGGTGATCAATCTATTCTGAAGAAATTTTTTAATTCTTTCATTTTACCTTGTTTCGAGTATTGTTCTCCTGTGTGGTGTTCAGCTGCTGATTCTCATCTCAGTTTGTTGGACAGAAACTTACGGTCTATTAAATTTCTTATTCCTGATCTAGATATTAATCTCTGGCCCCGTCGTTCAAGAAGAACGACGGTTGCATAAGATTTTTTTCAATTCTGACCATCCTTTACATACAGATCTTCCTGGACAGTTCCATCCTGTTCGCAATACTAGGCAGGCAGTTAATTCTAATAGTCAGGCCTTCTCCATCATGAGGCTCAATACTGCACAGTATTCTAGAAGTTTTATTCCAGCTGTGACCGAGTTGTGGAACGATCTTCCTAATCGGGTAGTTGAATCGGTAGAACTTCAAAAATTCAAAGTTGCAGCCATCGTTTTTATGTAGAACAGGCTGACATAAGCCTTTTTATAGTTTGTAAATCAAATATCTGTTTTAATGTTGTTAAATGGTTTTAAAATATTTTATTTCAATTTTAATTACTTCTTATATTGATTATTTATTTCCTTATTTCCTTTCCCCACTGGGCTATTTTTACCTGTTGGAGCCCTTGGGCTTATAGCATCTTGCGTTTCCAACTAGGGTTGTAGCTTAGCTAGTTATAATAATAATAATAATAATAATAATAATAATAATAATAATAATAATAAAGAAAAGAAAAAAGCAATTGGGTCTGGTTAGCGGAACTTATTTATTCTAATTGCTCGTAGCAAGAAGGATAAATCCCGGAAAGAAAAAAGAAAAAGCCAGAAATCATCGGATCCTTGTATGGGGTGAAGGCAGAGTTGCAGATTTCAGAGGTGAAGGGGAGTAATCGTATAAACCGATGATTAGCGGTGCAGCAGTCGTTAACAGAAGAAAAAAAGTCTCAAGTACAGTACAGGTGACTATATATGGTCAACAACCCTTTTCAGTATCGAAAGCTTTTAATAAAAATAATGAAAGCAAAGTTGAGATTACAACAGCTATCAGTATTTACGGGTGCTAACTTTTTGTATACATCATCTTTTGGATATTTTCCATAATTTCAATTTCTTTTTTCCTTTTAATAGCATTGGGTAATTTGAACTCCTAATATTTTTACTCATATATTTACGATGATATCTGATAACTTTTTGGAACCGTAGAATTTGCTAATTTGAAAATTAATTCGCATAACTTATGAGTTACAAAGGTGTATTTTCCTTTTGGTGGTTGAATGTCTTTTTAATCTCATTTAATAGTAAAATACTAAAAGTTATACGAAATAGAAATTAAGATGGAAATATTTGCTGCTGAAGTTCCAATGGAATAAATCGAAAAAAATTAAGGTATTCTTAAAGTTTTATTTTTTAGAATAGCAATGTTTAAACTTTGATTTAAGATTGACATTAAAAGTTATTGATTTTTTTATAATCCATACAAGTTTTTATTCGAGATTGATTCCTTGAAATTCCTTTCCCTTGAAAGAAAAATTACAGCACATTTATCTTTTTCATCCCTTTGACGTTCAGCTGTGAATTTTAATTTGATAAATCGAATTCTCCCATTTTTTTTCTTCTGTTCCGAAAGGAATTATCACATTTTTATTCTCATTCTGTATCCATTATTTCCCTGCTGAATGCATTCCGAGTTTTTCAAATATTCACTTTCACTTTCGAGTTGATGTACATCTTTACAGCCATTTCTATATATATATATATATATATATATATATATATATATATATAATATATATATGTATATATATATATATATATATATATATATATATATATATGAGAGAGAGAGAGAGAGAGAGAGAGAGAGAGAGAGAGAGAGAGAGAGAGAGAGAGAGAGAGAGAGAGAGAGAGAGAAATCTTCATGAAACGTGAGAATTAAAGACCAGGTACAAAGCAATTTCGAGAGCTAGTTATACTTCTTTGTACCCCCGAAGAGTTGTATGCAATGCATGAAAGCGCTTCGTAGTTGGTCTTTATAATTTTCATCATCTGTTGCTTTGTAATATTAGGCATCAGGTGAGCATTATTTTCTGTACAATTGTTCTTCGTGGTGGTGAGAGAACATAGTTCATAGTTAGTACATTTTACCTCTTTTGAATTTCCAGATTTGTACAACTAAAATTCCAGTTTGGTAGCGAACGGAAATGAGGCGACGGTATGCAGGGTAGTAATAAATTATGTTAGATTTCATTTTACGTTTTTCTATCCTTTCACCTATATCTGGCCAAATTATCTGGTAGTCTTGCATGCTATAATTGCAAAAAAAAAAAAAAAAAAAAAAAATGTTGTGCTAGATAAGTCGATATCTTTATAAAAAGATAGTTGTAAATTTGTGTGATTGTGATTTTAGATACTGGAAAGGGGATTGAGGTGATGTTTATATCACAGGACATTTGGCCATAGATGCTCTGCTTTGAACATTGTGCATTTAATATGCTCTCGATGGTGTAATTTCATTTCTAGGAAATTCTTTTTCTCTTAACTGTTGCACTACTTCCATCGCTAACTTTATTTAATTTCATATAAAATCACAGGTATATACGCTATATTCTTTGCTATATGTGTTATTACAATTTAACATACGATTGGAAAGGACAAGATTTCAAGCCCTGGCATACTTATTGATTTGAACATTAAATGTTATGCAAGTGACATTGAATATTATTAGGCTCAATACATCTAATATTTCCTTGCAACTGATAATAAAGACACAACATTATTAGTTATAGTGCCGGCAAAGGAAGAGATAAGACTTCTATATCCTATTGAAGCAGTGATACACTTTTGCATGGTAAATCAACCTCTTTTATGCCAGAGAAATCCTTACTTAATATCATTTCATTCAGAATAATAAGTCGGGATATCGAATAAGGGAATATTTTCTAATATGATTTTTTTTCTAACTGCATGTCATCATAATTTAGAGTTTAGGTCTTTAAAAACTTGATAGGAATATCATGACAAGGCAAGACTCGGGAAAAATTCAAATTGTAGTAGTCCGATTGTTCATCTTTGTTTACCGATAGATTAGTTGTTAGTAATCTCAAGTCGTCATCCATATTTGATGGCTAAGCAAACTTTCTGGATTTTAATAAGTATTAGCTATTAAAAGTAGAAAGCCAACAACTGCAATGTATGAAATTTGCATATAATTTGGGATTACGAATTCCAAATTTTCAAGTTGAATAGAGAATCGGTGTAACGTCTGGTTCAATTGAGCCATTTTAGTAATATTCTGATATTACAGTGGGGATTTATGTTCTTTTTCACGATTGCTCGTATTAGTCACGTATTCTAGTGTCTTTAACTATATTTCAATTATATAATTTATATATATATTTATATATATATATATATATATATATATAGATATATATATATATATATATATATGCATATATGTATATATATATATATATATATATATATATATACATATATTATATGTGTATATATAGTATATATATGTGTGTGTATATAAATATATAAGCTATATATATACGCATACATTATATATATATATATATATATATATATATATATATATATATATATATATATATTTATATATATAAACATATATATATATATATATATATATATGTGTGTGTGTGTGTGTATGTGTGTGTGTTTTTATAAATATATACATATTTATGCATGTATATATATATATATATTTATATATATATATATATATATATATATATATATATATATATATATATATATATATATGTGTGTGTGTGTGTGTATTATAGCCACGCAAGGAAAAATGGAAAGACTTGATTGGAGTTATTACTTTGTTGAGTCTGTTGATGTCCCTAATGAACGAAAGTTCTAACTCCAATCAAGTCTTTTAGTTTTTCCCTCCATGGCTATAATACATTTTATATTCATCACGTGTCATCGTTCATGATTTCTACACACAAACACACACACAGACACACACACACACACATATATATATATATATATATATATATATATATATATATACATATATATATGTATATATGTGTGTATATATATATATATATATATATATATACATTATACAGACATATACTCGTATGTGTGTGTGTTTATGAATATATCACATGGTTTGGCCATGATGAGAAAATGGAAAATGACTGTCTGCTAAAGAAGGTGATGAATGCAAGAGTTGATTGGAGAAGTACAAGAGGAAAGCCAAGGTTTGGGTGGATGGATGGAGATGAAGCTCTGTGTGATAGGAGGATAGATGTGAGAGAGGCAAGAGAGAGTGCTAAAAATAGGAATGAATGGCGAGCGATTGTGACACAGTTCTGGTAGGCCTTGCTGCTTCCTCTGGTGCCTTGGATGACCGCGGAGGTAGCTGCAGTAGGGGATTCAGCGTTATGAAGCTTCATCTCTGGTGGATAATGGGGGAGGGTGGGCTATGGCACCCTAGCAGTACCAGCCGAACTCGGTTGAGTCCCTTGTCAGGCTGGGAGGAACGTAGAGAGAAGTCCCCTTTTTTTGTTTCATGTTTGATATCGGCTACCCCCCAAAATTGGGGGAAGTACCTTGGTATATATGTATGTATGTGATATATATATATATATATATATATATATATATATATATATATATATATATATATATATATATACACACACATGTTGAAGAAGGAAATAAAGTGACGTATTGAGACCTTGTGAAATTTTAATCACCAACCTCTCAGTTTGTGCTGCTCAGGGGAAATCTTGATGGCAGAACTTGAAGAGGGAAATCAGCTCTCGCGTTAACCATTGAAATATAGATTGAGAGCATTAGAATACCTGAGAATCGTACTGTACTATTACTATCATTTTCCCCTCTTCAGTGAGAAAGATATAATGCTGTTTTACTAAAATGTTATATTGTTGTTTTGAAGACGTTCAAAATGCTCTCCATGTGTTATTATGGTTATTATGGTTAGGAAAGGGAATCACGGGACACTAATCCAGTCGTTTTATCTGTTGAATTTCTATTCGGTTGTGTGAATAGTTATGGGGCTGAAAGGAAAAGGAGCTGTCATTCTTTTTCGATTTGGGATTTGGGCATGAAGGAATATCCCTTCATTCCTCTGAATCCTCATCATATTGATTCGAATATATTTCAAATCACTTCAAACCTAAACATGGGGTTTTGATCCTCTTCTACTCGTAATTTTGCCAGCTTCTTTTTCCTGTCTGCTTCACTTGGGAAACTAAAAAAAAATGTTCCTATCTATATTGAGGGAATGCCAATGAAAAATATTTTAACATGATTTTTTTTTTCAATTTAAAGTTTTCATCTTTTTTTCAAATAGCAAGGGTAGGATTCAAATACTTGGGAATATTGGTCAACCTGTATGGATTAACGGGACGTTTTATTGTAAAATGTTATAAATAATTTAACGAAATGCTGTACAATATCTGTGTTGTTGATTATTATGGGGGCTATGGCATCTATTTGCAAAGACTCGTGAATATATCAATAATCATTCATTGGTGAGTAGAGGGATCTTGTATGAAATAGAGTGATTGTGTAATTAAAATAACCATTTATCAATTCATGTGTTATGGGGTTGTTAACAGCATTGCTGAATCAAAATTCATCGATGCACGAACATTGTATGTTTTATATTTGTTCCTTTTGCTGATATTTAAAAAATAATATACACATACCTATGATGGAAACTATTGCAATCCCATCCTATCCATTTTTTCCGGTGTCCCTCCGCGGTTTCATATATGAGACAGACCAAGTTAGGGCCAGACATGATGTACTGTTTCTTTTCACTTTCATCCCTCCATAATATTAACTAATATCTTTTCAATGCTATTCTAAGCGAGAATCAAAAGCTAAAACACGGCTCAGGGAAAGTGTTGAATGGAGCTCCATGCAAAACACGTCTGCACTTAACGACACTCACTAGATCTTTTTGAAACTTGTATATGTATTGCAAATTGTGAAGGCTCTAACTGGAGTAAAATATATAGATAAAAATATAATGCAATTCTACGCATTGTTTTGATGGTAGTAGTAGTATTAGTTGTTGTTGTTGTTGTACTGGCTGGCTGTGTGGAGGAGGGGAAGAGTTTCGTTAAATACTTTGGCCCTTTTGTGACTCTTGCAATACTTCCGTTTGCTCGGGTTTAACTCTTTGTTTTACGGATGTTTGCTGGCCTTCATCAAAAATTGGGGGCATAGATTCCGACTCTATTTTTTTCTCTTATTTTTTATCAAATAAATCTCCAAAAGGGTGAGATGTGGGTGCGTAATAGAAAAAAAAAAGATTGAAATCTCTCTCTCTCTCTCTCTCTCTCTCTCTCTCTCTCTCTCTCTCTCTCTCTCTCTCTCTCTCTCTCTCTCTCTCTCTCCATCATTATCGCGACTGTATTCTCAAAGTATTTCCTTGTAATTATACTTCTGACTTTAAATGGACATTACAGTGGCGATAAGAAAATGTTCTCAAGAAAATCTTCACTCTTCTATAGCCTTTGCATATCTTATATTCATTTAACCGAATTACCAAGCAAAGGATTTATTGATAAAAATTAAAGCTTTAAGGTATGGTATCTATTATTTTTTTAGGAGAACAATTTTGATAAAAAAAAAAGGGAAATTGTTTTCAAGTAACCGAAGGAGATTTCAGATTCACTCATCCCAAGAAGAGAGCGCTCTATTGGTTGGTATGTAAGGTTCACTGCAGAACTGTATCGTATAAAGCATTCTCCTTATCAGCCTCACAGATACTATTATATCAATTTGTTTTATGACAAATGAAGTCCTATGATCTGTATTTTTTAGCTAGCCTAGTCTAGCATCATTTATTATCAAATAGTAGCCATAATATAGTGAATCTATGTAAACGTACTCACCCGCACACTCATACACCTGAACTACACACTCTTATTTACACCTGAACTCGTGTTCTTGAGTGTGGAAAATTAAATAGAGCTTGAACATCGAAAAAAAAGGTATTCGGTGGCTATCTTGATCCTTTATATTATCTGGCCGTTTTAAAGCCGCAAAGCAAAGCACATTTAAACCTGGTCACGCCTCTGATTCTGCTTCTTTGTAGTCATGAAATAACCTATGTCAGCCAATAATTAGTACTCAAACCTACTGTTTTTCTATCATGTTTGCAAAATATAATTTTTTTTCTAGTTCATCATGTACTAAGTACACAAATTTCACAAAAATGCCATTTGAACCTACATTTATGAACTTCTACCCTCTATGTCTTCATGTAGTATGCAATGCTTGATCTTTTTAGGTATGTCATTAAATCCCCTCTGTTTTCCCTCTTCCGTTATGTCATAATTACAGTTTTCCCCATTTCATAAATTATTTCAATTCCTTATTTTTCATTCCAGAGTGACATTTCGTTCCGAATTTGTGATTGCTTAATTGATTATAGTAATCATGCTCAGATTTTACATAGCTTCTGTATTTTGCTTACATTTACTGTCTCAGATAGCTTGCCCGTTAGAATTATAATTTACTGTCTACCAGTTTAATTATCCGTTTATATATGTAGTAGATATGTATATTCAAAATGTATGCCAATCATAGAAATTGAAGAAATTCCTCATTTTATATTATGGCAACCTATGGTTTTAATCCCTACTCCAACTGAGGCATACCATACACTCTTCATTAAAGAATCATGTCAGTTTCTCGCAACCATATGCAAATTCAATCAAAACGATAACAATAAGTGACAAGAAAAAACGGTGAAACAGCAGAAAATATTTAAAATTTTAGCATAAAAGTGAGCAAAATATAATTTGAAGAATTCTTTCAGTAACAGTGTCATAAAGCTTTTCCATTAGCTGTTAGAATTATGTGCATTACGTAGTTGCTATAATATATTACTAATTTGTCAATCTGAAAAACACCTTTAAATTTTTCTTATCATACGGATTGACAAAGTCCTGAAATTAAGACATAACAGGTCTGTGGTTATCATGTAAAAACTAATGTATTATCTTGTATTTTAGTATTTTACGTTTTGCTGTTATTATTTAAAAAACCAAAAGATGATAAAAACAACAGTAATAGCTAACAGATATTGTATTAAAATGTGTAAAAGGGATAATGTAAGTTTTGATTATGTTTTTAAACTGTAATGTTATTGAAATTGAAATTAGGAGAGGGAAGTAAACGTATTTTAAAAGCGGAAGGTTCAAAACGACTAAGTCCTAATCATCTCAAGGCTGTTTTATACTTGCTCAAGGTTGTATACATATAATTAATTGATATACATATTAGGCAAAACGCCATTCGTGCATTTGGGGTATCTTAGGCAAGTGATTAATTTTGGGGAGAAAATGCTTATTTTTAGATATATTTTGTCCTAAAGAAGATTCCTTGAGTACTGTATATTATGCATAGTGTTTTATTCATAATATTTGTGTATTTGACGTCATTGATAAATTATGTGTTGTTTAATCACTTGAAAGTTAAGTGCTTAGGTGAGATTCTGCATTAGTGTTCGTTGTTCCAGGTTTTCGCTATAATTTCAGTGTTTGTAATACCCATTTTAATAGTGAAAGAATGTACGGTAGATTATAAATTTATCCCTGAACGTATTTCCCAACAATGTAGTTTTGGTTCCAGGACATCCCATCAGGTTCATGAGGATTAATCTACAAAACCGGAAGTGATAGGAGAAGTTTTGGAATTCTCTTTAAACGTAAGTGTTACATTCAAGTTTTAGGGGATTGCCAAAGAGACTGTTGGCAGTTTTATAACGCCGGTGATAAAACTTTAAAGAGATGCTGAAATTAAGTGACGCCGAGGAAAACTAATAACAAAAGAATTTCTCGAGAATTACTGAAAGTCTTTGTGAGGATGGAAAAAAATTAAGTTTTACTCAATGATAAAACAACCCAACAGAAAGAGAGAAAAAACCGAAAAGGAAAAGTTTCAAGGAAATTTTTCGTTTGAAGATTTTTTTTTTTTTTTTTTTTTTTTTTTTTTTTTTTTTTTTTTTTTTTTTTTTTTTTTTTTTTTGTCGTTAACATCACTTGAAGTCTTGCTAGGCGGGGATTTTCCAAGTCATCACATCACATACAACTCACGTTTAAATCTATTAGCTTTGGTATGTTTTATCTCAGCTTTTTCCTCGAAATATTTTTGTTTTGCTCATGTACTTTTTTTTTTTTTTTTTTTTTTTTTGTGAATGGGATTTTCCTGTTTACAAGTCTTAGCTGTCTCATTAAACTGACACCGGTGTTTGTTTAACCCACTTCTATACTATGTTTTGTTAAAAAGAAATATGATTCAAACGAGACAACGTAAATTGCATTACGTATTTATACTTAGATAAATGAATGTCTACGAGGTATTACTGGAAGTGCAGTAAAAAAAAAAAAAAAAAAAAAAAAAAAAAAAAAAAAAAAAAAAAAAAAAAAAAAAAAAAAAAAAAAAACATATAATTCAGATTCCTTGACCATATGTTGCTGAATTAGGTAAACACGGTTTGTCTTATTTTTATCGATTCTTACTAGAAAAAATCATGTAAGATTCGTTGATAATCCTGCCTTCAATGTTAACACCAGTGCCAACATACTTTCTTCCTTGTTTATTATTCTATTTAAATCCTTACAGAGGGTTAGCTCCAGTATTATCTTATTATTGATATTAGTTCTTGTGTTAAAAACTCCTCAACTTCTGCTGCCTTATATAATGATAGATAAGAGGGTTAATGATAGCAATTTCAAAATGGAGACTAGGATTAACATGTTATTGTTATTTACGTGTTGTAATTTTATGTTCATTAACTTTTAAAATTATATCCTTTTTATATGTTCCTGATTTAAGCACATTTTATCAAGTGCTCTGTTGTTTGTCCATTTACATCTTATTGTTGTTATTATTATTATTATTATTATTATTATTATTATTATTATTATTATTATTATTATTACTAAAAAAGGTAAAACTATGGTTGTAAAAGGACGCTATAAGTACAAGGGCTCGAGCACGAAAAAATAGCCAGGTGAGTAATGGAAATAAAAAAATAAATAAACGACAAGAAAAGTAATGAACAGTTAAAATAAAATATTTTAAGAATAGTAACAACATTATAATAGATCGTTCATATATAAACCATACAAAAATACTTACGTTAGTCTGTTCAACGATTCAACTGCCTGATTAGGAAGTTAATTCCAGAACTCGGGCACAGCTGGAATAAAACTTCTAGAATATTGTGTAGTATTGAGCCTCATGATGGAGAAGGCCTGACTATTAGAATTAACTGCATATGTAGTATTACGAACAGGGTTATATTATCCGGGAAGATCTGAATGCAATGGATGTTTAAAGTTATGAAAAATGTTATGCAACATGCATAATGAACTAACTAAACGACAGTGTCAGATATCAATATCAAGATCGAAAATAGAAAAAATTATAGACCGCAACTTCTTGTCCAACAAAAAAGATGAGATTTAACACTTGAAGATTAGACAGGAGAGCAATAGTCGAAACAAGGTAGGGTGAAAGAATTAAAACACTTCAGAATAGATTGATCCCCGAAAATTATAAGACTTTCTCATTAAGCTAATTTTTGTCCAATTGAAGAAGAGACAGACAGAATGTGCTTTTTAAAAGTCAATTTCCCTTCAAGAATCACACCTACAATTTCAGAAGAGTCATACAGAGTTAAAGAAACATTGTCAGTGCTGAAATCCAAATGTTTTGGAGCCACTATCCTTGACCTACTTACAATTATGCTTCAAGTTTGGTAGATTTCAATTTCATGCCCATGCACCATGCTATAATTTTTGCTAGATCTCTATTAAGGGATTCAGCAACCCCAGATCTACATTTAAGAGATGGAATTGATGCAAAGAGAGCAACATCATCTGCATATGCAACGAGCTTGTTTTGTAGACCAAACTACATATCATGTATATATAGACTGAAAAGTAATAGGCCAAGAACATTATCCAGAGGAACACCCGATATCACATTCCTATCCTTACCGTGGTGCCTATCAAGCAAAACTTAAAAATTTAAAAAACCAACTCACTCCCAACTGTTTGATTATTATTATTATTATTATTATTATTATTATTATTATTATTATTATTACTTGCTAATCTATAACAAGAGTTGGAAAAGCAGGATGCCATATGCCTAAGGGCTCCAACAGGGAAAATAGCCCTGTGAGGAAAGGAAATAAGGAAACTAAAATAGAAGTAATTAACAATTAAAATGAAATATTTTAAGAACAATAACAACATTGAAATAAATGAGCCGTAATCAGAGAGAAGGGTCCAATGTAGTACTGACTGTCCAGCCAAAGAACCCGATAACTCCCTAGCTTTAGAACCTCAACGGGTGACTGGTCCTTGGCACACCTACTACCTAGTTTGAAAACTAGAGCCTCATGATTACCATAGTCAAAGGCAAAAATAAAATCAAGGCCAATCATACAAACTTCCTGACCACAGTCAAGGGATTTCTGAATTGCATTGGATATTTCAAGAAGGGCATGACGTGTTCCAAGGCCTTTAAAAAAGCCAAATTGCAAACTAGGAAGCAGATGATTACCTTTAGCAAAAATATTTAGACGTTTTGCAAAGAGACATTCAAAAACTTTAGATAATATGGGAATTATGGATATTAAGCAGTATTCAGCTGAACTTGAGCTAGCACAAATACACTTACATAATGGAGTAGCATTACTAATTATCCAACAAGTGGTAAAGGAACCTATTCTTGCTAACTTGCGGAAAATAACATAACTTAGGAGCTAAAACCTCTACAGTTTGAAAAAAAAGCATCAAGTCCGATCAATGGAGCTTTAATTTCACGAGACCGAATGAGTAAACTAGTTAGTTTAGCCTCAGGGAAACAGAAATGAGGAAGATGGAGTTTCTCATTACATTGCTTACTGCCTAATACAGGAGCCGAAAAGTTTGCCTTTTCCTTTAGTCAGTGAATATTACAGCCATCTGTATTAAGTAAAGGAAGAACAGATACGTTTACACCAAAGAGGGCAAATTTTAAGGGTAGCCCACCACTATATTCTTGGGATGTACCAGAATTTTTTTTTTCTTTTATGATTAAATTGTATTCCTTTTCAATTGAAGCATAAACTCTCTGAGCACAAGCTCCTATTGCGTATAGTTATTCCAAGTCAAATCTGATTTGTTGCCCTGCCAAATAAGATAGGTCTCCCGTGTCTTCAAATAAGCACATCTACAGTATTCATTGAACCATGGTTTGTCTTGCCCTCGGTACGTACATACGCACCAGATTCTAATTCAAAAGAATAACAGACTCAACACTCATATAATTGTGACCAATTCAATTTCAAAAGATCACGCAAAATGCCATGTCAGTCTGCTTGAGATTTTATATAAATCTTATGTGAGTATGACACATCAGGAGCAGGTTGCTTAGTCTTCACTACAAATGAAATTAAGGCATGATCAGATGTCCTAACTAGAGAACCAGCCCTACGTTTTAAAACACCAAAGAAGTCAGTGTAGGCCTATACTAAGTCATAACAGTTACCACAACTGTTGTGAGCTTCAATTATGATGTGCTTACAGCCTGATACAGAGGCAAAGTAGGAGAAACAGAATTTAACCACTTCCTATGCTGACCATTGAAATTACCAAAAAAAAAAAAAAAAAAAAAAAATAGGCCTTTCTGTCATCTTTTTGTATCTTAGCCATAATGGTAAGAAAACAATCAAAGATAGAATCAGCCATGTCTGGATTCTGGTAGATCGAACACAAACAGAACTTGTTATGTCAGTCACAAACTTGTATTACCAGAATCTAATGACATCCACATTCGTAGCAGAACTTGTGAAAAGCAGGGTGTTCAGTCTTAATACACACTGTCATCCCTTAACCTAGGAATGGCAGCACAGATGAATGCCTCATTTGATAAACAAAAGTTTCTGAGCATAAAATATATCATACTCTGGGCGCAACTGTAAGGTCATGAATATTGGCATGAAAACCAGAAATATTACAATACAGTAGACAACACTGCTGAAGTCTATGACGTACTGGACCCAGATCTCGATGATTGTCTCCAGGCAAGATAAGAATTAAAATCTATGAAATATTTTCAGCTTACTTAAAAACTATCTTAACAATAATGATAACAAAAACAATATGTACAGAAATGTATATGAAGTGATTGGATTAAAAAAAAAATAAATAAAAGGTCAGATGAAATTGGTCAACATGACGGAGCCGACACACCATGAAAGGCTAAGGACTATCCATGATAGCTACTTTAACTGAAGGGAGGACAGTAAGGAGGGTTTTGTAAATGAAATACTTTTGAGGGGGCTAAAGAAACAGATAAGGAAAAGACAATCTCTTGAAAAACCACCAGCCATCCATGGCTATTAAGCCTGCACAACACACCATTTTAAAAGAAAAAAAAAAGGAAGACAGATATGATAGAATAATGTGCTCAAGTGTACCCTCAAGTAGGAGAGCTCTTCCCTAAGACAGTGTCCTTTTTCTCTCATTTTGTATCTCGTTATGACTTCATAAAATTATAATATGGGTGAAAATTTCCTGAGTACATTTAATGTTTTGTATCCAATCTTTTTATGATCCTAAGCAGTAAACTAATGGCTCTAACGCTTTTCTTTTGTCAGTGGTTATGTAAGTGGTTTCAGAAAATAGTTATGGGTCTGTCCCTTCGCTCTATTACATGAATTTCAGTTTTCCGACTATACTGTAGTTGTTTCCAGCCTCGATCGATGAACATGACACTTTCAGCTAATTGTCAATTTATGTGAACGGCCTATATAGAATAGGGTTCTAGAACCCTTCCCATATACCGATGATTAATACCATTAAGGCAGATTACGTCAAGTGAATTGAAGTTGGAATTTAGTCCAATATTTATTTATTTAGAAATCTACATAGACTGGAAAACTCTAAACACAGAAGTATACTGAATGAAATTGTATTAATTGGAATTTATGGCATTTTGTGGTTATTGTTTAAAGTTATTAAAAGCTCTAAAATGAGAAACAACCTCCAACTAAATTTATCAAAGCAGAAGATTGTGACGTAGTTGAATCTAGATTTGGCCGAAATGTTGTTTGACGAAATTACGTAACAAAGAAAACAACTGGCATATATTATTACTGTTTTATTCAAATACTCATGTATATTGAAATCAATGAGGATAATACTAGATTTACTTCTCTTTAATAATCATTACGAGAGAGAGAGAGAGAGAGAGAGAGAGAGAGAGAGAGAGAGAGAGAGAAACTGTATCTCTAAATTATTTCACCCGGAAGAAATTTTTGCTGGAACAAGAAATTAGGAGGAAATTCCATTTTTGTTTTTATCCGTAGTAAAACATCACTGAAAATGGTAGTAAGAGGTTGATAAACTGGAATTCTGAATGATAATAAACAACTTCCATATACAGCATATTTATAATTTTGGAGAAATTGAATATTCTTTATGAACAAATTAATACCTGGTCTTGTTAGAATGGTGGGAACATCAGTGGGTTTCATGAAAATGATGTTACTAATGATCATTACTATCATTAGACAGGATTTTATGATGGAACTGATAAACGCTGTCTATACTAACAAAAGTTTCTATCGTTTAAAAAGTCAACTTACACATTATTCTAATGTGCTATATATATATATATATATATATACACTAGTGTGTTCGAACTGCACACACATGCACACACACAAAGATTCTGGGTAAATATTTTATTTATTACTGAAAGTAAACTTATTGGACGGTAATTTTGTCTCCCTTTTTGGGAATTATTATAATGGTAAAAGTTTTCCAAGCTGTAGGTATAGAGCATTCTTGCAGACATTTTGTGCAAAGTTCAGCGAGTTTTACTACTATGAAATCTACATCTGTTGAAATTAATCGTTAGGCCATCTTCCTCTGCTTTGCTTCTTTTCATGCCTTTTAATGCGTTCTTTACTTCCCCTACTGTTACTTTTGTTACCGACTCAGATGTTTCATTACTTGTATAGACAAGTTATTTCTAATATCACAATTTTATAGCATTCTATATAAATCCTCTGCAATTTTTTATCGCTCCATCTCTTTTGTTGATAATATTTTCATTTTCATCCTTTAAAGAAACATCTCTTAGCGTCCTGTTCCAAGACTTCTTTTTATAAATCTTATGCTTCTTCCCTCTTTTAGTGTTTCCTGAATTTCGGTCTTATTGTCTTTATGAATGAATGTCTTAGGTTTTTAGTTTGATTTTTTTTTTTGGTTAGTTTTGTTCATTCTATTTCATCCCACTTGATCTTGTTTATATATATATATATATATATATATGTGTGTATATATATGTATATATATATTATATATATGGATATATATATATACACATATATATATATGTATATGTGTATATATATTATATATATATATATGTGTGTGTATATATATAAGTATGTGTGTATGCATATATATATACACTTTTTACACACACACACACATATATATATATATATATATGTATATATATACATACATATCTATCTATCTATATATATATATAGATAGATAAATAGATAGATCGATCGATAGATAGATAGATAGATAGATATGTATGTATAATTTTTCAATTAAGCCACTAATACTTCTTGATATTATATAGATTTTCCATGTCACGAGATCACTAACCCATAGGAAAATTTCTTTTAAGATATGCGCTTCTGGAAGCGAAGGACCCAAACTCTAGCGCCGAGTAGAAATACAGACGAACTATAAGACTCTAACCTACTTTACTATGAGGAAAAATAAGAGTTGATTTTGATTCGGTCGTATCTAATCTTGTCGAATTCATAATTTTGTACTTAGAATTAAAATCACCCCCGTACCCACCATTACAGCTGATTAGTGAGTATATAACACTTGGGGGCCGTTTTATGACAATTCTATCTCTAATACTCATGTTTTTTTATTCTTTTTCAAAACAGCTGTAAGTACCTCTCAAAAGGATATTCTAACACTAGGCAAGAAAAAGAAATGGATATGGGTGGGTCATATAATGTGAATGATAGATAATAAATGGACAAAAAATAAAGCAGAATGGATCCTTAGAGATTGCAAACGAAGTAGGGGAAGGGAGAGAAGACGATGGAATGTCGAAATAAGAAAATAGCCGGGTACACACTGGCATAGAAACACCATAAAAAGACGCGAGTGAAAGGACATGTCTGAGGCTTTTGTCCTGCAGGGGACTAGCAACAGCTGATGATCATGATATATATAATATATATATATATAAATATATATATATATATATATATATTCATATATATATATATATTTATATATATATATATAAAGAGAGAGAGAGAGAGAGAGAGAGAGAGAGAGAGAGAGAGATTCATGTGAGAATGTATCGGTTAAAGGTAGCTAGAGTTCGCATTCCCGAAAAAAATAATAATGACTTTTTTTCTTTTCGTCGACATTGGGAATGAAGCTATGTGGATGGAAGAAAGAAATGGTCTCTTTCCTCCTACTTTTATTATATAGAATTAAGTGAGTGATTGTGTCCGTGTAGATGTCTTAATCGCATGGGATGGTCGTCTTAAACACCATTGTTTAACTGTACTTTTCCAAAACTGTATAATTATTTATTGTATTGTATCAAATACGTAATAAAGCTGCGATGTCTTCCTTTTTTTTCATGAAATAGAAAACCGGCTTGGCTATTAGCATCATAGAGCAATGATAAAATTATTGGTTAATTTGAATAGAGATTTTTTATCCATATTAAAGATTTGATGTGTGAATGCAAATTAAATATCGGTTATAATGAATGTCCCATGTTATGGAAGAATGCTCTCTCTCTCTCTCTCTCTCTCTCTCTCTCTCTCTCTCTCTGTTTTGTCATTCATGAAGTTAGGTTTGAGGAGATAAGATTATACTTGTAATTCCTTTAATATTATTGTGTGGGCTTGTCTGTGTTGGTGGAAGAAAAGAGCTATAAAATGTAATAACTTCACTTTAAATCATTCGGCCGTAGTAAGTTGAATCATTGATGTTTCAAGGGTATTCTTGGTCATGGTTTTATTTTTTCTTCCCCCAAAATATTTATTAGGTAAATTAGGAGTATTATTCCCTCGAATTAAATCCCAAATCCTGAACGCCTTTCCCATCTCTTATTTTCCCTCGTTTTCATATCCAGTTGCTTATGATTTTGAGTTTGCATAAATGTTACCTAAAGATTTTACTCAATTTATCCAAACACAATAAGAATTAAAAAACATTAAAAATTTCATCATGATTGAACAAAAAAATATTGAACAATAGCAATAAAAAAAAGGAAATTTTCATAAATAAATCCAGTGAAAATAAAATGGAACCCATAGACTAAATGGCAAAATCTTGGATAAAATTGGTCAACATGTCGGAGCCGACATACCATGCAATACTTGTACCCTCCAGGATAGTCACTTCAACCAGAGGAAGGACAGTAATGATGGTTTTGAAAATCAATACCATAGAAGAGAGAGAGAGAGAGAGAGAGAGAGAGAGAGAGAGAGAGAGAGAGAGGCTGGTAATTATATATATATAATCAAATTATTTGTTTTAGTAACATGATGTCATAACAATAGTGTTCACGCCCAAAATTCGTTTATTTGTTTTATTGGTGCATTCACTAGAAACATTATTTCCTGTTTTGTGATAAGCGCTGTTAATCGCAGGGTTCAAGTTCGTGCCTTTCACTGATGCAGTCGGATTAACGTATGTGGATGCTTTTAAAAAGGAATTACTATTGGTGCTCTGTCATGGAATTGACAGGTGTTCTAAACCTGAAGTAATTAGTTTGGAATAAGAGTAATAGGTACCACCAGTGAGTTAATTCATATGCGTGTAAAAGGATTTATAATTACATGAACTGTTTATTTTGAAAGTGAGTACTGTATAAGAAATTCTAATTCGAAACTTGTAAATCCCTTTTAGTTGTAATTTTTCAGTAAATTGTTTTTTTATTACATAAACAACTCTGTATTTTCTTTTTAGATATAAGATTTTACAATTCAGGGACAAGAAAGGGTTTCAGCTGTTATGCGGGCATGGACACAGAAATATGTTGACACTGCAGTTTTCATAATTTATATTATATTTTTGTGAATAAAAATTTCCTAATGTATTGAGTAAGAAATTTCTAAATAATGTACATAATTTTTACAATGCTTCGTAGATGTCACCTTTATGTATAAATTACAGTATACATTACTATTTAATATAGCTGCCATCTAAAAATAGCAAAATTTTTTTTTTAGTTATCCTCTTATACCAGTTATGTAGTCCTGATTTCATAATCAGTACCATCCCATGCAAAATGTTAACCAGTTGGTTCGAAACTAAAACGAACTCAAGGTGATCCTCGTTGTAATTTGAATTCTTTGTTTCTAGAAATTTGATCTGGTTATTATAGTTGAAGAGACTAAGGAAAATAGTCATTATTAAGGCATTTCATTAAATATTATCAGTATTATATTCAATGTATAAAATCGTTCTCTGGATTAGTTTGTAACTTTAAAAACATACTCTTGCCAGGAAAATTCCTGCACGAGAAATTATCATCATCATCATCATCTTCTCCTACTTCCATTGACGCAAAGGGCCTCGGTTAAATTTCTCCAGTCGTCTCTATCTTTTTCGTCACTTACCTTCCAGCCGGGGGCCATTCTGTCATTTCCAGTTTTCATAGACTGACTAAATCTAGAGAGAATTCATTGGCTAAATACATCAGGGACAGCCAATTCCTTGTGATATGCAGTGCCTATCTAACTAAGGCAAGTGACCACTGCACGAAAAATAAATAATTTTATGCAAGGAGGATCACTAATTATTTAGGAATCCTATACCGTTGTGATCTTTGCGGTTATGAAGTACTCGCAAAAATTTTGGCAAGAGATAGGTGTGAAATGACAGAGTAAGAAAGGTATCAGATACTCCTAGGCCTTTACGAAAACAAAATTTCAAACTAGAAAACAGATTAATACCTTCAGCAAACCTATTTAGACGTTTTGCCAAAAGACGTTAAAATTTTTTAGATACTATGAGGGTTATGGAAATTGGCCGGTAATCGGCTGGACTTAAGCTACCACAAACCCATTTACATAATGGAGTAATATTAGCAATTCTCCAAGTGCTAAAAGACACTCTTCCTGCTACCATTTGAGTCTACACCTACATAAGCATCAAGGTCCATTAAGAGAGCTTTAATTTCACGAGATCGAAAAGCTAAACTAGTTAATTTAGCCTCAGAAGAACTGGAATGAAGAAGATCAAGTTTCTCATTACTCTACTTACTGTCAAACACAGCAGGCTAAAGGGATGCACAGTAAGTGACAGAGCCATCTGGTTTAAGTGAAGGAGGAACTGTTGCGCCTAAACTAAGAGTCCAGATTTAAGGGTAGCCCACCACTTATGTTCCTGGGTTGTGCCAGAAAGGGTTCTTTTATGGTTCAATTGTTGTCCTTTTCAGTTAAAGTATAAACTATCCGAGTTAAATCTCTAAGCTGAGTATAAATATTCCATATAAAATCTGATCTGTTACCCTTCCAAAGATGATAAGCCTCCTGTTTCTCCAAATAAGCTTGTCTACAGTAGTCATTAAACCAGGATTTGTCTTTCACATGGTACCCCTAGTACACAAGAACGAATACACCTATCAATAATGTTGACTAAATTCTCATTCAAAGGAACAAAAGGTTCAACACTATTATAAACCTGTGACCAATTTAAGCCCAAAAGATTACCCAAAAAGCCATTCCAGTCTGCTTGAGATTTTCTGTAGTAGACCCTTTTTCAAATAAGTTTTATTTAAAAGAAATTGTTGCTTCAGTGGCGTTAATTTTGAAATAAACTTATTCTATTATTCTTATTATGATTTTTTCTTCAGTATTGCATTCCGCCAGTAGCTGTGAAAGCTACATATTTCATGAGAACGGTAATGGAGACCATATCATTCATAGTTCTTTTTATTTGATTGAGAATATCACAGCACGCATTATTAACAACAGATATTAAACAAAAATATTCTTTGATATGGTGTTCATTACCTTTCTCATGAAGTATCTCCCTTTCCAGTCACTGGCGGAATGCAGTAATGAAGAGAAAAAGGTCATAAGAACAAAAGAGAAAGTTCATAACAAAATTAACGCCACTGAGGCAGCAATTACTTTTAATAAAACTTATTATTATTATTATTATTATTATTATTATTATTATTATTATTATTATTTTGGTAACAGACCCACTTTAAGGCAGGTTATTATTGTTATTATTAATATTATTACAATCCAAGCTACAACCCTAGTTGGAAAAGCAAGAGGCTATAAGCCCAAGGGCTGCAACAGGGAAAAATAGCCCAGTGAGGAAAGGAAATAAGGAAATAAATAAATGATGAGAATAAATTAACAATATATCATTCTAAAAACAGTAACAGCGTCAAAACAGATATGTCCTATATAAACTATAAACAACGTCAAAAACAGATATGTCATATATAAACTATAAAAAGACTCATGTTAGCCTGGTCAACATAAAAACATTTGCTCCAACTTTGAACTTTTTTGGTTGAAAACATTGGCTGCGTCAGTGGCAGTAACTATACAGTCTATCTTTTCGATAGCTCTGATGATCTTTTCTGGATATCTGCGTTCTGCCAGTAATTGAGCAAAAGTCATTATTTATGGTTAGGAAGTGAAATTTATAATAAATCTTAATCAAATTCAGGATGAGTCTTACTCACCAAAACCATGAAAAATTACTTTTTCTAAATTACTGGCAGAACGCAGTAATCCAGAAAAGAAGATCATCCGAGCTATCGAGAAGATAAACTATAAAATGAATTCTACTGATGCAGCCATTGTTTTAAACCAAATATTATAATTATTATTATTATTATTATTATTATTATTATTATTATTATTATTATTATTATTATTGTTGTTGTTATTATTGGTGTTGCTGTTGGTAGCGTTGTTGCTATATCTGTTCCATATGCATAAAATCTTCAAATTCTTGTTCTTGACAAAAACCTGATATAGATTTATCATATATCTTTGGGAAGTTGTAAATTTAAAAGTTTTTACAAAACCAAAACCAAAAATGAATATAAAAGAAAGGTTGGCCATAATTTTTCCATACATATTTCCCTTAAAGCCCTCTTGAAACGTTTCCTATTGCAAAATATCCCTGTCTTCCAATCTGTCGGATGGGAGTTCGAGATCCGCCACCATCTGCAACCTCACCATGCTTGTGAGCAAAGGATATGGCATTTGTTAGAGCCTATAGGTATATCTACTGAGCAATCAGTATCCATTCCCTGTCCCTCTCTGGTCCTACCTTGATAGTAAGGGGCCTTGGCTGCTGCTCATGTGTATTTGGATATTTTTCTGTCCTTTCAAACCTGTAACCTATGGAGCAGAATGTTCTACCTTAGTAATGTGTTACATTACGAAATACACATTTATGTTTCACTCTCTGTAACGGATCGATTTTTTTTAATACTAGAGATGTAAGTGCGGGCGTGGTGCCAGGTCTCTCTCTCTCTCTCTCTCTCTCTCTCTCTCTCTCTCTCTCGATGATCCTGAAATATTTGACATATCCCTTTTCTTTCCTGTGTAATTTTACCACTTGAGTTTTAGATGTCATCAAATAACGAACACTCTGCGATTATTCTCCTCCTCATTATGTCGCATTCATTTTCATTTTACTGCTGTTTAGTCTCCTCGGAGGAACACTTCGGGCTAATACTGCATTGCAGAAGCTTTATGCTTCGATTGCTATGTAAGCAATGTACTTCTTTCCTTGAATCTTAATGTTAATTACTGTATTTTATATTCTAGATTACTTAACTTTATTTGTAATTTTTAGAGTATCTCTCTCTCTCTCTCTCTCTCTCTCTCTCTCTCTCTCTCTCTCTCACTGGCTGACGGGACAAGGAAGTGGCAACACATTCTTGCTGAAGAAATAAACAACATTCTGGGAAAGGTTCTACAGTGGCATCCTCCCCCAATTAGAATCAAGATGTATATGTACCTGAAATATATTACGTCATCCTTGTTGATAACTGTTAAAATGTATAATGTTAATTATTATCAGTAATGACGTCGTGACCTATTTGTGGAAAATGTACATCTTGATTCTAGTGTCTTTTGTTTTGTCGGTGAATAGCAGTCCATTGTGAATGCATTTATAGTCCAGCTAGAATTTGGTAATCATTATACCCGGCTTTATTAATTACGTATATTAAATAGCCACTAAATTTGGCAAAGTGCAATTCATAGTAATTTTGACGTACATTGAACAATCTCACTCAAAATATTGGCATATTATGCGGCCACTTGACATTTCAGGAGACTTCATTTATTTATTTATTTTTTATGAAAAAGGCCCGTAGTTCTGTATCTTTCTCAATTGTTGAATGAAGGAGAAAATGGAAAATAATACTTTGTCTGGTACAATCAGAAATGTTCTTAAAAATCAGGCCGAGAGTTAATTGAAGGGAAATTTCAAGTTACTTTATTGTTTAACCAAGTAGCTGACTCACGCAAACTGAATATCACGATTAATCTCTCTCTCTCTCTCTCTCTCTCTCTCTCTCTCTCTCAGTGTTAATTATGACATTCATTGTTTGTTCATCTAAATATAGTAGATATCTGCAGAATTTTCTTAGATTTACAAATAATAGTATATACTATATTAACTTTTTGTTTCCTTAAATAATTGATCGTAACCCTGATACAAACCTTGTAGGTAAATAAATCTAGTTAATCAAAAGTAGTTTTTTTCCCGAAGATGGTGATGAATGTAGATAATTGTTTTAATGAGATGTTTTATTAGATTTTTGCTATAAATATCGTTATAATGATTCCTTGTGTCAATTGTAGATTGTTACTCATGGGAAATTTACTGATCTCTCTCTCTCTCTCTCTCTCTCTCTCTCTCTCTCTCTCTCTATGACTTGAAATTTTCCAGTTGCTGATTCATCAAGAAATATAGGCTCAGGTTTTTGTTCACATTTGTAAGGTTTATTAAGGTTTTTAGAGTGGTACTTTTTTTAAACTCCTAGTTCGTTCACCGTAACGGCAAAGGGAAAGGGATACGCATTTCAAAATTCCGTTTATAAAAGTAGTAAAATATATATGAGCAATTATATATATATATATATATATATATGTATGTATACTGTATACGTATATATATATGTGTGTGTACATATGTATGTGTGGATATATAGGTAAGGGAAGCGGTTCAATAAATTTTGTCTTGGGTATTGCACGTGTTTGGCAAAAGTCCCCTCTCTTTCTCGTAGGCAGGAAACAGAATGTTGGCGAGATAAATGTTAGCTCTACGTGGTTGTGTAATGTTTGTCAGCATCATCAATGGTTGGTGAAGAGATGTTATGTGTATCTTCAATTTTATTTCCAACAGAAACTGTTTAAAAATGTATTTTTTTTTATTCGATAAATTATTTATATTTTTTTTTATTCTCCAGGCCTTCCATAGGAAATTTGCTATCATTGCCGTTAAAATGATAATATTGTTACTTGCATATTTGCATACTAATTTCGATGCAAATTTTAAAATTAAATTATATCTGAACCTGGGCTCACCAACATGATTATTACACGGGTGAAACAAAATGAGTAACTCAACAAATGTTCCACGTAGGAAAATAATTCTTAATTCGTCTACTTGAGTTTCATATAACGTAAATAAATTTGGTTTTCAGTGTTACATACTGTTGAATAACTAAACTTTTCCTCTTTTAGTATCAGCAAAGACTGTGTTTTTTATCTCCCTCTCTCTCTCTCTCTCTCTCTCTCTCTCTCTCTCTCTCTCTCTCAAAGACCGGCGTATGTAAAGAGACAAATTATCATTACGTTCCCACTTCGTGATATTGCTGTCATTTTGTCAATACTCATTATATCGTTCCTCTAACTAAGTGTCATTCGTATGCCTTACATATTAGACAAATCATCCTTTGACAGGATGGAATGTACTGCTCAAGATACGGATCCAATCACCACACCATTCTTGACACTTTTCGATCGGTTATAATATAAGGTGCGACTGGTTTTTTCCTCTGTCAATTAAATACATCATTTTAGCCTTTACCAGGTTTCTTTTTTGAGGAGAGTCTTTCATACCCACAGGTGGGGTTTACGTATGGTCTCTCTCTCTCTCTCTCTCTCTCCTCTCTCTCTCTCTCTCTCTCTCTCTCTCTCTCTCTCTCTCTCTCTCTCTCATTTTCGTGACTGCATGTGAGCATTTTTCTATTATTGGAGCTCGCGTACCCCTCTCCATATTTACCATGACATTACTAAAATATGTCCCGAATAAAACCTCCTTAGTACATTTCTTGCCCCAAAATTCATCCTTTTTGTTCGTTTAATAAACTATGCGTTGATTGGAAAGTTATTAATATCCATGGTTGATATGGAAGCGTGTAGTAACCAAAGGACATGATTTACAATTCTGGTAGAAACGTATTATTAATTTGGTTTGCATTCATTTCATTGTAAACTAAATCGTGTATTTGCCTCGTTGCTCCTATACATCGTATATGTATTCAGGATTCTGTGTGTTACTGAAGAGCGTCTGGTAAAATTATCAGAATTTTTGATGAACTAAAAGATTATGAAAAGATGTTTGTGTATTTACCCTTCCGATTTAAGACAGACTATTTCCGGCTGATAATTATTAAGAGGCCCAAAAAAGTAGTGTTTAGATAAATGATGATATTCCCGGTATGATATAATGTTATTGCCTTTCCAATTTACGTTATCGATAACCTGTTGTCGTTAATAAATTGCCTTGGGTTCTCTCCAAAAGTAGGAACTTTTCATAGAATCTGCGGTAGAAGCATTTTGAGTTTGTCTAAGCGTGTTTCAGCAATGTTATTAAATTCTTTATACTGCTGTTGCCCTTGAAATGCATATCAGAATTAATTTTGCGGTTTTTTCATATGAAGGATCAATTCAAGCCTTCAGCTTTCCTTATTCCACATATACTACGTTAGAAATTATACTAATTGATCTACATTGGCTGCCGATTAAAGCAATAATTCAATTTGAAATATGTACAATAACCCACCAAGTTATCAGAACCGGTCTTCCAAAATATCTAAGAGAATTACTACATATTGAGCAACCAATAAATCGTCCTGGCACGAGAATAGTTACAGATTAAGGCTTTCAAGAGGAAACTGAAGACCTACTTATTCTGCTAGTGTCTTGACAGTGCAGATCAAACAGTAAGCGACCAATACGCATAGTGAAATGTTGTGCTCACGAATAAATATCATAAAACAAAGTAAACTAAGTAAAATAAAGTGATTCAACCTATTTCCTGTCATTTGCACTCAATATCCACACTTCATTTCCGTAAAGGAGTATTTGCTAAGCAATCCTATATATATTACAACAATTGCTCCCATAAACACATCAAGCCTCATTCGAATGTATCGCCTATATCCCATGGCCTTCCTTGTTTCACTCTTACTGTGACCTGCCTCTTCGTATCCTACTATCATTTGTGCAGTGTTTTTCACTGGTCCATCATATTACCATTTACTCACCCACCTTTTTTTTCTATCCCATACTTTCTTTTTGATTTTTTGGTTTTGCAAAATCCACGATCACGTTTCTCTGTAGTTTATCCGATTCCTCTTTTTTATCTGCAGTCAGTATTGTATATAGTACCATCTGCAAACATATTCTATTACATAATGCATTTAAATCATGTTCTATAGTCTAAATTTAGACGTTTGACTCTGATTTTTCACATTAGTCCAATTCCTCTATCCAAAAGATATTACTATATACTTCCATGGAACCATAACACACCCATTTCTCAGTTACACTTTTGAACCAAATTAGTTACTCTCCTGTTTGCAAATACTAAGATACTCATTACTACCTTCATCAAAGCTGTAATTACTTTGAACACTTAATCATGCATATTATGCAGCATCAACAGCATTCACATGACATTTTATGTATTAAATTATAGCCTTTTTATATGCCCATCTATGCCCCGTATAGAGTTTTACATTTCATTTTAATGTAGAGTTGTATTTCTGGCAAGAAATATTTACCCCGAGTGTCAATGGCAAAAGACAAGAATTAGAAAAGGATGTCTAGGAAGTTGGAAGGAGTTATCAGTGTTGCCATACCCAAATTCATACAGGGATGCAGGCATACCTTCCCTTGATAACCATTCAAACCTTTAATTTGAATTTTACAAAATCAGTGATTACAGCCTGATGGACTTGCATTTGGAAATTATTCATTCTGTTTTGTCTCTTAAAACTAAGATGCAAGACATTTTTTCGATTACCTCATTCTGACTTTCATATCCTTAGTTTCTCTAAGGTTGAAGTTATCTTTCACTTTCAAAGCAGTCGTGGTATCTTTTTCAAATGAATGGATAACAATTAATAATTTTCTTAATTATCCTTGTGGAATCATTTTAATTAATCTTCCTTTCTCTACATGAATTCATACATGTTTATATTTCTCGTATTTCATGCTACAAGCTACACCTCAATTGTTTCATATATTTAGTTCGTCAAGACATTAAATATCATGAAATATTTGTAGACATAAAAATACTTAAATGGCTAATCTGCCATACGGAGTATCCTACAGAAATGAATTATTCCCTTTAATTAAATATATTACTGTGAAAATAATTACAGAAACAGATTTATTAGAGAATGAACAAGATTAAATTCATTGATTTCAGCATTACTTTGTAAGGTTAGAATGAATTAATCATTTACATATATGTTATATTCATAGTGGTGGTAAAATAAGTATAAAAATGTGGTATTTTACCTTCATCTTAAGCATTTCCTTGCCAACCATAGTTTCAATGTTCTTGACCTAAAGTTGACTATATATTTTAACTTCAAGTACAATCATTGAAGAATTAAATTTATTGATGCATTATAAATGCAACATAGTTTAATACGTATCTCTGAAACATGACATTATTTCTCTAATTTCACATATAATAATTACTTTGTGCTATTACCATGCTAGAGAAAGAAAAAAAATTAATGACAACTTGGTTATCTTAAGCTAGTAAATGTACATATCCGGCCATTCAGACATTCACACATTGAGAACTGATTAATGAAGAAACCTTTTATTCGGTAAAAAAGAAGCACATGAAATATTTTTTTTTTTTACCGGTGATTGACTCATGACCGTGAATACACTATTTGGAACATCTACATACAGTTGTTACAAAGAAGATCATGAGTTACAGGAAGTGCTGTAAGAACATTCAGTTGTAACTTGCTTTTCTTCCATAGTGTTAGAGTTTATTCTTCGAGATTACTAAGACAGTTGAGCTATCGTGGTCTCAAGATCTTTTAAGTAGCCTCGTTAGGCCTGAAGGCAAAGACTGGTTGATGTACAATATGAAGATTTAACCAGAAGTTATGTTGGATCAACGCACAGGAGAAGCTTTAGGTTAGGTCAATAATTGGCAATCATTCATTGTATAAGGAGAAAGCTAGTGGCAGACAGTAGTTGATTTTCAAAGCTGTCGTGTACAGCAATATGATGATATCAAATTAAAATCCCAAACATCATAGACGACAAGTAGGGAAGGCAATTCAACTATTGACGATATTAGACGATACTTTAATTGAAAATGTTTATTCCCTGCTGATATTAAAGAAATATCTTTATTTCTTCTTCACGCATATGTACGTTTTTAATAGGTAAATCTGAGAGGAAGGACGAGGAAAGAAGCGACTTTTAGAAGGGAAAGAATCAAATCGCCCACTGTATGCACACATACACTCGCATATATATATGTATAAATGTACGTGTGTATATATATATATATATATATATATATGTGTGTGTGTGTGTGTATACAGTATGTGTGAACATGTGTACAGTATGTATGTATGTATGTATATATGTATGTGTGCCTTGCTCTTTTGAGTAAGGGGAAGGATCGTAGAGTTAATTTTAAAAAACATATTTTGCTTGTGTACTGTCAAATAATTAACATTTACAATTTTTTTGTGTTTTGGTAAAAAAAAAACAGATCTTTATATACTCCACTAGTTAAGATTTGCAATCTTGAAATATATGAAAAATAAAATTGATTAAAAAATCTATTCCTGGATCGTTTAAAAGAATTACAAGTTATAGAATATTTTTTATTTATATCTACACACAAAAATCCCACGTGCTGCATTTGCAGTAGGATATTATTGTGTTACCTCTCGTTTACTACATTAATTTTTCGTATTATTGACAAGTATATAAACGTTGACTGTAATATGCTATGTATGCCATGGGTGAATGCAATAATGTTAAAACAAATATATTAGAAAACAAAAGTGTGTCTTTTTTTTAAGAGTTTCTGCAGCAAGAGGAAATCCAGCTTGTGTTTGGTAAAATATGTCATTCGCCATAATTACCGTTGTGAAAACTACGGGGACAAACCGATCTTCGATGAAAATTCTATTTTATGGAAACGTCATCAGGTAGCCTCCCATGCCATGTTTTTGTTATATGACGCCCATCTGTGCAGATTGCCTCAGGAAATTTGTTCTAGATGCTTCTATAGCGTCACTGAAGTAGGCGCTCTAAAGTAAACTAATCAGAAGGAAGAATCTAAAAATACTCCTTACATGGAAATGACGATCCGCCTAAACATAAGATATTGTTCAGACGAAATAGAAAGCAGAGGTCGAGAGGTGGTCAACAAAAGCAGAGAAGGAGAGGTCGGACAAAGCCAGGTTCCAATGGAAGTCTTGCCTTCTAACGATAAACATCTATCTCCAAAAATATTGTCACGCCATAGTCTAGAGTGATGTCCTGCCAGTGATGAAGAGAAGCTAGTCATTCATGCTTCCTGGTCTCCCATTCATACACTCAGGATTCTGGGAGAAATCATTTGCTGTTATATCTTGAAGCCACCCATTCTGTGACGTCTTTGAGCCTTATATCATCGTGCCGGCTTCATGTCCTCGGCAGAACTTCAGGCACCCTTCTGTCACATCTTCAAGCTTAAAGTCATCATACCAGCACCATCTCAGTAGCTGAAAATAACTCGCCAACTTGCCATTCAAGTATTTTACTGCTGTACTTTCAGCTATTTCCTGCTATCTATAAATAATTTTGACTTCATTTGATTTGTCATGGAAAGTAAAAGAGAAGCAACATTTAAGCTTCCTTCTAAATAAGTTTATGAATAAGTTTTTTGTGAGTTTCTTTTTGTATTCATTTCCCATAAATAATAAATAATAAATTTCTATAGTTCGGGTGATTTTAAAAGAGATTTTCCTTTTTCAAGTCACCAATAGCATTGAAAGGGTTAAAGTATAAATGAGGCTGTAACAGTAATTTCGTATCTGGAGTCATGTCTTGCTAAGAAAAACAGTTTCGAATATATATATATATATATATATATATATATATATATATATATATGTATATATACATATATATATATATATATATATATATATATATTATTATTATTATTATATATTATTATATGATGATGAAAGCTCCGGTTCTAGGCTCCAAAAATATATTATACTATGGCTCTTGTCTAGGAACTAAACATATATAATATATATTACGACTTGCAAGTTAAACAACCTCTCGGATTCCAAGCTCGCCTGTTTGCTTTTACATTAAATCTATTAAACTTAGAAATATTAATACCCGAACTCTGAGAAAGTTAATTAACTTCCAGACAGCAATATATAAAAATCTGAATATCCTAAGGTCTCTTAAGTACACTAAAAACAAAACTGTGTAATTATTCTTAAGAATTAGTTAAACAAACTTACCACGGTTCTTTACAGGATATGTGCGAGGTTACATTAAACACTGATACATACATATACCAAGGCACTTCCCCCAATTTTGGGAGTATAGCCGACATCAAACAAATGAAACAAAAACGGGGACCTCTCCTCTCTACGTTCCTCCCCAGCCTGACAAGGGACTCAACCGAGTTCGGCTGGTACTGCTAGGGTGCCACAGTCCACCCTCCCCCGTTATCCACCGCAGATGAAGCTTCATAACGCTAAACCCCCTACTGCTGCTACCTCCACGATCATCCAAGGCACTGGAGGAAGCAGTGGGGCCTACGGGAACTGCGTCACAATCGCTCACCATGCATTCCTATTTCTAGCACGCTCTCTTGTCTCTCTCACATCTATCCTCCTATCACCCAGAGCTTTCTTCACTCCACCCATCCACCCAAACCTTGGCCTTCCTCTTGTGCGGCTTCCATCAACTCTTGCATTAATCACCTTCTTTAGCAGACAATCATTTTCCATTCTCTCAACATGGCCAAACCACCTCAACACATTCATATCCACTCTAGCTGCTAACTCATTTCTTACACCCGTTCTCACCCTCACCACTTCGTTCCTACCTCTATCTACACGAGATACACCAGCCATACTCCTTAGACACCTCATCTCAAGCACATTCAATTTCTGTCTCTCCGTCACTTTCATTCCCCACAACTCTGATCCATACATAACAGTTGGTACAATCACGTTCTCATACAGAACTCTCTTTACATTCATGCCCAACCCTCTATTTTTTACTACTCCCTTAACTGCCCCCAACACTTTACATCCTTCATTCACTTTCTGACGTACATCTGCTTCCACTCCACCATTTGCCGCAACAACAGACCCCAAGTACTTAAACTGATCCACCTCCTCAATTTAACCATAAAAAAAACCTTTTCTGGTACAACTCAGGAATATAAATGGTGTTCTACCCTTAAATCTGCACTCTTTGGTGTAGATGCAACAATTCCTCCTTTACTCAGAACAGATGGCTCAGTCTCTCATTCATGTTTTACTGTGGCCAAACTAACTAGGCTAGCTTTTCGATCTTGTGAAATTAAAGCTCTGTTGATGGACCTTGATGCTTATGGAGGTGTAGACCCAAATGGTATTGTTCTCCTGTCTGGTGTTCAGCTGCTGATTCTCATCTTAATTTGTTGGAAAGAATCTTAAGGTCTATTAAATTTCTTATTCCTGATCTAGATATTAATCTTTGGCACCGTCGTTCAATTAGTTCATTATGCATGTTGCATAAGATTTTTCATAACTCTGACCATCCTTTACATTCAGATCTCCCTGGACAATTCTATCCTGTTCGTAATACTAGGCAGGCAGTTAATTCTAATAGCCAGGCCTTCTCCATCATGAGGCTCAATACTACACAGTATTAGAGAAGTTTTATTCCAGCTGTTACCAAGTTGTGGAATGATCTTCCTAATCGGGTAGTTGAATCAGTAGAACTTCAGAAGTTCAAAGTTGGAGCAAATGTTTTTATGTTGACCAGGCTGACATGAGTCTTTTTGTAGTTTATATATGACATATCTGTTTTTGACGTTGAAAATAGTTTATATAGGACATATCTGTTTTGACGTTGTTACTGTTTTAGAATGATTTATTGTTAACTTGTTCTCATCAATTATTTATTTCCTTATATCCTATCCTCACTGGGCTATTTTTCCCTATTGGATCCCTTGGGCTTATAGCATCTTGCTTTTCCAACTAGGGTTGTAGCGTGGCTAGTAATAATAATAATAATAATAATAATAATAATCAAGTAACTCTACATTTAACATGGCATTCAACCTCGCACCACCTTCCCTTCTCGTACATCTCATAACTTACTCTTACCCACTTTAACTCTTAGCTTCCTTCTCTCACACACCCTTCCAAATTATGTCACTAATTGGCCAAGCTTCTCTTCCGCGTTTGCAACCAGTACAGTATCATCCGCAAACAACAACCGATTTACCTCCAATTCATGGTCATTCTCAATCTTCGTCCAAGCACTCGAGCATTCACCTCTCTCACCACTCCATCAACATACAAGTTAGACAACCACGGCGACATCACACATCCTTGTCTCAGCCCCACTCTCATCGGACACCAATCGCTCACTTCATTCCGTATCCTAACATATGCTTTACTACCTTTGTAGAAACTTTTCACTACTTGCAACAACCTTCCACCAACTCCATATAACCTCATCACATTCCACATTGCTTCCCTATCAACTCTATCTTACGCTTTCTCCAGATCCATAAACACAACATACACCTCCTTACCTTTTGCTAAATATTTACCGCATATCTCCCTAACTGTAAAAATCTGATTCATACAACCCCTTCCTCTTCTAAAACCACCCTGTACTTCTAAGATTGCATTCTTTCTTTTACCCTTAATCCTATTAATCAGTACTCTACCATACACTTTTCCAACTGCACTCAAGAAACTAATACCCCTTGAATTACAACACTCATGCACATCTCCCTTACCCTTATATAGTGGTACAATAAACGCACAAACCCAATCTACTGGTACCATTGACAACACAAAACACATATTAAACAATCTCACTAACCATTCAAGTACAGTCACACCTCCTTCCTTCAACATATCAGCTCTCACACCATCCATACCAGATGCTTTTCCTACTCTCGTCTCATCTAGTGCTCTCCTCACTTCCTCTCTTGTAATCTCTCTCTCATTTTCATCTCCCATCACCGGCACCTCAACACCTGCAACAGCAATTATATCTGCCTCCCTATTATTCTCAACATTCAGTAAACTTTCAAAATATTCCGCCCACCTTTTCCTTGCCTCCTCTCCTTTTCACAACCTTCCATTTCCTTCTTTCACTGTCTCTTCAATTCTTGAACCAGCCTTCCTTACTCTCTTCACTTCTTTCCAAAACTTCTTATTCTCTTCATATGAATGACCCAATCCCTGACCCCACCTCAGGTCAGCTGCCCTCTTTGCCTCACTTACCTTTTGCTTTACTTCCAAATTTCTCTCTCTATATCTTTCATACTTCTCTACGCTATTACTCTGCAGCCATTCTTCAAAAGCCCTCTTTTTTTCTTCCACTTTTACCTTCACTCCTTCATTCCACCATAATACACTCTTTGCAAAAATAATTATATTCTATATAAATTACAACACTTTGGAAGAATTTACATAAAACAAATAAATCACTCGAAATATTAAGTGTGAACAAAACTTAGATTAAGACAAAAATGCTACGATCTGAAAATTATATAACTAGTTTGATACTTGAGGAAAATAGGTTACCAGATCACGATACAAATATCTTTTACCTTATTACAGGGCCGTTAACAAAAACTCTAAAAGAATCTTTATAAATACTCACTACATTTAAGAAAAACTGTCACACCAAAACTTCGATATTTCACTGAACACTTTTAAAAGAATACTCTGAGTTGCGTATGAGAGTGAGCGAGAGGTTGAGATCATGGCTATCTTAAGGCTGGAATTCTCATATATGCAACCCTGGGGTCACCTTATTTATGAAACTTAGCTACTTCCAGAAGCTTCCAGGATTGCGAGTTCTGGAAGTGTGTGGGCTGGGCTGAGGTGCCAGAGTTACCAAGTATTGCTCTCTCGAACACGTATCCACGTAACACGAGACCGAAATCTCTCAGTCATCTGGCTCCGCCCAGCCTTTGTTCCCGAAATAGAAAAAAAGATAAGATCCATCACTAGGTTTTTCGAGAATTTCCCAAAGCGCATGGCATATTGCGTATTCTCTCACAAACATGATACAGTACCTCATAAAAATATAAAACAACATTACATAAGCCCTTGTTCCTACATTGTATGGTCACATAACACTCTCAAACAGGTCACGTAAGACTTGGTAACAAAATTACGTGAAGTAAAAAAGTTAATTCTTAAAAATAACATAAATTTACACATACTGACTTTAATAAAGAATACAATGAAATTAAAGATGAAAGTCTTACGTAATTTACATGATAGACCTGAATCTACACGAGAGGAACTCATCTTAAGAGCTGGCTAACCTCTTTTCAATGCACATATGAAAATAAATAAAATCATGAAAAAACTACTGTATTTATTCTACACTAGACCAGCTTCTTAAGAATATATATATATATATATATATATATATATATATATATATATATATATATATATATATAATATATACATATATATATTTTTATATATGTGATATATATATATATATATATATATATATATATATATATATATATATATATATATATATACACACACATGCATACATACACATTTACTTATATACAAAAACACACACACACACATATATATATATACATATATATATATATATATATATATATATATATATATATATATATATATATATATATATATATTATACATTTGCGTGTGTGTTAGTGATTTTGTGTGGATATATGTATATGTATATGTACAGTATATATATATATATATATATATATATATATATATATATATATATATATGTATATATATATATATATATATACATACATATATATATATATATATATATATATATATATATATATATATATATATATATATATATATACATATTTATATATACATATATACTCATAAAATCACTAACACACACAAATGCTTATGTATATATATATATATATATATATATATATATATATATATATATATATATTTATATATATATATATATATATATATATGGATATATAAATATATATACATATACACACACATATATATATACATATATATATGTATATATATTATGTCCCTTTCTTAGTGGAGTTTACCTTAACGAGGTGAAAGGGTTTCCACTTTCCCATGATCAACAAAGGTATACTAGTTAGGGCCAATCATCCTAGTTTGGTTTCCTGTGAGCGATTAAACTAAAATCTACTACCATCACCAATCTGCAGTGGCCAGTGGGGTGATGAAAACTCACCAAAAGCCATTCATGAATAATGCAACCCCATCTTGGCCCCCAGTCCCCAGTGGCAGTGGGACAACTGCCCTAGGTGGCGGCCAGTTACATCCTACTACAGAAGGTACTAACATCTCTGGACTAAAACAGGCTACAGTTGGAAACTGAACCTTGTAACATAGAAAGTCAGGACCCTGTCTAGGGGAGAAACTCTTGCTCTGTTACTAGAAGACCTGAAATAGATAAATTGGGCTATAACAGGATTGAGTGAAATATAGAGTTAAAAGAGGGCCATATATTTTGCTTAAGAGAACATGAAAGGAACAAACAAATGGTATGGGTTGTCTTATCTTGTAGGTGATGGAATTGCAGGATTAATTATGTAACTCAAGATCATTCAAACTTGTAAACCAACAATATCCCATACAAAGGAGGAAATAGAAACTTTTTATGAAGGTCTTGAGATAGCTATGAAAAAACACAAGACTCAATTTACATTTGTTTTGGGAGATTTTAATGTTGTAGGTCAAAAGAAGAGAAGAGAATCAGCAGTAGGTAAATTTGGGGTAGGCACAAAGAATGACAGAAGAGACATGCTTGTAGAAGTTGCTGAAAAAAAAAAAAGTCTTAAAATAATGAATACCATTTTTTTCATAAAATGGAACATAAAAAAATGGACATGGGGATGCCCAAATGGAGAAGCAGAAAAACGAAATAGATTTTATTATCAATAAATAAGTTAATGTAGCTAAAACTGTAACGGCGTTAAACAAGTTAAAGTCAAGCAACCCGAGAATGGTAAGAAGCAAAATTTGTTGAAATCTAAGGAATGAATGAGGAAAACGGATTCTAAAAAAAAAAAAAAAAAAAAAATCCAATAATAAGAGAAAAACCTGATGAGTTTAGTTTAGCAACACAAAATAGGTACTCTCAGCTACATGATGAAATGGAAGTGTAAAAAAGAAATAAACAGTAATTTCACAAAATTTGTATTGGAATCAGCACAAGAGATACACTAAAGACCAAAATGATTACCGCGCAATAAGTTTACTTTCTGCAATACATAAAATCCTTACAAAGATTATATTTGGCCGAATAGGAAGACAGCTAGACCTAAACAACCAAGTAAGTAGGCAGGATTTAAAAGAGGGTATTCAACAGCTGACCCATCCTTGTAATTAATCTGCTAATGAAAAATTAACAGAGTATGACAAATCACTATGTATGGAATCTAAAGACTATAAGAAAGCTTTTGATTTTGTCAAATTCTCAGCAGTAATGAAAACCCTATAAAAACAAGGTATAGATAAATATGTTAGAACACTCGAAGATATCTCTGCAGAAAGTACAGCAATCCTAAAACTACATAGAGATGGAGAGAAAATTCCCATTGAGAAAGGAGTTTGACATGGAGACCCTATCTCTCCTAAATTGTTCACAGCATGAATAGAAGTTTTTTTTAAATTTAGATGGGAAAAATGTAGGGATTTATATTAATGGGGAATCCCTTAACAACGTATGATTTACAGATGACATAGTTGTGTTTATTGAATCACGGGAGTAATTGCAAAAGATGATTCAAGATTTGAATATAGAAATCAGAAATGTAGGACTGAAAATTAATATGAGTAAAACTGAGATAATGTTCAATGAAAATGCAGAGACAGCAAATAAGAGTCCCCAAGAATTATGGATGAGCCTGTAGATATTGTTTATGAATATACGTACTTAGGGTAGACAGTAAATGTTTCTCTGTGACATGAAACCCAAATTAAAAGAAGAATAAGCATTAGGAGAGCTTTTGGTGAATAAAAATGAGTTTATGCAAAGTATATTACCAATTTCTCTGAAATGAAAAGTATTTAATGAGATGGTCCTACCAGTTTTAATTTATGCATCAGAAAATTGGGGCCTTACTAAAGCCTTAGAACATAAGATAGTTGTAACTCAGAGAGCTATGGAAAGAATAATGGTGGCAATAACTCTAAGAAACAGAAAAAAGCAACGTGGATACGAGAACAAACTAAAGTAGAGGATATTCTAACAACATGTAGGAAAATGAAATGGGCATGGGCAGGACATATAATGAGAATGACAGATAATAGATGTACGTTAAGAAAAACAGATTAGAGCCGTAGTGATTGCAAAAGAATCTAGGGAAGGAAGAAAAGACGATGGATTGACGAACTAAGAAAGCTTGCAGGTGTGGCACAGAAAGACCATATACAAACAGGACTGGAAGGACATACCTGAGGCCTTTGTTCTGCAGTGGACTTGTAACGGCTGATGATGATGATGATGATATATATATATATATATATATATATATATATATATATATATATATATATATATATATATATATATATATATATATATATATATATATGTCGTGGGTGGTCTGGTGAATAGCAGACGTAATGATAATGTTATGAACCTAGCAAACATAAACTGAACTCTCAATCACTTAGCCACAATGCTCGCTTTGTCTGACTACATCTAGCAGTGCCGTTTTCCCTTACAGTAGCTCCTTAGAAGAAAAAAAACACCACTGTTAATTCAGTCATTGAATTCTGGATGAGCATCGAATGCTGAAAAATCTTCCAGAATATTACATAGGCTACTTTATAGAGCTACACATTGTATATGAGCAGTATATCAAACCACGTAGGCAATGTTCTATTTCTTAAAGATGAAAGGTGTTCTCAGTCTTCAACAGTCAAACCCTACATGGTTCTGCATTTCATCCTCATATCTGACATTCGAAATTTTGTATTCTTTCTACTGATCTGCTGACCGGTCTGTCCTGTATTCTTCCCACATACCCAATTTATCTTAAACGCTCTACTCTACCTATTCACCTCTATTTGTCCTCTAAGCTCCTCGTTTTGCATCTATGTATTCTTAATCCTATCTTTGGAAATATCCAATTGCATAGGTATTGGGCAATAAATGTAAATTTTTTTGTTAGCAAGGTTTTTATAATTATATTCGGTAGAGAGAAAGAGTTTCCAAGAAAACTTGAGTTGGAATGAATGAAGGGATTGTTGAATCAGTATTTTCATGTAAATGACACAAGATGTTTGCTGCTGTTAATTGAATAATGTATGCAATGTAAAGGAGACTGAAATGCGGAGAAATGTGGAGATATTTGATTACGATGATAATGGAGGTAAAAAGATGGATTAGAAGGTACAGAAAGAGTTTAATTATGTGGAGGGAATGGAGATGGTTGGTTAGTTAAAAGAGAATACTTTGAAACTGGTGGCAGAGAGCGAAAGACCAATAAGTGGAGTGTGGGGAAAAATGTTAAAAACAAATGGTCTATATCTGAAAAGGGAAAAATGTAGACTTGTCGCAGGAATAAAAAGAAACTAATGTTAAAGGAAGTTTTATGCTCTGAATTATATCTACGATCATCTTTTTTTTTTATTATTGATAAATCCCTGGCAGAGAAAATTAAACTTACGATATAAAAGTTCATAAAGGTGTTTCTTTATTTGTTGGTTTTTTGTGAGAATATTTTTTTCTATTATTATCATGAAGCTCTTTACATTTTCATGTTAAATTTTGTATTTCATATGATGAAAAGGCTGTGTGCAGCTCATCCGTCATTTCCCCTGCCATCTTCCTCGACCATTTCAGCGAAATGAAAGAAACCTTCTTGACGGTCTTGTTAATTCTCCTATTAGTACCTCACCTGTTGAAATTCCCCTTAACACATATGTCTGCCTTGATTAAACAGGGCTGCCAAATGGCACTCGTAAGTGTTTCGCCCAGTCTCAAGGTTGATTGAAAGTCAATTTATTGCCACAATAAGCAACAAAGAAATGGAAGTGTTCCCATTCTTCTTTCTCTCTCTTTCTTTCGTACTCTCTCGGAAGGACTCTTTTGTTGATTTCCGCGTGGAGGGAAATGAGGGAGGAAGATATCGAGAGGAGACTGCCCTAGTCCATAGATTTTATGTTTCTTTTGAATTGCTTTTTTTTATATATTTTTGTTGAATCGTTGCCTATAATCATTATGTGCACCCTGTGACACCAATTTAAGTCACAGAGAATGTTCCGTAGAGGCATTCTTGTGTATTATTTTTATGCACAAGTCATTTTCTTTAAATTCTTTTTCTATGGATTTTCATTTGCGTCAATTATCCTACTAGATATCAGGAGCTTGTGATTAGAAGTTATTCTAATCAAGAATCTGAATTTTTTATAGAATATCCCGATAACTTGCGTTTTTTATGACAAGTGCTAATCACAGAAGAAACAGACATGATGATAGAATTGGGATACATACTTTAGTGTAACGTTGCTAGTAATGATGATCATTAGAAACCATTTGCCTGGTGCAGTTAGCTCTTAGGAAGTGTTCTTCACATTTTATCTACCAATTCAAGATAAGATTTAGAATGGGAATATATATGTAATGTTTTTAGTAACGTTTATTTAAACATCCTCAAAATTGATTGGTAATTTTGATGTTGGTAATCTTTGGATCTCAATTTTTTATCATCATCATAATTATTATTATTATTATTATTATTATTATTATTATTATTATTATTATTATTATTAAGTAGGCTCCAACCCCAGTTGGAAAAGCAGAATGCTATAAGCCCAACGGCTCCATTAGGGAAAAATAGCTCAGTGAGAAAAGGAAATAAGGAAATGAACAATTAAAATAAAATGTTTCAAGAATAGTAACAGCATGAAAATAGATTTTTCATAAATAAACTATAAAAGGAGACTTATGTCAGCCTGTTAATCATGAAAACATTCACTGTAAGTTTGAACTTCTGAAGTTCCACCAGTTCAACTTCCTGATAAGGAAGATCATTCCACAAAGCGGTCAAAGCTATGACAAAACTTCCAGAATACTGTGTAATATTGAGGCTCATGATGGAGAAGGCCTGTCTATTAGAATTAATTGCATAAAGACTACTACTGTCCGGAAAGATCTGAATGCAAAGGATGGTCAAAATTATGAAAAATCTTATCTAACATACATAATGAAGTAACTGAACAGCGGTGCTAGAGATTAATATCTTGGTCAGGAATAAGAGATTTCATAGACGTAAGGTCCTGTCCAACAAATTAAGATGAGATACAGCAACTGAAGACGAGACAGCAGAACAATACTCAAAACAAGGTAGAATGAAATAATTAAAAGAGTTCTCGAGAATAGATTGATCAACGAAAATCTGAAAGACTCTCAAATTGCCAAATATTTGTGCAATTGAAGAGGATACAGACCGAATGTGTTTCTCAAAAGTAAATTTACTGTAAAGAATCTCACCTAAAATTTTAAAAGAGTCATACAGAGGTAAAAAGAAATTATTATCAATACTGAGATCCGGATGTTGAGGATCCACTGTCCTCGACCTTTTTACAATCATACTTTGAGATTTGTTAGGGTTTAACTTCATTCCTCATAATTTACACCATGCACTAATTTTAGTGAGAACTATTAAGGGATTCTACATTCAGGAGATGAAATTAATGCCAAGAGAGTAGCATTATCTGCATATGCAGTGAGCTTGTTATGTAAGCCAAATCACATGTGTGTATATGGTAAGTGAAGTAATGGGCCAAGAACACTATCTTGAGGAACACCAGATATCACATTCCTATACTTACTATGGTGGCCATCAACAACAACTTTTTTGTGATCTATTACTTAGAAATTTAATAATGATGCTAAGAAAAGACCCACCAACTCCACTGGTTTGTGTTTGAAAACAAGGGCCTCATGATTAACATTGTCAAAGCTAACACTAAAATGAAGATCAGTCATACAAACTTCCTGGCCACAATTAAGGGATATCTGTAGAGTATTAGAGATTGCAAGAAGGGTATCACATATTCTAAGACCTTTATGATAGCCCTAATGCAAAACTGGCAAACAGATGATTAACTTCAACAAACCTATTTAGACGTTTTGCCAAAAGACGTTCAAAAACTTTAGATGATATGGGATTTATGAAAATTAGGTGGTAACCAGCTGGAACTGAGTTACCACAAACATTTACATAATGAAAGAGTATAACCAATTGTCCATCAAGTGCTGAAAGAATTTCTTCACGCTAACTTGTGGAAAATATGTAATTTAGTAGCTAAAAATCTGCAGTCTTTATTATAATAAAACAAAGGAAAAATACAATTGGGGTGTACACCTCCATAAGCATCAAGGCCCTTCAAGAAGAGCTTTAATTTCACGAGACCGAAAAGCTAAAATCGTTAGTTTAGCCTCAGGAAAATCGAAATGAGAAAGATCAAGTCTCTCATTACTCTGCTTACTGTCAAACACATCGGCCAAAAGCGTTCCCTTTTTCTTTGGACAGTGAATGACAGAGCTATCTGCTTTAAGTGAGTGAAGAAGGAACTGATAAGTCTATATCAAAAAGGTAAACTCTCTGAGCAAAAGTTCTTAGCTGAGTATAATAATTCCAAGTCAAATCCTAAAGATGATAGGCTTCCTGCTTCTCCAAATAATCACTGATTCGATTTCAAAAGAACAGCTGGCTCAACACTATTATGAAATTGTGACCAATTCCAGTTAAAAAAAAATCTCTCAAAAGGTCATTCGAGTGTGCTTAATATTATATACAAATATTACATGAATATGATACATCACAGACAGGCTACTAAGTCTTCACTACTAATGAGATTAAGGCCTGATTAGATGTCCTAACTAGAGAACCAACGTTACTTGTTACAACACCTGTGAGTAGCTTCACTTACGATTTTCTCACGCCTGATTCAGAGCCAAAGTCCAAAGCTCTTAAGCAATGGCAATCAGTAGGAGAAACAGAATATAACCACTACCTATGGTGAACATTGAAATCACCAACAAAAATAAAGAGGCTTTTTTATCATCTTGTATCTTAGCATCATGGTAAGAAGACAATCGAAGATAGAATCATCCAATCCATGTCTGGATTCCGGTATATCGAACACAAATAGAAGTTGTTATGCTTGCCTCAAATTTTTCTTCCCTTAATCTCATGACATCCACATTCATAGCAGGACTTATGAAAAGTCAGGTACTCAGTCTTAATATACACCATTATTCCCCTTGCCCTACGAATGACATCCCATTTCCAAGTTATTGGCTTCTTAAATACAGTAATAATGAGCTCATTTGAGAACTCAAGTTTCTGAGTATAAAAGAATATCATATTGTGTGGACACGATTGTAAAGTTTTGAATATTGGCATGCAAACCACGAATATTGCAATATAGATACTAGCGAAGTCTAAGACCTACTGGTATCGGATTTCGCTCAATATCTCTAAACAGGATAAGAAATGAATATGATATTAAAGCTTCATCATACTCAAAATCGAATTTAAGAATAATGACACCTTCTGACCTTAGATGTATGCAGTATTTTCTAAATATAATAGGGGAGACACCAAAGCACTACCACATGTATGAACAGTAAGTAAATCCATTCTAAACAGATTCAAAGTTATTTAATTTCGATGGCTCAACTCTTGTGATAACAGTCATATACCAGTAGGAAGAAATATGCCGTGAGATATGAAACAAGCAGGTATAAATGAAATCCTCATACATTTTCTTCCTTCTAAACTGATATATGAATGAATAAAAAAGTTTTATGTATTTTTAGTTTTCTACCATTGAGCTTTACACAGCTGTAGTTAACAAATGAATTCGAAACCTTAATGTTAATTTATTCCAAATTATGAATTCTTTGATCGTTACCATGTAAGTGTGCAAGGCTTAAATGAAGCATTTAAAACACTGCACCTTTTGTGAGAAACTAATAAACAACCTACCTTGCAGTACATCAGTAGCATGAAAATATTTGACTGATTATCGGAATAAAATCACATAACTGGTTAACATTATTATTATTATTATTATTATTAGTAGTAGTAGTAGTAGTAGTAGTAGTAGTAGTAGTAGTAGTAGTAGTAGTAGTAGTAGTAGTAGTAGTAGTAGTATTCAAGATTGCCTTCATATTCAAGATTGAGTAAAATGTGCAAAGCAAAATTAATTTTATTTTTTTATTTGTATAAGCTTTCTTCATTCTGAGGGTGACATCAGCACTTCTAGACATGTGTAACGTTGCTCTGAGAACCTCATTCATTAGTTTAAGATAAAGGACCTTTTATTTATTATCATAATCCTATATGGTAATTTTACTTCAGAGAAAAAATATCGACAGATGGATTATTTAACGCATCTAACACTACTAGCATAGTAACTTTTTGTAAAATTTTAATCTTTATTCAATTTCTTCCTTTCTCCTATGTTAGAAAAATGGTTTAGTATCCCTAATTACTGAATTACCGCACTGTAGAATCTTTATAAAATTCTTGTTGCGATAATGGTATTTTACGAATATCTTGCAAGAAACAAGAACTGCAGTTTATTAATGAAATGCTGCGTGTATCAATCTTCCTCTTAATGAAGATCATTAGTGTCACGCAATCACTTGATGGATAATGCTCGTCCTGTGCTAAAAAGAAAAAAAAAACCTCGCAATTTCTTTTTCAGCATTTATCCTATCCTCCATCAAAAGGAAACATTCCCTTGCTCTTTTGCCGGACGCTTTGATGAGGGAAATGTAATCACCTGTAAGGTTAGTATGCTGAATTTCTTTAGGTTTTCTAAAGGAAAATTAAAAGGGAAACATGCTCAAACAGATACAGTTGTTGGTGAACTTACATTAATCACGAGGCCCATATTTTCAAACATGAACAGCTGGGAGTTGAAGGCTCTTTTCTTGGCATTATCATAGAATTCTTAAATAGTAGATTACAGAGGGTAATTGTTGATGGCCATCATAGTGACTATAAAAATGTAAAAGCTGCTGTTCCTCGAGCTCATATTCTCGGTCCATTGCTTTTAATACTATATAAGAATGATATGTGGTTTGACCAAGAAATCAAACTCGTTATATATGCAGATGATATCTCTCTCTTTGCATTAATTTCATCTCCAGAATCTCTTAATAGAGATTTAGCTGAACTAAGTGCATGGAATAAACCCTAACAAAACATGATGTGATTGTAAATAGGTCAACTATAGTGACCCTTCAACATCTAGATCTTTGCGTTGAAAACTATATGCAACTTATAAATTCCAGGTGCAGTTTTTACTTGCAAATTTACTTTTGAGAAAAATATACGGTCTATTACTTATTCAACTAAGAAAGATGGTATATTGAGAAAGTCTTTTAAGATTTTTAATAATCAATCTATCCTGAGGAAAATTTTTAATTCCTTCATTCTACCATGTCATGATTACTGTTCTGTCTTTGTGCATGGTGCATAAGATTATTCATGATTACGACTACTTGCATTCAGACCTTCCCAAACTGTACCATCTTTTACGTTGTACAAGAAATGCCGTTAATTCTAACAGTCTTGCCTTCTCCATTACAAAGCTTAATACTATCCAGATTCTGAAAGATTAATTGCAGCTGTGGCCACATTTTCAAATTATTTTACTTATTTGGCTGTTAAATCGGTTGAACTTCAGAAATTCAATCTTGTTGCAGATTCATTTCCGTGGAACATGTTGACAGAAGTCTCCTTTCATAGTTTTATTTTAATGGATAAGGTACGAAAACAAATATTCACCTCTAGTGCATAAAACTTTTTTGTTTCATTATTATTATTATTATTATTATTATTATTATTATTATTATTATTATTATTATTACTAGCTAAGCTACAATCCTAGTTGGAAAATCAAGATGATATAAGCCCAAGGGATCGAACAGGGAAAAATAGCCCAGTGAGAAAAAGATATAAGGAAAAAAATTAACAATAAATCATTCTAAAACAGTAACATCAAAACAGATATGTCATATATAAACTATAAAAAAACCTTATGTAAGCCTGTTCAAAATAAAAACATTTGCTGCAACTTTGAACTTAGGAAGGTTTACTGATTCAACTACCCGATTAGGAAGACCATTCCACAACTTGGTCACAGCTGGAATAAAACTTCTAGGATACTGTGTAGTATTGAGCCTCATGATGGAGAAGGCCTGACTATTAGAATTAACTGCCTGTCTGGTATTACGAATAGAATGGAACTGTCCAGGAAGATCTGAATGTAAAGGATGGTCAGAATTATGAAAAATCTTATGTAACATGCATAATGAACTAAATGAACGATGGTGCCAAAGATTAAGATAGACCGTAAGTTCCTGGCCAACAAATTCAGATGAGAATCAGCAGCTGAAGACCAGACAGGAGAACAATAATCGAAACAAGGTAGAATGAAAGAATTAAAACACTTTTTCAGAATAGATTGGTTACCGAAAATCTTAAAAGACTTTCTCAATAGGGCAAATTTTTGTGCAAGTAAATAAGACACAGACCTAATGTGTTTCTCTAAGATAAATTTGCAGTCAAGAATCACACCTAAAATTTTATACGAAATATACAAAGTTAAAGAAATATTATCAGTGCTGAGATCTGGAAGTTGAGGAGCCACTGTCCTTGACCTATTTACAATCATACTTTGAGTTATGTTAGGATTCAACTTCATACCCCATAATTTGCACCATGCACTAATTTTAGCTAGATCTCTATTAAGGGATTCAGTAACCCTAGATCTACATTCAGGAGATGGAATTGATGTAAAGAAAGTAGCATCATCTGCATGTGCAACATGCTTGTTTTCTAGACCAAACCACATGCCATATAGTATATAACATGTATATAGTATAAAAAGTAATGCGCCAAGAACACTACCCCGTAGAACACTAGATATCACATTCCTAGACTCACTATGGTGCCAATCAAAATACCCTTTGAGATCTATTACTTAAAAATTCAATAATAATGCTAAGAAACGACCCACCCACTCCCAACTGTTTGAGTTTGAAAACAAGAGCCTCATGATTAACACGGTCAAAGGCAGCGCAAATATCAAGGTCAATCATATGCAAATATATATATATATATATATATATATATATATATATATATATATATATATATATATACATGTGTGTGTGTGTGTGTATGTGTGTATATATATATATATATATATATATATATATATATATATATATATATATATATATAAGATTTAATTTTTAGTTGTACGCGTAAAAGTTAAACAATCGTGTGCTGGCTATTTATTTTCCGAGGTAAATACTGCAGAGACTGGGGTTCGCTAGGATACCCAGCATAGAGCCTTATCGATGCTTCTTTTTATATGTATGTATATGTTTAGGTATACATAAGCAATCTCATATATGTACTGTATGGCTTGTTAATTTTCTAATATGACTTGTTTACTTTTTTAACCGTTTGTTTCATCTTAATATCTTAAACAAGAATATTGACTTATCTATCAAAGGAAAAATTAAATTTCTCGAATTTCAAAGTTGTAGTTTCCTGTTCAAATACAGAATTTATCTCAAATCTTTTGATGAAACTCTTCTTATGTATTGGATTTCCTTCGGTCCTTTTTTGTATTCCTATTTCATTTTCTTTCTTACAGGTAAGTGACGTCTGAGAAACTTGTGCTCACATCCCGAAAAAAAACTCTGGTCAAGGTGGGTTTGTTTTATAGTTTCTATATCATCTTAGTGGAGATGGCTTGGAAGCGAAAGTTTTTTTTTTTTTTTTTTGAGACATAAAAGTGTAGATATTTAGTAGTTGTTAACCTTTGTATTTGTATTTGCAATGGCAAGTATTTGATATTTGAGATTTATGTTCCAAAGGGGAGTCCGTCAAATTGACAATAGGGTATTACAGCATGTTCCATTAATGCATAACCCCTCATCTGGCAACAAAAATTTATTTTGTTAATGGAGGGACTTTTATCCGTAGTTATTGATTATTACAACAATGTATCATTAGCTTATATACAGTGTGATATCTCTCTCTCTCTCTCTCTCTCTCTCTCTCTCTCTCTCTCTCTCTCTCTCTCTCTCTCTCTCTCTTTCCAGTTTAATATTAACTTTGGTTTACTACATATTGACACCTCTTGCTTTTTAATTTTGTTTAGCATTACCTATGAAGGCTAACCATATTCAAAGTTTGTTAATCACTTCATGTTATTTGCAAACAAACAATTCTTTTTCACCCAAGTGGTTAACTACAGCACTGTAATTGTTCAGTGGCTACTTTCCTATTGGTAACGATAGAAGAGGCTCTTTAGCTATGGTAAGCAGCTCCAAAATCAAACCATTGTTCTTTAGTCTTGGGTAGTGCCATAGCCTCTGTACCATGGTCTTCCACTGTCTTGGGTTAGAGTTCTCTTACTTGAGGGTACACTCGGGCACACTGTTCTATCTAGTTTCCCTTCCTCTTGTTTTGTTAAAGTTTTTATAGTTTATATAGGAAATATTTATTTCAATGTTTTTACTGTTCTTAGAATATTTAATTTTTCCTTGCTTCCTTTCCTCACTGGGCTATATTTCCCTGTTGGGGCCCCTGGGCTTATACCATCCTGCTTTTCCAACTAGGGCTGTAGCTTCGCATTTAATAATAATAATAATAATATGAATTTCCTTTGTGGATATGTAATGCATTTAAATAAGGTTATAAATCTCTCTTCTCATAAACCCAAGGAGGTCGAAGCAACAGTTGTAATATATAGCTTTACTTCAAGCATATAGTTTTGTATTTATGAAGTACAGTAGTATGTTCCATTTAGTTTGTTTTATTTTTTGATTTCATGATATTTGGTTTTCAATCTGTCTGGAACAGAAAGAAAATTTTTAGTCAGGTTTCGAATCGACGAAACAGTCGTAATACTATTAATTGCATATAACTTTAGTGTTGTGTTCGACTTATGTTTCTCATAATAATCATCACCGCATAATACCTCCGCAATTCAAGGAATTCAGCTCTCTTGCATTCTTTCCTGTGCTGACAAACCTCTAAACAAGAGCCTGTTGAAAAGCCTAGAGGCGACAGTCCTCATCAAAGTGTCGAGTCATATATTTATGAGAAAATCTGTAAATCACTGGGTAATGGTATGCAAAATTGAAGTCCGCAATGTGCAGCATGAATATTAAATCGCTAGAGATAATAATAATAAACAAAAATAAACAAGAGAAGTAAAATTAATAATAGGGAGATATCATGAAGAAATATACATACATACATACATATATATATATATATATATATATATATATATATATATATATATATATATATATATATATATATAATATATATATATATATATATATATGTGTGTGTGTGCGCGTGTGCGTGTGTGTCTGTGAGTGTGTGTGTTACCGTAAATATGCATAATTCCTTGTAAATTTTCATAATAACAGATACTCCAGTTAATATGCATAGTCACTGAAAAAGTCCAACAGATATGCATAATTCCAAAAATCTTACTAATTTTTCAAAATAACGATTATGAACGTGATTATTTTGCTAAATGATCCTTTACTCAGAGTTGTATGTCATAGCTCTAAAGATTTAGATAGCAACGTCAGTATAATATTGGATAAGTGATATCTTTCTTATGGTCGAGACAAATACTCGTAGTTTGAAGCAAGGTCAGAAAAGAATCAGTGCAGTGGTTTAATTCGTCCATCATCAAGAATGAAGAAGAATAAAGGCAAGCAATACATCTGTCTTCATGGAGAGAGAGGAATACGGCATGATTCTCAATCGAATAATTGAACTTGAAATAGACAATGTTAAAAAGACTTCAAAGGATTGCCGTCTCCTTAAAAAAAATATGATGTAATGAAAATAACCGTGAAAGGCACATCTGTGAAAAAGGGTACGTGCCTTCGTTATATTTTTGCCAAATATTTATTTGAAACCCTTCAATCTATTCATATAGCAAATGGACACATTGGAAGAGACATTCTAATAAAACAAATGAAAATTTGGAAACAAAAGCTATTAGATACAACTGTTAAAAGAAAACACTAATAATAAAAAAAGTTTAGAATAAAGAGAGACACCGGTTATATTTATAAAGGGATTGCAAACAGAGGGGTGACTGTAGTAAAAGGTTGCAAATGAAATAGATACTCAAGTAAACACCTTGGTTTCCTAAGACAATAACCTTTCGGCAATATAGTCAATGATTTTAAGGATTTTCATTTATTTTGTATAATAACCACGTTTATAACATCTGTTTGTTACAGCAAATGGAAAGTTAAAGAAAATGTTTATTAAAAGCGTATATCGTTGCCTTGATCTTCTGGGCAAGGGTAATTTGATGCCTGTACTTTAAAGGATTATTCATCTTACATTCTTTTTGAAAACTTTCATTATCTGAACACTGCTAGGTTTCAAATAATTCTAATCTACACTCAAGCATTGTATCTCCACACCATTAAGAATTACTTTCTTGCACTTTTACTGTCTGTTAGATGGTCTATTGGTTTATGCTTCTCTGAGCCGAAATTAATGATGCACAAGCTGCCTGCTTGTTATGCATGGGCTATACTGTATATAATCCTTGCTTTCAGAGTTTTTGATCAATCATCATCTTCCCCTTAGCCAAGAATTTGTGTATGGATATATTGGTAATAGTCCTCTGCAATTCCATTCCAAATGGGTTTGGTGTATCACCAAAGTTACATTCAGATTTGGAAGAAGACCTCCCATCATATGACCAAAGAGCTCGATTTACACTGCTCATGTTTGGCTTTCAGGCATCTTATTTGATAGCATTGGCTCTCTGGTAGGTCACACGGTACACAGTGAGTCTCGCGTGTAGCTCTTCTATTTGTTTCTGACGTAGTTACTGATGGGCTGGTCCTTCCAGTTAGAGTCGATATCAGTGGTTCTTCATTATATTTAAACAACTGTGAAATCGCAACCAGTTCAGACACCCTCATTCCCTAAAATTAAAAACAGCAACTAAAGTTATAAAGAACAAATGGTTGTTTAGTAGTGTTCAACCCTTCCACATCTCCTCTGCATACTTTTATACAATTTAAGAATAAAAGACCCTAAGAGTAAATTTAAACTTTAATGCAAATGTTAGTATCGACTTCATTCAACTCAAAATATCATGAAATACGAAGCTGTATTGAGAAGAAGCTCGTTTGAATTTCAAGAATGTCGGACATTAAGATGGATAAGTATTATTCGGGATTTCTCCTTGTAATCTGGTTTTACACTGGATAACACTTTAGACTTTTCATTACTTAAAAGAGGATATTTTTATAGAAGCAGAAATGGTGAGAGATTATTATGCAGTATGTGTGAAATCATGCTATAAAAAGCTAGCGATATAAAGTTTCATGGAGCATATTTTGCATAAATATGTATCATATTTGAGGGTTGTAACTGCAAATTTCAATTTATCATATTTAGTTTTTTCTCTTAGCGTTCTGCATATATATATATATATATATATATATATATATATATATATATATATATATATATATATATATATATATATATATATATATATATATATATATATATATGTATATATGTGTGTGTATATGTGTGTGTGTCTGTGTGTGTGCGTGTGTGTGTTTATTGCGAAAATACTTAATTGCAGTTAATATTTTCGGCCTAATGGTGACACAATGTCCCTGAGTGTTAAGGTCTATTATCTTGCATGTACGGTGCCGCTTTATGTTCGTCTTTTATTTTCATTTATTTGTCTCCGAATCTCAATAACATACCGGTACATCATTGGTATTTCAATTTCGTGGAAACAATTTAGTTTCCGGTTAAATATGATAATAGATATGATTGAGTAAGAGCTTTCTTTATTTATAAAGAAAAAACCTCTGCGTATCATAAAAAGACTAAATAGATGTACATTTCCAATTATTGTCTTAGACCAAGTTGTCTGAATATGTTTTGCAACTAAGATTAATTTATATTTCACTTAGATTTAGCATATTAGAAGCATCATCTCATTCGATGGTTAGCACGCAGATATGCTCAATCAGTTCCTAACTGTTTTTGACTGAAAATTTAAAAGTTCCTGCAATGTAGATGCAAATGGTGAAAATAGATTAAATGAAAATGGTAAGATTATAATCTCATTTACAAGGACATGTAATATCTCATTCTAAATAAAATCGAAATATAGTTCTGTATACTCGTTATTTCACTTGACCTTTTCATAAAATTTCTTTTCAGATCATAAGGTTACTTTTAGGAAATAGATTAGAAACAAAGGTCAGAGCTTACCCCCCCCCCCCTCTCTCTCTCTCTCTCTCTCTCTCTCTCTCTCTCTCTCTCTCTCTCTCTCTCTCTCATGTTCTTTATTTTAAGCTTCTAATCCTTAGAAACTGTTTATTATTTATCAAAATGAAATTAATTGATACCTTCTAATTGCAATCCCAGTTTATAGTAACAAATCAAGCAATTTTTTAACAGTACTAAACCTGAATGCAAATGCACAATAAAATGTACTGTATATGGAAATTTACCTAATATACAGTGTTTGTTTGCATTCACTTGTCAATATATACTGTATGTATATATATATATATATATATATATATATATATATATATATATATATATATATATATATATATATATGTGTGTGTGTGTGTGTGCGTGTGTGTGTGTGTATCTATATATATATATATATATATATATATATATATATATATATATATATATATATATATATATATATGTATATGTGTGTGTGTGTGTGATTGTATGCATTTAAACTTATATGTTTGTAAGTGTGTGTATGTGTATGTACATGTTTAGACCTATGTCGTTCTCATGCTCACCACAGAGAAATCTTTATACTTTTGTTCCTCAAAAGAGGCCTTTGAACTTGTTTCTAGCAGTATGGTTTATCGTAAACGCCTGTTGCACACAACCTTATTTATCTGGAAATATAAGGATTTATCAATGGATTTTCGACTCATGCCATAAAATGTTTACTGCTTAACCTTCCACTATTAGAGACCATAATGGCAATTTAATTCCCAAATTCTCTCAATTATTTCATACAAAATATGGCTCAGACCACATGCTGAAAAATATTTGAATAAAAAATGGCAGTTCATGAAATGTGACATGACATTTTAATTGAATACACTGTTCACTGATTTACGGATGCATTTTACAGACGACATGAAACACAAATATAAGAATATATAGATGTATATATATGAATTTATATATATATATATATATATATATATATATATATATATATATATATATATATATATATATATATATATATATACATGTATATATATATATATATATATATACATGTATATATATATATATATGTATGTATGTATGTGTGTGTATGAATACACACACACGCACACACACATATATATGTATGTATGTATGTATATATATATTAGCAATTTTTTTGCTCAAGTCCTTATGATGATTAGCCTACCTTATGAAAACGCATCTGAAATTTGAGTATGGATTTTAGTAAGAATAAGTTATACTTTGGTGGATTCCTGATAAGGAAATCTATCTCTAGGAGGGATGATGCCAGTTTAAGCCAAAGTCTTACGTACGACGAAAATTTTTGAAATAGTGGTACGGCTGATTTTTTAATTTATACATATATAGAAAAAAAAATACTGATGAAGACAAATGTTGAGGGACTTTCAATTCTGGAAAATCGGGGTAAGTTTTTAGAGAAGTAGGAAATGTAAAATGTAGTTCTCTCGGTGACAAAGCAGGTAGTTTGCTGGCCCGACTGTATTTTATTAATAAATGGACCCTCCTTTCCATTAGTCAAGTCAAAAGCTTCTTGTAGGGTGTAGGTACCCAAGGAAGCTGCATACATGACATATCACACAAGGAACTCTATTTCATATAGCGAAGTGGGAGAACTTCAATAGTAAATGTTTATTTTTGGAATTCTAGAAATACCATTGAATGCCCTCGATTCATTTTAAACAATAATTTGATAAATAGATTTTATCTCTCTCTCTCTCTCTCTCTCTCTCTCTCTCTCTCTCTCTCTCTCTCTCTCTCTCTCTCTCTTCCGTTTTCGAGCTAAGTATTAAAACAGCGCAGTAACTTTTGATATCCTTAATTTGGGTCAAATGCCATGAGCTTGAGAAGTAAAGGTTATATCCATTAAGAGATCGAAGTTTCATTATATTAAGCGGTTCTTTAAATGTTTTCTGGTCAAAAATTAAGGCTGATTTTATTTCGTGATAATTGTAAGAAAAATTATATTTTTTGTTTTTTAATATATGCCTCCTATTCAATGGATGATCATTATATTTCATACAATAGGAGACTGTCTCTGTGATTGAATCGGGCTGTATATGAACTAGACAAGAAAGCTAGTTGTCCATTGAAGCTTCAAAATATGCACAACCACACACACATACACACATATATATATATATATATATATATATATATATATATATATATATATATATATATATATGTATGTGTGTGTGTGATTGTGTGTCTCTCTCTGTCTGTGTCTATATATATATATATATATATATATATATATATATATATGTATATATATGTATATATATATATATATATATATATATATATATATGAATTTATATATATATACATATATATATATATATAAATATTGTAAATAGGTTAGGTGTATACGTGGGCATAAAGTACATGTTAGGTAAATTAAACGTCAATTTGTTCCTATCATTTGACAATTGCATAGATCACTTTTATAGTGGCCATCTGGTTGATGAGTACGATTGGCCTACCTTGTGGTAGGAGTGCAATTAACTGAGACAGAAATATGTAGTCAAAATAACAATAATCTTTATACTCTTTTTCCATTTAGAAAAAATAATTTTGTCCAGCATTCACGCTGAGACAAGTGTTTGAAAACGCTAGTTCTTACGACGAGGAGATAGCATCTCAGCGCAAGTTTGCTATAATCACTTATTGAATATCGTACAATGTATAATGAACATAGAAGTACTAGACTGGGGGGTTGGGGGCTGCAGAATTTTTCAGGCTCAACTTTTTCGGGGCAGAGAAACCAGCGTAGCAGAACTGTTCAACAGTTGGATAGTGAATGCTGACCCGGTCCTTGAGTGTTAGTGTATATATATATATATATATATATATATATATATATATATATATATATATATATATATATATATATATATATATATATTTATAGTGTATATATATATATATATATTAGTATATATATACATATATATATATATATATATATATATATATATATATATATATATATATAAATCCCCCAGATGAGAAGTGTCCCGTATGCTTATGAGAATAAACATTATCCCACTAAATTGTCATAATTTAAAAAACAACAAATAAAAGGCAATATATATTGTAATTTTCTGATTTATATCTTTTCTCAGTAATCGAATGAAGAACTATTTTTAAAAGTTATTCGGTCTCATTATAACTTTTACTATTTGGAAGTTTTCATATATACAATATATATATATACACACACACATATGTATGTATATATATATATATATATATATATATAATATATATACTGTGTATATATATGTTTTTATATAATTTTTATATATATATATATATATATATATATATATATATATATATATATATATATATATATATATATATATATATATATATATATATATATATATGTATAATATATGCTGTGTATATGTGTAGTGTATATAATTTGTGTATATATATATATATATATATATATATATATATTAATATCATTTATATAGTGCATATATATATACACAGTATATATATATATATATATATATATATATATACATATATATATATATATATATATATACATATATATATATATATATGTATACATATATATGTATATGTATATATATATATATATATGTATATATACATACAGTATATATATATATATATATATATATATATATATATATATATAAATGTGTGTATGTATGTATGTATACAAGATGTGTTCTGAATATTCGTATTTGTTTTTGTAATAACGAATATGTGTATGACTTTATTTTCAAGATTCGCATTCACAATTATATTCACATGTGGCCTGCCAAATATTTTTCGATTATCGAATATAATACTATAGGCCTATTTCAACAATATTCTTATACAAATGCAGTGAGTGAATGAAAAATTGCTATCTTGTAATGAATGAAATAGTTAAATCTTATCCTTCTGCACACAAACACATACGCACACGCACATACACAAACCCACATGTATATATACATATATATGTATGTATATATATATATATATATATTCATAAATAATATATATATATGTATATATATATGTATATATATATATATATATATATATATATATATATATATATATATATATATATATATATATATATATATATATATATATATATATATTATACATTCATAATGTTTATATATATGTGTATATATATATATATATATGTATATATATATATATATATATATATATATATATATATATATATATATATATATATATATATATATATATATATATATATATATTGGGAAAAGAGGTATGTTGACAAAAACATGAGGAACTATGCACACGTACGCAAGACCTTAAAGTATAATTTTATACGTGTATATTTTCCAATAATCATAATGACGCATTTTTTTCTGTTCATGTTGTTGATCATAAACATTACATAAATAAGTATCATTTTAAAAAGTTGTAAGTTCTGCTTTAATACTCTCTCTCTCTCTCTCTCTCTCTCTCTCTCTCTCTCTCTCTCTCTCTCTCTCTCTCTCTCTCTCTCTCTCTCTCTCTCTCTCTCTCTCAATAATATGATGCTTATTTTTAGCATTAAGTTCTCTTGTAAAGTTTCAACCAATTGTAGTCATTGTTTAAAGATGTTAAAGAATGCCACAATACAAAAAACTAATCTTTTTAAGTGGCCATAACGGTTTTTGGCAATGAAATTATCTTCACACTGATTAGACTCGGTCATTATTTTAAATGGTATGAAATATTCTATAGATGTTTGTGTACTGTGGCTTGTTCAAGGAATGATTGATTGTGATGATGATGGATGATGATTTATAAAGTACCGAGTGAATATAGCAATTGTTTTACCGGAAACGGAATTTTGTAATCGATGCAAAGTTCATTAATGATGCAATTTTCAAGCTAAGGAATTGAAGTTTCACAAACAATTTCAGGAAATATTTTCCATTGCTTGAGGTTTTCATCATGAATTGTTGTTGCTGCCTATCTTTTAATTAGGAAATAGGAATATGTCAGTTATGGAATGCTGTAGACATTTAATGAGGCTGTGTATCATGGATAAAGTTGAGGCGACAGGGGTCGACGTGGCAGGATTCGCATCAAAGGACTCCGAGAGGAAGTCATGATCTGTTTTCGTGCGTGGGGCCTTCCTTAACTTGCTAGTAATTATAGGGAAACAAGGCTGATGAGATACGGGATGGTAGGTCCCACAGATTACCAACCTTCATGGCTTTTTTAACTGTATGGGAAATTTTTTTGAATAGTATTAGAATAAGTTATATGTAAATGGCATCTTGGACTATGTTTCAATAGTATTATCATGCGATTATAAAACCCGGTTTTCAGTCAACTTTACAAGTAGGGTAAAATTCAGAAATTTAAACTGAATTTATTTGAGGGCTTCGCATGAAGAATAAAGGCATCACCTAGTAAACAGTGTTGTTATTCCTACATACCTTCTGAGGCTGCTGTGACCAAAAGCTGTATAAACAGTTATGGGAAAACAAGGCAATAGGATTCTAACTATTAGAACAGTTATATTCGCCATTTCAAATTGCAACAAGAAACTTGCGGGTAATAGAAACAGGATCTAAGAGATAAATTTATTTCCATTGATTAAGTTGAAAAAAAAAAAATTAAATTAGGGGATGAAATATCTAAAATCTAGCAGACATTGGGAAAAATTTATTTGTATCGTGATGCATCAGCTATATATATATATATATATATATATATATATATATATATATATATATATATATATATATATATAGCTGATGCATCACGATACAAATAAATTTTTCCTAATGTCTGCTAGATTTTAGATATTTCATATATATATATATATATATATATATATATATATATATATATATATATATATATATATATATATATATATATATATATATATATACATATATATATATATATATATATATACATATATATATATATTTATATATATATATATATATATATATATATATATATATTTATATGTATGTATATATATATGTATATATATATATATATATATATATATATATATATATATATATGTGTGTGTATATCATCGTCATCATGTCCTCCTACGCCTATTGACAAAAAGGGCCTTAGTTAGATTTCGCCAGTCGTCTTTATCTTGAGTTTTTAATTCAATACTTCTCCATTCATCAGCTACTTCGCGCTTCTTAGTCCTCAGCCATATAGGCCTGGGTCGTCCAACTCTTCTAGTGCCTTGTGGAGCCCAGCTGAACGTTTGGTGAACTAACCTCTCTTGGGGAGTGCGAGGAGCATGCCCAAACCATCTCCATCTACCCCTCATCATGATCTCATGCACATATGGCAGTCGAGTAATCTCTCTTATAGTCTCTTTTCTAATCCTGTCCTGCCATTTAACTCCCCATATCCTTCTAAGGGCTTTGTTATCAAATCTGCTAAAACTATTGGAGATTGGTTCATTGTCATACTATGACTCATGTCCATAGAGTAACATCGATTTCACTAAACTGATATATAGTCTGATTTTTATATGTAATTTCAGGCGATTTGATTTCCAAATTTTACTTAACCTAGCCATTGTCTGATTTACTTTTTTCAATCTTTCACTAAACTCTAATTCTAAAGATCCAGTATTGAAGGTCATAGTTCCTAAATACTTAGATGATCCTACCTCATTAATCCTTTATCCTTCCAATGATCTTTCATCTTCCATTGCATGCTCCGTTCTCATCGTCACTGTCTTTCTTCTATTTATCTTCAGGCCAACCTCGTGACGGATTGAGTTTAAGCCGATAGACAAACTGTCTCCTCGGCTTTTACCCCTGTTGCCTGGCGGTTGATTCTTACTAGAATTAGTGTGGACCGGCAGGGGTCACTTGCCTTAGTTAGGGAGGCACTGTGTACCACAAGGAACTGGCTATCCCTTGATGTATCTACCCAATGAATCCTCTATAGATTTTGTCCGTTATGGAAAGAGAAAATGACAGAATGGCCTCCAGTCCTGGGTGTAGTGGGGTGCTAAGAATCTCAGGGTTTGTAAATACTAAAGAAACATTGAAAATAAGTAATTGGAATTTTAGAACCATGAATCAGGTTAGAAAGTTATAGCAAGTTGAGAGGGAATTTATGAAATATAGTTTGGATATCTTGTCCTTAAGTGAAACACGTTGTAATGGGGTTGGTAGGGTAACTTTAGGCCAAGGCAATATATATATATATATATATATATATATATATATATATATAAATATATATATATATATATATATATATATATATATATATATATATATATATATATATATATATATACTCAGGAAGATCAGATGCAGTTGGAAGAGAAGGGGTAGGAATAATGATGACACCAAACCTTGTGGCAATCACAAAAATCAGATAGATCACATTGCCATTAATAAAGAGAGAAGGAAGATTCTCAAAAATGTAATAAGCTATAGAAGTGCGGATATTGGTAGTGATCACCAGCTACTCATTGCCACACTAAAATTAAAACTGAAAGCACTCAACAGAAAGATAAATAAATATATACCTGTCTTTGATACAACTAAGCTTTTAGAAAAAGAGCACAGATAAACATTTGCAATTGAATGTGGGAATCGATTTGCAGTCTTAGAGACTATAAGAGACGAAGAACAGATAATTAATGAAGAATGGTGGGATATTAAGAACATATATCAGTCAGTTGGTAGTAAAGTCTTGGGACACGCAGTTACAAGAACGCCATGGATATCAAATGATACTTGGGATACTATAAAAAGGAGACAAAGACAAATTGATTGTTGAAAGTTTTCGAGGAAGATTTATTGAATACCATCTCTCAAAAGAATTTTCTATCATTGTAATGTTATGTACCCCACATGTATCACACACACTCGTACACTGTAACGGTATTTCTGTTTTTTTTCTATTATCTTTATAGCTCTCCTGTCACGCTGATAACCTGTTTATGCCTGTAGGTTCTTGAATCGTTGTGTTTGAATTTTTGTGCCCTCTTGATTGAAACGAGTTGTATATGTACTCATGCTCTGTCCAAATAAAGTTAGTAGCGTTTGCCCCACTTCTCAGTTTGTACCTAACTGGTTCATCCGCACATTGATGACCCCAGAGTGACCAGCTCCCTCCCGCCTTCCCTCTCACTGTTGTTAATTGCTGTTTGATGATGCTGCCCTCAGACACTACCGTCCTCCACCAGCTGAGAATCGCTCTCCTTGTTCCAGCGTGCTGAAGTCCAGTTTTGCATCAAGGGTGTGACTCCATTAAGCACCAAAGTAGATTACTTTCTCACGTTGATCCCTGGGGAATCTTTCTTGGAAATCTCTGATTGGCTGTGCAAGCAAAGGGACACGCCAGTAGCGTACGATGCCCTCAAATCCAACCTCCTGGGCAGTACTTGCCATCACCCGCTGCCCGCATGCCGAAACTTATTCACCTCTCTCAACAACCGTTTGGGAACAAAAAGGCTTCGCTCACCCTCAGGGAAATGATCAGTATCACTCGATTGCAACCTGCCGCAGACGGCTCTCTTCGTGAAGTGAATCTACTAAGTGCCATTTGGGTACAACGCACTGGCATTCCTGATGTTGATATTTGGCTTATGAAGGACTTGATGACCAAAGTTGATGCCCTTATGAACTGCCACTTCACAACCTTCAAGTGTTCCATCATCGACTCCACTCCTGATGAAAAGGACAACTATTCAACATTGACCGAAGCTGACGTGAATACGGTAGGACACAGACACCCACCAAGTGACGGGATGGAGCTGCAACAAAACCGCCCACCACCCACCACTCGCTCACACCCCAACCAATGACCTCTACAGCCTCTTCCTAAATGCCCATTGGCCACAGTCATGTTGCTACCACTCCAGATTCGGGGCTGCTGTGAAAAAATGTGTTATTGGTTGTCAGTGGCCAAAAAACTTGTAAGTAGGCCATCGCTTTTCTTTTTACATGATGCAGGTACGGGGCATGTGATTTTTTAGTAGACATGCTGTTCTCTTCTCCCAAGGCCACTCTCCAGGACATGATGTTGTCTGTTTAAGTCTCCTTATATCCACCTGGTAGCTGCCAATGGATCTGCAATACCCACCCACGGTTATGAAACCCTCACGTCGTACCCCGAAGTTTTTATTCAGAACTTCGACAAATGCCCACGGTTTCCACAAAACACGGTATTTATCACAATATGACACCAGGTCATTTGGCAGCCGCTATACAAATGTTTGCCTAAATGAAAGAAATGGGCCTATGCCAAAGGCATCAAGCCAATGGTCATCACCCTTACACATCGTCCTAAATAAAGATGGCTCTCTGCATCCGTGTGGAGATTACAGGAGTCTGAACATACAGACAGAACCAGATCACTACCCCATCCCAAATATCGCCGAGGTGACCTCCTACTTGCACAAAGTGAAGGTTTTCTCCATGCTCGACCTCCTGAAAGGGTATTATTAAGTGCCCAATTTGTCCTTCGTAATGCTGGAGCCACTTTTCAACGTCTCATGGGCGGCCTCTTAGGGGACCTTCCTTTCTGTGTAAAGAGAAACGCCTCCGCCATCCACTCATCGTGCTCGACTGCCTTGAACTGAACGATATTGTAGTCCAGTACGACAAGTGTAGCTTTAGCGCCAACGAAGTATCGTTCTTAGGGCACCACTCCTGAAGGAATCCACCCCCTCCCAGAGAAGGTAGCAGCCGTTCAGACTTTCCCCGCCCCCTCGACCATCAAAGCACTGTAAGAATTCTTTGGCATAATCAACTATTATCACCATTTCCTGCCAGCCATTGCTGCCACTCTCGCCCCTCTCTACGTCTCCCTCAAGAGGAAACCAAAAGACCTGAAGTGGGGTCCCCTTCAAATAGCAGCATTCTGCAACACAAAGAATGCCCTATCAACAGCTGCTGCTCTCACTTTTGCCGTGCCCCATGAACTTCTCCTTCTCTACACAGATGCCAGCATCGTTGCTATTGGGGCAGTACTTGAGCAGGTGGTCAACGGCTCACCCCACCCATTGGCCTTCTTCAGTAGAAAACTGTCCTAGGCAGAATCCGGCTACTCTACCTTCTACTGTAAATTGCTTGTAGAGCACTTGGTTGTCCGTTACTTTCACCACTTCTTGGAAGGAACGCCCTTCATCATTTGCACAGACCACATGCTCCTGTTGTATGCTTTCACTTGACAGTCGACGCCTGGTCCGCCCGTCAATGCCAACATCTCTCCGCCGTGGTTGAATACAATTGTACCTTTCGACATGGTTCGACGAAGTCCGTTTCAGCAAATTCGTTTTGAGTGATACTCTTTAAGCGTGGGTCGTTTGCAGCAGAACCATTTGGGCGATGAGTAGTTTAAGCAATGAGTAGTTTGAGCATATGAGTAGTCTAGGTTATAAGTGGTATAAGTGCCACTAAAAGTGATAAGGGTGTCTTGGTATTTATCAAACTAGAATTTAGCATTTTAAAATCAATACACTACATTTATTCATTTAGTGAGGACATGTGAGTCATCGGTATTTTATTTGATAGTGAGTACTTATACATTCACCCATCATGGGAATGATTTTATTTAATCGTGTACGAGACAAAGTATGTTATATTCGACTTAAATATAGGCAGGACAAATCAACTTTAAGCACTATTATATGGCAACATGAGGCATATATCTCTAGTAATCGTCTCATCCTTTTTGGTGTTCTTTATATGGGTAAGGATTATATTTCTTTGAAAAATCATTGTCAAACTCTTGATATGCTTAGTTTATGTATATTTTGCTCTTTAACAGTACTATAATGTTGCATTCATATTTAGTTTACTAAAGACAGTGGTTAATGTTTATATTTCTTATAATAACCTTTGTTACACTCTTGATGCTAATATTTGTTTCAATCTCTTCATAATACCTGTTGGCGAAGTCAGTAGTAAGTCGTCAAATCTGTCAGTCACTCTTAATGCATTGCTTTAAATGAACTTCGCTCAATTGGCTTCGCTAAATAATACTTCACTGAAAGTGCCTTCACTCAAACGATTGGCAACGTTTTGACACGTCCCTGGGATAAGGAATCCCGTTGCCAATGCCCTGTTAGGAAACACATTGGCCGCCATTCACTTGGGATTGGATTACAACGATCTGGCAGAAACCCAATGAAAAGATCCAGAATACCAAGCATGTAGGAATTCCTGCACATCCCTCCGTTGGGAGGATGTCCCTCTTGACAACTCCAACGCCACCCTCTTCTGTGATGTCAGTACTGGTAGACCTAGACTGTGGATACCTTTCCCAATGCACCGACAGGTGTTTGATTTAATTCATGGCCTTTCACATCCCTCGCACCATTCTACTGCGCAACTACTGAAGACAAAGTTCATTTGGCATTTCATTATTAAGGATGCTAAGGATTGGTTCTGTACCTGAACTTCTTGCCAAACCTCAAAAGTACAACAACAAACGGATTCAGGAATGGGCACCTTTTCTCAACCTCAGCGGCGCTTTGCCCACTTACACATTGATGTTATAGGTCCCCTACCCACAATACAAGGACATCCTTAACTGTTTACCATCATGGACTGCTCCACTCATTGGCCTGAAACCATTCCCATGGAAACTGCAACATCCGCCCCGTTTACATCTTCCGTGCTCTTAAAATGGATAGTAAGATATGGTATCCCTGAGCATACAACTTCCAACAGGGGTACCACTTTCACCTCTCAGTTGTGGACATCATAAGCAAATGTCCTTGGAATCACCATTCATTATACAACTGCATACAACCCTGCTGCCAACAGAATGGTTGAACATTTTCACAATACCCTCAAAGCAGCTTTGATGTCCCGCTGCAAGGTCTCTAACTGGTTTACTCAGATTCCCTGGGTCCTCTTGGGACTAAGGACCACTCCTAAGGACACCCAGGATGTCTCGGCAGCTGAAATGGTGTATGGTGACCCGTTAGTCGCCCCTGCTGAATTTTTTTCCTAGAGAACCTCCTCCAACAATCTCCAACCCCTACATCCTGTTGTGGGAAAATATACTCCCTGGGGTGAGAATTACAAGCCCCAACAAAGCAACACATACCGACAGATTTGTACAAGGCATCTCACGTTTTCCTGCACAATGACACCAGCAAACCACTATTAACATCCCTTTACACGGGCACTTTCCTCATAATCCGTCGAACAACAAAGGCATTCTTACTAAATGTTCATGGCAAAAAAGACTGGGTCTCCATTGATCGCCTTAAACATGCATATCTCGTGCAAGATGACCCACCTACAGTGCACCTCTCCAGAGGAGTGTGTCCTATTTCACATGTTTGTCTTAGTTAGGGAGGGTTGCCATGTACCCACGTGTATCACACACGCCCGTACACTGTAACGGTATTTCTTTTTTATATATATATTATCGTTATCACTCTCCCCTCGCACTGATAACCAGTTTATGTCTGTATGTTCTTGAATCATTGTGTTAGAATTTTTCTGTCGTTCTTGACTGGATAGGGTTGTATATATACTCATGTTCCGTCTAAATAAAGTATGTTGCATTCACCCAGCTTCTCAGTTATTACCTAACTGGTGCATTCGCACAAGAGAGAGAGAGAGAGAGAGAGAGAGAGAGAGAGAGAGAGAGAGAGAGAGAGAGAGAGAGAGAGAGAGATATCTGTTTCCTGGAGTGAGCCGATTTCTGGTATTTCAATAGTTTGTCGTCACTTATGCTATTAGAGTCGATATCAATATTTAATGATTCATATTTCGGGAGTGGTCTCGTCCGTCATGATTGTTCATCTATACTTATTTAATTATTCATAAGCTTTTGGAATTTATTTGAGTTCCCTCTGGCCTGAATTCGTTAGGTCTTGCTTCTCAATGAAAATGGGTTGATGAATGACAAGAACGGGAGTCTGGATTTAGCATTCGTTTTTTCCATTGAACGTGAAATTGAATATTAAAAGGTGAAAAGGTGTAACCCCCCTTAAACTTAATAGTTTTACTTTTTTTTATTAATACATATTGAATAAAAAGCGCTTCAGGTTTTTTAGATTTACCGTAGCCATAGATACTAGAAAATTCAATTATGGATATGACTACTACACCGTGTAAATTTGCACTTTGTTTACTTACAGTATTCCGTCTCTTTCCATAATGTATACTATAGGGAAATGACTAGACCTGCGCAAAATTACCACCATCTCTCTAAAGTTTGAAACTCTTGCGATCACGAAAACTATACATATTTGTAAATAATGGCCCTTTCTGTAAGTTTGAAATTCTGAAGACTTAGTCTCTCTCTCTCTCTCTCTCTCTCTCTCTCTCTCTCTCTCTCTCTCTCTCTCTCTCTCTCTCTCTAGCCTTACTTAAGTTCTAGTTTTGTTCCCATTCCCTTTTTTCACATTGCTATCAAGCCTCACTAACTGTAGCTTTATTGTGAAAATATGTGTTTTTTTTTTAATTTCACCTTTAAGCTTTTTCTATTTCATCTCAATTTTTTCCAGAATGTGTATCTCGCTATCTAGCTATCATTAACCACTTTACCTCATTGTCTTTATGCGGTTCCGAATAACCTATTCACGTGATTCCTGTATTACGTCGTCGCAATAAACTTTTACAAATAAAATCTTTCTCTCTCTCTCTCTCTCTCTCTCTCTCTCTCTCTCTCTCTCTCTCTCTCTCTCTCTCTCTCTCTCTCTCTCAAATTACAAATTTTTTTGTTACCAACTATTGAATCCAGGGAATTATGATATTAATTAATATTTAATTCATGTTTAATCGAACTTTAATAAAAGTACTGGTATGTACCTTAGATTTGAGCTTTGATCCCGCTGATAATTTTTATGCTAGTTATTAGCGTTCGCCATTACGAATGTGAAATTACTAACAAATTCTAAATTGATACGTATTGGGAGAAGCCTCTCTGTTCTTCTTCCTCCTTTAAGTATCTCGTATTCCAACCCCAGCTCATCCGCTTTCAAAGATAAAAAATTATAGACCAGATAAGCCTTAAGCTGACTTTGATTAAATCGCAAAATCCCTTCTCGACCTCGTAAATTAAATTTTTGGCTAAGGCTACATATTTTTAGAGAGAGAGAGAGAGAGAGAGAGAGAGAGAGAGAGAGAGAGAGAGAGAGAGATAAATTACTGAATACCCACCAATGAATTCTTTGTTTCCGTAGTATTTCCTGGGGTTTTTAGTCTTTTTGTCTTCCTGACCATGCGTCAGATCATCACTCACGCTTACCGTTTTATTACTCTTGTAAAATTGCGAAATAGTGGGAGTAAATTCTGAATATTCTGCAGGCAGTGATTAATGTTGTCCCTAACTTTTATACTATATATAAGAGAGACAACAGATTTGGAGTGCAAACTCCACTAATGAAAACTTTTTTTGATAAAACGCAGGTTAGTGGTTTAATGACTTTAACCATGACCATACTAGAAATAGCTTCCACAGCTTTGAATGCAAAATGTCAGACTTACTTTTTCACTGAAATAATCACAAAGATGCCTCCTTCAATATTTCATCACGTGAAATGAATTGTTCGGGACCAAGTGCTGGAAATTTTGTGTTTTAGTGATATTCTCAGAATCTTTGTTTGAATTAACAGCCATATCTTTAAAGAAATAAGAAAGCATAGAAATGATACCAAGCTTATGTGTAGCCTAACCCGATCAGCTACCAAGTGAATGTCAACTTAACCGTTTGACTGACTTCATTAAGCGCCAGGAACCACTTTCAGTCACTCGATCAGAGTTTAATCGACCAATGTTTTTCCTTGCATATGAATTTCACTTCAGAGAGGAGGTAGTTTTATTAGGGAGGGTATTTAATTTATTGTGGTAAGATAACTGTTATCCAAGAACTGCATCCGTCAGTGTGGAGAATATTTTTTTCTACATAAATCTTTGGTCGGAGTTGAGACGAATTTTATAAGAAATTTTTAAATAGGTCCTCTGTTTATGGATAACGTTTGATGCGGCAGTTACTACTTTTAAAAATTTCTTTTCTTATATTTATCAATGTTCTATTATCATGTATACCAAATAAATTTCAGATTTATTTGTATATACTATTTCCATTGTGACATTTTCCTCTCGTAGTTTTCTGTAAACGTGATTAGAGATAAGAAGAAATTGATATTTTCAAACATTACAGTTTAAGTACGGATAAATGACATGTAAATCTGATGTTACCATAATTTCATAGTTTTGGTCATTTTCAGTTATGTAACGCAAATGTATTTCATGTTATCTGCGTATATATAGAGAAATACTGTAATAAGATTTGTCAAATTATTGTAGTTTTATAGCATTTCCAAACATTACAAAATATATCTGAGTTTCATTTCTAAATTCGGTTATTGAAATAGTATACGTAGTATTGGTGGTTAATTTCGATATTTTCTTTCATCTTTCATATCACACTAAATATTAAACCACATTTGCCCTATGAGTGTTTTCTTCCTCTTATGTAACTTGGCTGATCTCTGTTTGCTTTTACTTTTGCGTTTTAAATTTATTTTACCGCATTATATATGTTTCAAATTTTTCTTTCTTTATGAAAACTTGTTTCTTGAGAGGTTTCGTTAATTTGCTTTGTGGTTTGAACATTTTTGCATGCGAGATATTCGAACAATTAGATAGATATGAACTGTTTCAAGATGGAAGCGTTATCCTTACTTTTGGTGTGATATACTTCTCAATTGCTTTGTTAATATTCTCTTTGTGTTGAATGGGGGTCGAGTTGATAAAAGTACACATTTATCCACTTGTTACCTACGTTGATTGTATAGTATGCCTGGACAGGAATATTATTGTAATGTATACTTCAGATATGCCCAAGAAAGCAATATGACTTTCCTGTAATATCGTATTATTTACTAAGATGCTTTTTAGTGGTCTGGTACTAAAGCTTTAATTTCTTTAAATTAAAATATCTCCTTATTAGTTTTGAATAAATATTAGTTATGAATAGATATGGAATCAATTTAGATTGTTCAACATTATTCTTTCATCTTCGTTTGAATATTTTTCAGCTCATGTTGTGGGAAATGACCAACTATTAATTGCTCGTAGTTTCCACCCGTTCTTTTCTGCACTCTTTTAATTCTATCAATAAATTGCCAAGATTTAGAAATATGCATACCCATTTCTGTATGAAATCATCTGTGGCTGCTTTGGCGTGATTTTTTTCATCTTCTTGGTTTAAAACCTTCTGGTAGCGATTCCATGTATCCATTTGAAAGGAGGGAGGACGACTTCCTTCTCCATGTCCGTTTGCCTTACAAATGTAAGTGTCCTCGAACCAGTTTGATAATTCACGAATTTAATCTAGGAAAAAAAGAATATCGGAAAATGCATCAATGTCGAGGTCACTGTCGGTCACGGCACAAATCACAGAGCCAGTTTGATTTGAGTTTTCTGAGCAAACTCTGATTTGTTTTTTTTATTAATGACTCATTCCCATAATCTAGATATGCTCAAAAGCTTGTGTCTCTAATGTTAGAAGCATATAAAAAACTACCAATGCTTTTATTGCACAAAGTGAAGTTCAAATTTGTACAGTAAACATTTGTAGGTAACTTCCGGAAATGCTGGTTTTATCTTTGCTCATGGGTAAGAGTGCGGAAATAACAATATGAACCCCTACAATTTTCTTAGTCAAGATAACATATGGTTGTGAAAACAGTTGAGGTGCCGGATCAAAAGTTACGCTTGCTTACCATGTTTCAGAATCACGTAGAATTTCTTGCAAGGAAGTGTTTCTTATAGAAAGTACAAATTTGTTAGACGATGGAACACTATCTGCAATAAAGAATTCTTCTTCGCTTTTGTCACAGGCTTTGTAAATTTTTTAATGGGCTGGAATTTCGAGATTGAGGATATTTTTTTTTATTTGTAGTAGCGTGCTGCATTTCATTAAGTTTTCTTTTAATGGTTCTTTTTACAGACTGCAGGCGTAATATGGTTTCTTAAGCTTACTGGGATACATTGCTAAGCCGTTGTTGAGAACAGTCGAAGTATTCTCTAAATTTTCGTTGCTCTGCGTGTTATGGTGCTTTTAATTTGAACAACTTCAACTAATACTGCTGAGAGACCATGTCATTGTTGGTTAATAACGTTGATGACTTCTCCATTCTGTGTGGATTCTTCCTTTACAAACATGTTTAGTTTCACATTGCCAAAGCATCATCGAATTATCACGGGCACTATGTGTGTCAAATACGTAAAGATATCCATTGTACTGCATGGAAACATCTTTTTTTCTGTGGTTCAATTTTCTGGATACATTATAATTTATAAATAATACGGATCAACGGCTAAGAACAGGTACAAAACTGGAACGGGAAAAAAGATAGCAAAGCAATTAACTTGGATTTTTTTTCTTGCAATAGAAGTCATCTAATGGTCGTTTAGCTGCAAAGTTAAAAATCCTAAAAAGGTTGTAGTGGTCTATTGGAAGGGTGCTTGCCTGGCGCTTGCCAGACTCGGGTTCCATTCTTACCCAAACTCGATAGTTTCTTTAGGGTCTGCAACCTTACCATCCTTGTGAGCTAAGGATGGAAGTTTTGGGGAAGCCTATAGATCTACCTACTGAGTCATCAGCAGCCATTATTTAGCCCTCCCTGATGAGAGGGGCCTTGGGCGCTGACCATATGTATACTTGTATATGGTCAGTCTCTAAAGCATTGCCCTGCTTGCTAGGGCAATGTCACTGTTCCTTGCCTCTGACATTCATGAGCGACCTTTAAACCTTTTAAACCTTTAAAGACTGTTAGACAGAATGCAAATAAACAGCAAGTTATTGTCCTTCGGCAAATGTCCTTTTGCCCCCCCCCCCCAAAAAAAAAAAAAAATAACTTACGCCAAAACCTCCTCGCCAAAAAGACCACGCCCGAAAGTCACACTGGTTCTTCTTTCATTACAAGGTAGGAAATACGTTTTTTTCTGCCGCTGTCACTATTATACAACATAATATAATAGCTCTATTATTTTGGATCTCGTTGATAAAAAAGCTTTCATGAAAGTTTCATTGGTTTCGGCGGATACTTGACTAATGAAGAGATGTGGAAAAAGGAGTTGGTGTCGTTGTTGCAAACCTTGAGGAACCCATCTTTCAGTGTCTCGTTTTTATTTTTTATCATGTGGTTCTTGGCATTCGTCTACGAATCTAGATCCATTCTTGTTTTATGTACCAAATTTATTTTTGTTTTATCCTTAATCGGTTATTGGTAATTCATATGATTAGAGATTGTAAGGATATGCTTGAGTCATCCCAAGGAAATACAACCAAGGGAAATAAATGTTATTAACCAAAGTTTATTTTATTTTGTCAGTTTGCAATACAATTACGTGATTTCTAACTGGAAGAGCAAATTAGTCACCCTAACCGGATACTAGGAAAAACAGTGAAACTCATAATTCTAATATTGGTTTCCTGTTTCTAAAACCATATTCACACCTGCTGATTAATTTTACTGCTAGAAATAATGAGAGAGACGCATTTGAGAGAGAATAAATCCCACTGGGCTCATCTTACTTCCTAATTAAGAGTGAAGCTGACGCACATGTCATACATTTCCAAACCATGTGAGGTAGAATCTGAAAAGGGACAGGAGTTTTTTATTTCTCCCCAATTAAGGCACGTTAGCAGTTAACAAATTAATGAAATCAATATTCGTGTTATGTAGTTATCTGGGAAAGGCAAAGAGAACGTTTCGGTTACTAAGATGAAGTTTACTTTTACAATGTCATTATCATTATTATTATTATTATTATTATTATTATTATTATTTATTTATTTATTTATTTATTTATTTCCATTTAATTTCCTTTTAAACAACGCCTCGGACATTTGTTTAAAAAATAGAAAATAAACATACTGATAAAAAAGTCCACAGGAAAAATACATTAATGGACATTGTAATTAAGATTAAAACTCTGTGCAGCTGAAGGCAGTGATCTCAGTTCAAACTAGGTTTAGATTTTTTATTCAAAATATTTCCAAAAATCTTTGCTGTCTCAAATCGAGTTTTACATAAGATTATCCTCCTGATTAAAATTGGTGTTACTAAATCGATAACATTGTCGTCCTATAATTTTGAGTATATTATCTTGTCTTTTATCTCATAATATTTTACTTCTTTTTAAAATAAATTGACTTGGGTGTAGACGTATCAGCGGTGTGGTGTGATCTCTCTCGCCCTGGGTTGGTTCTTGTTCACAATCGTATATGTAAACTTTAAAATATTACTTATTCTTATGAAAGAACATCAGTGTTGATAAAATTACGTCATGACCGAAAATTGCCCTCCGTGTGGTTCTGCGAATGGAAAGTACAAAAGGTGGATAGAAAGCGAATTTTGTGATGATTTATTACCACAAGAAGTAGTGTCCCTAATGACACTAACATCAGTGATGTTAACTAAAAGGAAATGAAATGGCTTTGCCCTGGGGGTGTGGATGAAGCCAAATTAGCCTTGACAAATATGTCTAAAATGGAGAAATAACTAATGATGAGGGACCTCACTATATCTGAACGTAAAGGGAGACTCACTGAATTGGAAAATTATCTTGCTGCGCTTACTGTGGATGCGGTAAATTCCACCCAGACAACTGGTCTGAACACAAATGATTTTACTGAGAAGGTGGATAATCTAGTGAAGAATATTGAATCAATTAAGTTTACGCTTCAAACACTAGTGACCCTGAAAATGAGAATATGACATACAATGACAAAGATAAGGAGCAAAACCAACTAGTAATTAAATCAACTAAATCATCAACTACAATCTCTGACAGGAAAAATGAAGTGGAATATGCCCTTAAGGATATATTAATTCTTAATACGAGGTCATCTGATGAAGAGAACAGGGATGAAGCAGCAAACAAGATTCAAATCATGGTTGCTGACATTGAGACGAGGATAATTGGGAAATTGAAACAAAATAATGATATGCAATGTATACAATGATGAAGATGAAGTATTAAATGCTTTGATTCAAAGGAATCGTTGCCTGGATCATATTCAAAATGTAGAAAAGAAGATAAGTCTGGTATTCAAGAAAAGCGCTGCAGATGGGACTAACTACTACTTGTTTGAGTGTGATCCTGAAGTTTGGAAGGTTATTCGTGATAAGGTGACAGCTATGTTGCGATGGGGTACTTATAACATAATATGTGGTAGGTACCATGTGATCATCTGCTACAACTGTCAGAGGTCTGGACATTTTGGAAAAGATTACAATTTCAAGACTGATGATAAAGTGTGCGGGAAATGTTCAGGAAATCACGCCACCAAGGAATGTAACTCATAACAGATAAAATATATAAACTGTGTTAAGTTGAACAACCCTGATGATCATATAGGGAATTAAAGAAATTGCAATGCTTATGATTTGGAATTGAACAGATTTACATAAAATACTTATCATTGATGCAAAGGATATCATAAATTACGACTATGTAAATATTCAATCCTCTAGTATCAAAATTCAAATTCGAGAATTGATAAATGAGAAGTATTTCGTTCAAGAAAAAACTGGAGACATTCTTGTTCTGTAAGTGTTTCGATAATGTGGCTTTGACAATAAGCATAAGCTATGCAGTGTAATATGCAAAATACCTCAGAATGTATACGATAAATTGAACGTGTAGGTCCTTTAGTGAGTAGGGTTCCCCTGTATGATATGATCAGAAAAGCGGCCCTTAAAGTAAAGTAAGTAACCGTTGTTGATGTAGAAATTAAAGAAAGTAATTTCTTTATGAAAGTTAAAATAATTTGAGGCTAACCTATTTGTTCTAGTTCATTTTATAGCTAGAATTACATACACTTAAAAAATTCCCTCTCTGTTAAAATCAACAGTGTTTATTACTAATAAGTCCAAGAAAAGCCTATTTCCTTTGCTGTCCTCTTGCATTGGGATTTTGTACTAGTATGTTGAGAGCGCAGATAATTGAAAAGTTTTATTGAATTGCTCGTTTGTTTAAAACCTAAGAATGTATACGATAAATTAAACGTGCAGGTCCTGTAGTGAGTAGGGTTCCCCTGTATGATATGAACCGAAAAGCAGACCTTAAAATAAACTAGTGGCTAGGGTGTAAGAACCGTTCATAGAATTATAAATGAAATCTCTATGGGCGCAAAGAAGAAGCATATACCCATCAAAAAGAGAGATAGATCTGTTAAAACAACAGAAGATGAGGTCATGAATAGGAGATACAATGGGAAAAATTTTATTGATATAACCGAAGCTGATGAAGACCTTGATGTTCCCATGAATGAATTCAGTGCGGTTGAAGTCGAAGCTATCATTAAAAAACTCAAGAGATGGAAAGTCCCTGGTTACTTACAAGATTATTTTGTAGAATGTGGCATGAAGAGGCAAAAACTGATGATTGGGAACTATGAGTGTTGGTGAAAATGTCAAAAAAGGGAGGCCTGACGGATAGCAATAATTAGAGGCATCACACTTACGTCAGTTGTCATGAAAATATTTAGCATGCTTATTCTAAAGAGACTAGAGAGTAATATTGATGAAACACTAAGATGAACAAGCCGGATTTAGAAAAGATAGAAGTTGTACTGACCAAATTTTCATTTTGAGACATGTCGAACAGCAATGTGTAGAATATAGAAATCCACTTATGGTGGCATTTGTAGACTATGAAAAAGCCTTTGATAGTATGCACCGGCCAAGTTTTTTGGAGAGTCCAGCATTATTATGAAATTCCTTCTAAAAATGTAAATTTGATCAAGTCTGTTAAAGGAATTTCCGGTGAACAGTGGAGTACTCCAAAGGAATGTGTTGTCACCTGTTTCTTATTCTTCTCATGGATTTTGTAATGCGTAGAACAATAACTTGGAGATGGTGGAGAGAGATTGGTAACAGGAAATTACCTGACCTAGAGTATGCTGATGATGATGTCCTTATGGGCAGAACACCATAAGATTTATAATGCTTGCTTACCAGAATGCATTGAATATTACACGAGGTTAGGGTCAAGATAAATAGAAGAAAGACAGAGATGATGCGAATGGAATATGTAATGGAAGATGAAATATCATTGGAAGGAGAAAGGATAAATGAGGTAGAATCATTCAAGTATTAAGGAACTATGATCTCCAATACAGGGTCATTAGAATTGGATTTTAGTGAAAAACTGAAAAAAGAAAAACATATCAGACAATGTCTAGGTTAGGAAAAATTTGGAAATGAAATCGCCTGAAATTACATATAAAAATCAGGCTATGTATCAGTTTAGTGAGATCGGTGTTACCGTATGGACATGAGTCATGGTATAACAATGAAACAATCTCCAACAGATTTAGTAGATTTGAGAACAAAGCCCTCAGAAGAATATTGGGAGTTAAATGGCAGGGCAGGATTAGAAATTAAACTATAAGAGAGATTACTTGAGTGCCATTTATGGATGAGTTAATGGTGATGGGTAGATGGAAATGGTTTGGTCCTGGTTTTCGCACTCACCAAGAGAGATTAGTTCACCAAATGTTTAACTGGGTTCCACATGGCACTAGATAAATTGGCAGACCCAGGCCTACATGGCTGAGAACTATGAAACGTGAAGAGGGATATGATGAGTAGAGAAGTATTGAATTAAAAGCTCAAGATAGAGACGTTTGGCGAAATCTAACCGTGGCCCTTTTACGTCAATATGCGTAGGAGGAGATGGTGATGATGGTGATGATGATGATGACATGAAACATTTAGTTTAATGTTGTTACTGTCTTTAAAAAAAATTATTTTAATTGTTCGTTACTTCTCTTATAGTGTTTATTCCCTTAGTTCCTTTCCTAAATGTGATCTTTTTCCTGGTTGGAGCCCTTGGTCTTGTAGCATTCTGCTTTTCCAACTAGGATTTTAGCGTAGCTAGTAATGATGTTAATAAAGAGAAATTCAGAACTAAATATGATTAGATGAGAAGGCAGAAACTTGAGAGTTAAACGGTCGTTTAGGGCTGCTTGGTGAAGTTTTTGAGCTTATATAAAGCTTTTATGATGGGGCCTTAATCACGTGAACAATCCCCTAATCAATTTGTCCCAGCACCGGAACAGGCAATATGAACAAGTAGAGGCTTATTAGCCGGTGCCTAGAATCGGTCAGTTAGGATCCAGACTCTTACCTATGAGAAGATGTGGAACAGTGAGCTCATGACTTGTGAAACTTTTATATTTGCCTGTGAGAGGCTATTGTATACATTTAACATATAATTCAATTCCTTACCTTACGATCCGCCTTTGGTTTAGCTACCGAAATACTATTAATTATAATACAAATTATTGCCTGAGGAAATAAAATCCGAGCAAATAATGGACTAAAGAAGTGCTAGAACATAATTCATCAGATCAGCAAGAAGGACTTCCTCCATGGTGCTCAACTCCTAATCATCCTAAATCCTAACTCAAAGATCTAACTATATAAAACCAAAACAAACTCTTACAAATGATAAATACAAAGAGAATATATTACAATTACTTTATATGTGTGTAAATGTGCGTATACATTAAATATATATATGTATATATATATATATATATATATATATATATATATATATATACATATATATATATATGTGTGTGTGTGTATATATATATATATATATATATATATATATATATATACATATACACACACACATATATATATATATATATATATATATATATATATATATATATATATATATATATATATATATAGACGTATGTATGTGTATGTATGTATATAGTTATGCATATGCATTTAAATACATTTAGAACCTGTTCATCTGTAAAATTTTATTATATACAATTAATTTACTTATATACACGTGCCCCACAATTCAGGGAATTATACCACAAGTAAAGATATCTTTTATTAGTACTTCACTGTGTCTGACCAGCGTATCTCTCATTCTGCCTTCGCTATCCTGTGGGCATTGTCCAATTCTTGAAACAGTTACGCAGTGGCCATGTAAATGTGACAACAGAGAGCGGACCAGATCCATTAGGTCGAGTCCTCCAGTGCTCCTCCTTCAACTCTGACCTTTAACGCTCAAGCGAACCCAAATCTCGCCAGTGGATTTGGGTCGGTTGGAATCAATTGGGAGGGGATTCGGATATCATGGTGGAGGGAGTCCTACCTCTCCTTTCGCTCATTCTCTGATGCTCGTGTACCTTCCATCCTCCCATTTATAAGCCATTTTTTATTGCTTTTGAAATAATGACGATCAGTTACACAATTGAATAAGAGGTAAATTTGTGCTGAGGGAAGTCAACAATTTCATTCTATCCTTCACATTTTCCGGTGGCTGGATCTGTCGTATAGCATATTTGTGTCCGGTTCTTCCTCTTTATTTTCCCATGATTTTTTTTTTTATATATTAAAGGAAATCTGATTTATTAGAAAATATTTTTACTACTAATACAGTATTACTAGTGATAATGTGAAGACAGGAGACATTGATGTTCTGTGTAATATTTTCGATGTCAAGCGTACTATAGTTCCCGATTTATGTGGAATTCTAAATCTGAAAAAAGTGCCCAAAAGAGCACAAGTTAGAACTTTATTTTGAATTCTATAAATCATTTTAATTAGAATTGTTTATATGTGATTTTTTATTGATTTTGAATTTACTATCATTGAATTAGCATAACACCGCAGGATTTGCAATGCTTGCTTACCAGAATGCATGAAATATTACATGACGTTGTGCTCAAGATAAATAAAAGAACGACAGAAATTATTAGAACAGAATGTGCGATGGAAGATGAAATATCATTTGAAGGAGAAAGGATTAATGAGGTAGAATCATTTGAATATTTAGAAACAATAATATCTAATACAGGGCCTTTAGAATTGGAGTTTAATGATAGAAAAAGCAAATTAGACAATGGCTAGAATAAGTAAAATTTGGAAATCAAGTCGCCTGAAATTACATATGAAAATCAGACTATGTATCAGTTTAGTGAGGTCGGTATTACTGTATGGACATGAGCCATGGTATGACAATGAAACAATCTCCAACAGATTCAGTAGATTTGAGAACAAAGCCCTCAAAAGAATATTGGGGGTTAAATGGCAGGACAGGATTAGACAGGAAACTATAAGAGAGATTTCTCAGGTCCTATATGTGGATGAGATCATT
>NC_090732.1:52799539-52854539 GCF_036898095.1 Palaemon carinicauda | reverse complement strand
TGTAACGATGCTCATTTTATGTGTACTGTAGTCTTACCGTATACATAGTACAAGTATTTACATGTACTGTACACTTACTGAAATTTGTTCATTCATTAACACAACACTTATACGGTGATAGAAACCAAGTAAAATCAATAATAGGCAGTGCAGTGCATTACTTAGTGTGATAGTCGACCACACAAAAGCAATGGGCAGTGAGTTGGTAGGTTAGGAGTTAACCCACCCTAGGGCAGCAAGTATTCATGGATTGTTGCTTTTCGTGCCTATCTCTGTTACCTAACCCTCATAATAAGGAGTACTGACTGTATAGATGTATTTTTTCTAGTATAAGACACTCTTTTTTTGAGAGAGAGAGAGAAAATGTAAAAACATCTAGTTTTGAATATTTGCTGAACATAAAACTTTCTGAAAAGAATCAGATATCTTAAAAATTAAATTCTTTCTAGTTTTTGATAGGTTTTTGGCCTGGAAACAAAATCTGTACATTGAGACATTCAGTGCTCATCAATTACAGATTAAGGGAATAATTTAAGGATATCATTTTACAATATTAAAGGTGTTAAACACTAAATCTAAGTTATGTATAATGTATTTCACACTAGAGAAGTAAGATTATTATTATTTAATTTTTTTTTTTTTTGAATATTTGCTAATTTTGCAAGTTCAAGTTGTGAAATAACGAATTCCAAAGGCACTTTAAAATTTACAGAGCATCACGCCCAAGGTAATTGAAAGGAACGCAAAGGAAGAAATTCTGGATCTTACTTGTGATTCTAGGAAGGGTAACTTGATTCTTCGGCAACATCATTATGTATTATAGTCTCTTTATACTTATTTGTAAAAGTCAGTTTGGCCATAAGTATTTTCCAACTGCATATTCTAAATTCAGTCTCACTGTCACCGCAGAAACTTTTAATTGCTTTTGATAACTTCTCTTGCATACTGTGGCAGACTGCAACTTGGTCTTAACAAAAAAAACCGGTTGGACATGATTGGTTTATTGATGCGACATCAAGAGCTTATACTGTATATAAACGGGTAACAATGGCATAAAAACTTTAACAATATGAAACATGCAATGGCAAGTTTAAACAGGGTTTTCTAATATCAGTGTGAGAGAGAGAGAGAGAGAGAGAGAGAGAGAGAGAGAGAGAGAGAGAGAGAGAGAGAGAGCAATATATTATAATGTATGAGCGTGTATGAAATTCCACGTGCATTACATGGCTTCCCCTCTAAAACAGATGTGTATGTGAAATAGGGCGCCCAACCCTGGAGAGGCGAACTGTAGGCGGGTCTTTTTGTAGGAGATACACAGGTTTTAGGTGATCAGTGGAGCCCTAGTCCTCTTTCCCTCGATGTTAGTTAAGAAACCTTCAGTATGCAATGAATAAGGAAATGGCCCATGTAAGTGGGTGTCGGCAGTGGCTTGCAAGCGTCAGTGCTCACGAACATATGTGTTGTGGTATTTAAATCCTTTGATATGTGTTGTGGTATTGAAATCCTTTGATATGTGTTGCTTCACTAGGGACTTGTAAGTCTGGGGGCAGAAAGTAAATATCCCCACAAGGCACTAGAGATTGTCGCAGGAGGATGCAGACAAAAAAAAAAAAAAATCAGCAGGGACCTCCAACAGGTTGCCATACATCATTTCAGCTGCTGAGACATCCAGGACGTCCTTAGGAGTGGTGCTTAATCCAAGGAGGACCCAGGGAAGCTGAGTACTCCAGTTGGAGTCATTGCCGCGGGACTTCAAAACTGCTTTGGGGGTTCAATGAAAGCATTCAATGATTCCGTTGGCTGCAGGGTTGTAGGTGGTTGTCTGGTGTAGTGTGATGCCCAGGAGATTCACTAATGATATCCACAATTAAGAGCTGAAAGTGGTATCTGTCAGAAGTAATAAACTCAGGGATACCAAATAATGCTATCCACCATGATAGTAAGGTGGATGTACATGAGGCAAAAGTGGCAGTTTGCATGGGGATGGCTTCAGGATAACGAGTGGAGCAGTCAATGACAATGAACAGGTAACGGTGTCCTTGTGATGTGAGCACGAGACCTACTACGTTGAAGTGAATGGGGGGAGAACAAAGCTGAGGTTGAGGAAAGGTGCCCACTACTAAATCCAGGTGTTATGCCATACCAAATGAGCTTCGTTTTCAGTAGCTGTGCAGTAGTCGGGGAATGGGGCCAGGTATCCACGACACAGAAGAGGGTAGCGTTGGATTCATTGATGACGACGTCTTCCCATTGGAGGAATGTGAAGAGTGTCCTGCAGCCTTGATACTCTAAATCTTTTTGTTGGCCTACTGTCATGGAATTGTAATGCAACCTCAGGTGAATGACAATCAGTGTGTTTCTCGACAAGGATCGGCAACAGGATTAATTTTCCCAAAGATGTGTAGAAGGGTGCAGTTGCATTCAGTAATGACGGGGAGATGTCGGCATTGACGAGCGGACCAGGTGATTGACTGTCAAGTGAAGGTGTGCAACAGGGGCATGTGGTCCGTGCAAATGGCTTATCCTCTAATATGTGACTGACAGCCAAATGCACCACCAGCAATTTGCTGTTGAAGGTAGAGTAAACAGATTCCTTCTTGGTGGTTTTATGCTGAAGAAGGCCAATGGGCAGGGAGAGCCGTTGACCACCTGCTCGAGTACTGCACCAATAGCAACATCACTGGCATTGGGGGATAGATGGAGAGAGATATGTGGCACGGGAAAAGTGAGAGCAACAGCAGTTTATAGGGCATTCTTTGCGTGGCAGAAAGCCACTTCCTGAAGTGGACTCCCTGATATGCTGTCCATGGGGGTATTGAAAAGTGGCCCCAGCATCATGTACGCCAAAACAGGAGTAATTATATATATGTGCCGAAAGGGGTGGTAATGGTGACCTTGGGGATGGCTTCTGGGTTCATTGGTACCTAATAATACCCCTTCAGTAAATCAAGAGTAAAGAATACTTTCGCTTTGTGCAAGTAGAAGGTAATGTCTACTATGTTAGGGACGGGGTAGTAATCCAGTTGTGTCTGCATGTTCAGATGCTTGTAATCCCTACAAGGGCGAAGGGAGCCATCGTTCTTCAGGATGATATACAGGGTGATGACCATGGGCTTGAGACCTTTTAATAAAGGCCCATTTCTTCCATTTAGGTGAACGTTCATTTAGCAGCTGCTAAACAATCCAGAGCCTGATTCCTGAAACTAGCAAACAGTAGAGGACCCTGTCTTGATATAGTGATAAATACCGTGCCTGGCAGGAACCGTGGGCATTTGGCAAAGTTCGGGGAGGAAAACTTCCACGTACGTTGCGAAGAGGTGGATGTACACATCCATAGGTGTACTGATATGGAGTGCAAGGTCGGAGGGGGCGGGTTGAAAAGGCGTCGACGAGTATGAGTCTGTATTAACTAAACATAAATGTGCCACATCAACCAGGAGGTAGAAAAGGACGAGGAAATCCACACCGATTATTGGCACTGTCACTTCGGCAAATGTTACATTTGTTATCAGTCTAGAAGAGTGATTACTGCACACTGATATACCTGGAATATACAATGAATATTAGCTGAATATAAATCCCATCTTCATTGACTCGTCCTTTCTGGGATTCAATGATACGTTTGTATTATAAAATACATTTATTCTTCTGTGCACATTTGCTGCTACCGCTATCCGCAAGCTTTACAATGATTGAGCTCTGACTGACTCTCGACTCCTGACTGATGTCATGTAAACAAATTCTTGTATAAAAAATATGAAAATAACAAATGAGCATCACTCTTAAAGACTGGAATCTACTGCAATACAAAGGTAAGAAAAATCTCATCCGATCTTTGAGATAACTCATAAAGGATCAAATTCCTTATAACATACGCTACTACACTTATAATTAATGTTCAAACATGCTCTATCAATGCAATACTGTGGAACATTACTTTCAATACACGTAGCACCTGAGGTATTATAGTACAAATTACACATATTACATAGCAGTCTCCTCTCCCTTAACTTGCCATGGTACAAAACTTTACAAATCTAATCTCTCAGGGGACTTCCCTCTATTATCCTATTAGGTAGTACTCTAACTTCATCCTGTACTTGTACATGACAAGATTCTGAATCTACATTAGTTGTTTGGGTATCTTGGTTAACATTCAATTCATCGAATCATCCTTAGCTGGGATTAAATAATATGTTTGTATAATAAAATAAATTTATTCTTCTTTACACATTACTGGTACTGCTGTCAGCAAGATTTACAATGCTTGAGCTCTGACTTAATCATGACTCCTGACTGATGTGAGGTAAATAAACTCTTGTATAGAAAATATGAAAATAACAAAGGTGCATCACTCTTAAAGACTGGAATCTACTGCATTACAAAGGTAAGAAGACTCACATCCTATTTTTAAGATGACTCATAAAGGATTAAATTCTTTATAACATGCTCTATTACGCTTATGATTAATGTTCAAACATGTTCTATCAATGCAATACTATGCAATATTACTTTCAATATATGTAGCACTTGAGGTATTACAATATAAATTTCACATAATGCATAACAGCAACGAGAAACTTTCAATAATATTTGGCTCTCCCAAATAACAGTGTTAGTGTCTCATACCCATGAGTGGAGATCTCAGATCCGTTTCCGGCCACCAGGCGGACGTCAGCAGGCTTAGAATGACTAAGTTGTGTCCTGGAGAGTGACATCGCTAGAAGGGAATGGTAAGCACCAGTGTCTACCAAAAACCACACATCAGTTCTCACATCATGTAAAAAGAAAAGATTAGTGACAGGGAAGACCATTGCCACAGGCAGTTTATTGAGCACTGTTAACCGTCCCCACATTTCTTTGCAGTGTCTGGAATCTGGAGGGGTAGTAGCATAATTGTGGCTGATGGGCATCATTAAGTGGCTGTAGAGGCTATTGGTTGTGGCATGAGCAAGTGGTGGCCTATGTGGGTGGTGGGCGGCTTTCTCTCCTCTCCAGTATGTCATGAGGTGGACATCTGCGTCTTACCACATTCACGTCAGCTTCAGTCGGTGTTGAATGTTTGTCCTCTTCGTTAGGAGTGGAAGTATGGATATATGTCTTGAAGATGCTGAAGTGGCTCTCCATAAGGACATGGACTGTGGTCATCAAGTCCTTCATGTGGAAGGTATCATCATTGGGGATGGCGGCGCGAACAAGTTCTGGTAGGCTTCGTAAATAGGTTCACTTCTTGAGGAGAGCCGTCTACAGCAATTTGAAGGTGATGGATACTGGCCATTCCCCTGATGGTGAGTGAAGCCTTTTGGTCCCCCAACAGTTGTTGAGAGAGCTGAAAATACCTGGTTAAATTGGCACCTGGCGATGGTGAGTCTTCCATCAGGAGGTATGTTTTGAGGGTGACATACTCTATGGGACGTCTCCTTGGTCGCAAAGCCAATTGGAAATTTTTGGGAAAGTGTCCACGAGGACATAATCTGCCTTGCCTCTTGAGCGAGTCACGCCTTTGATGAGAAACTGAACTTCGACACACTGAAACCAGTCAAACACTTCTCTATTAGTGATGGATGGCAATATTATTGATGCAGCGTGGATAGAAGAGTCAGGTTTGGCGGGAGGAATTGTCGAAGTGTAAAGCACAGTGGTGCACAGGAAGGTGGTGGGCAGCTGGTCAATCCAGGGTTACCAATGTAGCAGACTGCAACTAGGTCTTAACAGAAAGACGTGCTGGACATGACTGGTTTATTTATGCGACATCACAAACTTATATACAAAATGGTTGAGGATAACAATTGCATAAAAACTTTAACAATATTGAACATGCAATGGCAAGCTTAAACAGGATTTTCTAATACCAGTGTGGGAGAGAGCGAGATAGAGAGAGAGGAAAAAAAAAGAACAATTACATTTCAATGTAAATGGACTTGTAGAAATAAAGAAAAAATTGCAAAGCAATTTATCTTATATTCTTTACACTTCATGATTAAAATTCAGACTTAATTAAAAAAATAACACAAATACATTCAGACTGTTTATAAAAAAGCAAAATAATATCATGTACTTGCATAATGCTACGAGTTTTTTAGGATACAAAAATATAGTCATTGCCTACATTATGATTATTAACCCCAAAAATTCAATTACTATCAATATCGCATTTTAATATATATATACTTAAAAATTTTATATATTTTTCACAGGTATTAGGATTATGATTTTAATATAGAACCAATATTTTAAGTCATGTGCCTTTGATGAAAATCATGTTTGCTAAAAATATTTACATTTACTGCTATTAATTTCTCTTATAAAGATACCAGTTGAAAATATTTGTTTTTTATTTGGAATTGAAGTGACAATTTTTCATTAGTGACATGAATATAATCGATATCCACCAATCCTAACCCAGTTTCGGAATCCCAACGAAAGTTATTCAGTCAATAAAACTCCGTAGACGATTATGATTGAATTTATTACTTCACCTTCCAATAAGGAATGCTTCTCTGTTCTTGCACAAAGATCATTATCTCCAGGATAAATGACGTCATCTGGACGTTCTTGGCACTCAAGCCCTTGAATATTTTTTTTTTTTTTTTGGTTGCATTGTCCTAACTTCTTAAGGAACGGCTACTGTTGTTGCAGCCTTCATTGGGTGTGTAAGTGTGTAAATGAGAGAGAGAGAGAGAGAGAGAGAGAGAGAGAGAGAGAGAGAGAAAGAGAGAGAGAGAGAGAGAGGTACCATAGTAGTAGTAATGGAGATAAGCACCACCCAGTATCTTTATCCAGGGGTAAGTGATCTCCATCCTTAATGAAGAATTCTTTCCGTTCTTGAAGATTAATCCTTCGAGGAAAAGAATAAAAAGACTGGAGATCCAGCAATCTAGAGGAAAGGGTCCCTGCCCCTCGTCTTCCTTCACTTATCAGGCTGTTCCTGCTTTTTATTTTCTTTCCTTTATATGCCGGAATGGTCGTTCAGGTAAAAATGGAAATCTTCAGGAAAGGGATATCTAGTAGGAAATCAGTCCAGGTTATACCTTCTGTCTCCGTCTCCTGTTACTTGCTAAACCTAGGAGGGGAGGGGGCGGGGGGGGGGGGGAGTAAGATGGTTCCCCGTTGTTTAGCAAGAATGTCATATCTCATTGTCTTCTGGTGATATTCTTTAACTCTTTTCTGGCTTATATTCGGACGATAGAATAGGCAATTTCTGATATTTAAATTTGTTCAACGATTTATTATTGATACTTTGATAGAGTTTAATTTTTTAATAAGTTTGGTATATCCATCTTCAGTTATAATGTTTAATATCTGAAAAAAAATGCTCTGTGGAACAATTAATAAAAAAGCTCATTTGAAAACCTATCCTGATTAGTTTGTTGTTTAAAAGAGAATGATTATGTTCTTGATGATATATGTTGTATAAATAATTGTTATAAGGAAGAGTGGATTCCTGTATATACATTATAATTTACAAGAAGAATGTTCAAAAGTGAAAATAGACATGAAATGTACCAAGCTGAGTATGTGGGCTTTACATTTACTCATTAAAACAGTATGCTCATTGTGCTTTATAATACACATTATGATAATGAATTGATAATGATATCAATTAATCATAATGGCCACATTAAATCTATTATTTCAATGTTGCAAAATAAAGAAGTCAAGATAGTAGGTTCAAACTGGAACTCCGCGCTAGTATTTTGCCAGGCCTTTGGATTATTATTACGATAACAAAACAGTTTTCCTACGAAACACAATGTGGCGGGATGTTGCAAGGACAACCCCCACACCCTGAATCACACTTATTGACAATGGTCTCCACAAAACAAACTTTCCCCTTACGTTAGGCCTATCTGAAACCAGACTCTTAGACAAAAGGCAAAAAAACAAAACATATCCTTAGAACTATATTTCTTAAAACTAAAATACTTAATACCAAAAACCATCCACAATCAAAATGAACACTTAAAATTAATCAAAAACTTGACACTAAATAATTAATAAAAAAAAACAAAAAAACTTCCACAATCAAATAAACCCTAACAAAACTTAAAACTACCCGCACACCAAAACCATTATTTGTATGTTTATATATTTATAAGGACAGACACTCGTCCAAATGCGCCAAACAGTCTTAATTGAAGGCACACTGACACAGCTCGGTGGCAAAACGGTAACCTTCCCACTACTCAAAGCAGTTTTATTAAGTGGTGAGTGGAGCAATCTATGGTGGTTAATGCGTCGTCATCATCATCATCATCATCATTCAGAGAAAATTCCTTCAAACAGGCAAAGTCGTTACCGATTGTATCCAACTTCAAAAGAGCAATCAGTTCCAAGTCCTTATCACAAGCCAAGTCATTACCAATCAATTCCACATTCAAAGAAAAATCTCTCAAAAAGGAGGAATCACGGCCTGTAAAAATAAAAAAGAAAAACACTTACAAACACTCCTAACTAACTAAACTTTCGCACTATAATCAAAGATAAATAATAAACTGTTCCTATTATTCACAATCACGACAAGCAAATATAAACAAAACTGTACTTACTCAGAAAACCAATGAACACTTCCACGCTGGTAATAAATAATAGTAAAATAGTAATCCAGCACTCACAAACGCAACTGCCTCAAGCTGCAGTCAAATAAAAAAAGCATTCGTTCTGAAACATTTACTACTCTCCTAACCTAGCTAAAAGTAAACAAACAACCTCATTGATACCAACAGTCTCACAACAAACAATCGATACACTAACTATCTCTCTCTCTCTCTCTCTCTCTCTCTCTCTCTCTCTCTCTCTCTCTCTCTCTGAGTTGTATTTGTGTGCCGGTGAGTGAACACTTGTGCGTCCCTAAAAATATCCTGATTTAACGCGGATAACAAAAGGCTATTGAGTGAAATATAGCTACAAGTTTTCGTGAATAGTCGGTGATTAGTTTGAGGGCAGAAAAGTGGGATAAAACGTCGGCATAGGATAGTTATCTTGTGAATTAATAAAAATCTGTTCAAGATGGCATTGTATAACACAGGCAACTCGTGGAGAGACATCGCTGGAGTCAGCAAAAGCAAATTCCATGAGTTGGCGAAACAGGAGCTCGACCGTCTGATAACAGAGGTCACTAGTAACTCCAACCAGTGTGACGGAAAAATATTCGCAGACATATTGAAACAATATGATCCAATAAACTGGAACAAATCTGCGGAAAACATCAGCAAAATAATGGAAGAAATCCAAAGAAGATCCAAGTGATAAAGAGACTTATAAAGAAAGTTTACATCAATCAACACATTCCATCAAAGAACAATAACAAGTCCAATATGGTGAATATGCTGATTGGTGCATTGGGAAAAAGAATGCCTAAATGGTGTAATACATGTAAGATATGGTATTCCATTAATAATCCTCAACAACTGATTAGAAAATGTAATGCTTGTCATGTTCCAACACACCCCATATGTGCTGAAATACAGCAAAAAATAAAAAATAGAGACACAAAGGTATTCTGCTCAACATGCTTAGTCTGGATAGAAAATATAATTAAGTCGAGACTAAATCTGCAAATAGTTGAAGAAGAAGAAGAAGAAGAAGAAGAGAAAAATGAACAGGATATGTGTAAGGATGCAGAGGAAATCATTGATATAACTTATGATGCCATACAACAACAACATACTTATGAAGAAATAAATTATCAGATGGAAACAAGTAATAGACCCAAGAGACTCTACCCGGACCTACATACTTTTAGGGAAGAGCAAGAACAAGAAAAAAAAGAAAAGAAAGATATAGTCTGTAATATGCTGACAAGAGGGAATTGCAGATTTGGCGAAAGATGCTACTACAAGCATCCAAAGATATGCCATAATTATTAAATATATGGTAAATGTGCGTATTTAGACGGATATGGAGACGAATGCAGAGATCTCCATCCAAAAATATGCAAAACCCTAAAAGAAGGAAAAGGATGCAGTTTCAACAAAAAATGTCGATATATGCATCCTGCAACTATGAATGAGAGTAAGAAAACTCAGCAAACTGAAAAGAAAAACAAAAATGAAACAAAAAAAAGAAACAAAAAAGCAGGCCGCGTATATACCGCACTATGCACCAAAAAAGGCCTTTCAACCCAAATCTGCACAAACAGAGCCCAACTACAAAGAGTGCATCTATAATGCCAGGGGTTGGTGCAGATATGGGGATAATTGCAAGTTTACACAAAAAAATAAATATGAAGGCAAAAGAAGAAATATAATAGAAAAGTTGGATTTTTTAATGGCAGAATTCCGAGAAATGAAGAAAAGAACATCATATCAGAACAGGAAGGAAGCATGGGAGAATCCATATTATTACCAATATTAAATAATGGGGATGAAACACAAACCATAATAGTGATGAATGCACAGGGTTTAGTCACGAGTAACTCTAAAAGGAAAATAGAGTTCCTAGAAGAACTAACCCAAATTGAAAAAATAGATATATCAAATATAAGTGAAACATGGTATTCCCAAGAGACTGGCAGTGATGACCAGATAAAGGGTTTCAAAACTTATAGATCAGACAGAAAAAATAGGAATCAAGGGGGAACCGCAATATATGGAAGAGACATAAATCAAGGAAAAGTATGTGAAAAATACAGTAACACAGAATGTGAATTGATTGCGGTAGAATTTGAATTTGAAAAACTAGTGAATATTGTAGTTTACAGACCCCCAAATACTAAGGAGTTTGACATAATAATAGAAAAAATAGATGATATATGTACAAACCATAAAGACTGGAATATACTCCTATACGGAGATTTCAACTTTCCTTTCGTGGATTGGAAAGAACGGATAGAAGAAAGTGGTTGTATGTATACATATAAAAAAGAGAGTAATAGTAGCGCAGAAGATAAGAGGCAATTTGAAAAGCTTCAAGATATGCTATTAGAACATAATATGCAACAAATAAACCACATTCCAACAAAAAAGGAAAATGTCCTAGATCTAGTATTTGTGAATGAGGTGAATTATGTTAAAGAAATAATAGTGTATAACACGGGAATTTCAGACCACAATGTCATAGAATTGATAGTTCATTCCAAAGCAAGTGATCGCAGAATTAATAAAAGCGCAAAACTTTGGGAAGGATATGGAAAATATAATTTTTCAGTAAGAATATAAAATGGTCAGAAATAAATGAAGAACTGAATAAAGAATGGAAAAATGTATTTGTAAGTGATGATATACATGTAAATACGGACATACTGTACAAAATACTGGAGAAAATTGTTGAAAAATATGTACCGAAAAAAAACAATAAACAAAAGACGGGCATACCAAGAGACAGAAGGATCTTATTTCAGAAAATTAGAAAGTGGAAGAAAAATCTTGCAAAAGAAAAAAATGTGTGGAAAATGAGGGAAATAAAATGTAAGATAGAAAGTGCAGAACAAAAGATTATACAGTCGAAAGAAAATGAAAAAAGGGACTTAGAAGAAAGGACACTTCAAAATATAAAAAGAAACCCCAAAGTACTTTACTCCTATGCAAAAAAGATGAATAAAGGGAGAATAGAAATAGGCCCTCTAAGAATTGAAGGACGGCTAACGAATGAAAAAAAGGAAATATGCAACATATTAGCAGAAAAATATAAGAGTGAGGGCATGCCAAGAATTGCAAATGAGAATAATGAAACAGAAATGAGAGAAGAAAATGTTGAATATCTAACGGATATAGATATTAATGAAGCAGATATTGTCAAGGCTATAAACGAAATTAAAAATGGATCGGCAGCCGGACCAGATGGAGTTCCAGCGATTTTGTTAAAAAAAAACTGCAAACACTATCGCGAAGCCGCTTGCAATACTGCTAAGACAAAGTGTAGATATGAGCGAGATATATGTTAAACATAAATTAGCTTATTCAACCCCTATCTTCAAAAGTGGATCAAGACAAGAGGCAAGCAATTATAGACCTGTTAGTCTAACATCACATATTATGAAAGTGTATGAGAGGGTAATAAGAAAGAAAATAATGAACCATTTGGTCAAAAATAATTTGTTTAATATGGGTCAACACGGTTTCGTGCCTGGAAAAAGTACACAGACCCAACTGATAGCACACTATGAAAACATACAAAAATATGATAAATGAAAAAAACACAGATGTGATCTATCTAGATTTTGCAAAAGCCTTTGACAAGGTAGACCATAACATATTGGAGAAAAAAATGAGAAAGCATAATATTGTGGGAAAGATAGGAAAATGGGTAAAAGAATTCCTGCAAAACAGAAAACAGATAGTGGTTGCAAATGACGAGAAATCAGATGAAGCCCAGGTACGGTATTAGCTGCACTGCTGTCTGTTATTATGATCTCAGACATAGACTGTGATGTTGAAAACTCCGTAGTGAGAAGTTTCGCCTATGACACAAGAACAAGTAGAGAAATTACTTGTGATGAGGATAGGAACTCACTACAAAGAGATCTAAACAAAATATATGAGTGGGCGGAGATAAATAGGATGGTTTTTAACTCCGATAAATTCGAATCAATAAATTATGGAAACAGAGAAGGAATGGTGTATGCATACAAGGGACCTAATAATGAGACAATCACAAACAAGGAAGCAATTAAAGACCTTGGTGTAATGTTAAATAGGAATATGTTATGCAACGACCATATAGCAACACTGTTGGCTAAATGTAAAGCAAATATGGGAATGTTATTCAGACACTTTAAAACAAGAAAAGCTGAACACATGATTATGCTTTACAAAACTTATGTACGTAGTACACTCGAGTACTGCAATGTGATATGGTACCCACACTACCAAAAGGATATTGCGCAAATAGAGAGTGTACAAAGGTCCTATACTGCTAGAATAGAAGAAGTTAAGGACCTTGACTACTGGGAAAGACTGCAATCTTTAAAACTATACAGTCTAGAAAGGAGAAGAGAACGCTACATGATAATACAAGCATGGAAGCAAATAGAAGGAATTACTGAAAACATCATGGAGCTTAAAATATCAGAAAGAGCAAGCCAAGGTAGATTAATAGTGCCTAAAAATATTCCAGGTAAACTAAACAAGGCGCACAGGACATTAATCCACTACGCACCAGCATCGATAATGCAGCGACTATTTAATGTGCTGCCAGCTCATCTAAGAAACATATCAGGAGTGAGCGTAGATGTGTTTAAGAATAAGCTCGATAAATACCTAAGATGCATCCCAGACCATCCAAGACTGGAAGATGCAAAATACACCGGAAGATGCATTAGCAACTCTCTGGTGGATATACGAGGTGCCTCACACTGAGGGACCTGGGGGAACCCAAACAAAAAATAAGGCAATAAGGTAAGGTAAGGCTCTCTCTCTCTCTCTCTCAGGATTTGGCAAAAAACAAAAATGAAAATAAAACAAAAATAAATCCTCCACAACAAGGAATGTTGAAACCGTTTTGTGGTGCGTAACAGATTTCCAAGCAAATGGGACAGATCCGATTAAACTATGGTTTAACATGTGTTCCATATTTTTCTGAATAAATATTTAGATACATTACAATCATATACATTTTAAACAGCTCCGATTGACTAAGAAAAATTATGTTCAATTTTTAAATCAACTTATACAAGTGGGTTCGATGATCGAGCATTTTATAAGAAGAAATTCATATTTGTTGGAGCACATATCCCAAAAATACAATAGTTTTTAATAAGGGATGTTTGAAATTATTCCCAATATTACGCATATTGTTTTACTTCATGGAATGCTTGTCTCGTAAGTGAAAAAAATTTGAACATGAAATTTAACTTGAAAATATGGAAATCATGTATCTGAGAAAGGACTCTTTTAAAGCTGTATGTTACAACTTCTTTTTCAGAATTTCATTGATACTCTGAATTTTTACGATACATAACTAGATTGAAAATGGTAGAAGTAGACGAACCTATGCATTTAAAACAGATGCCTAAACACTGAAAATTAGCAATGGATAGGTTAAACGAGATAAATTGGCATTGAGCGATAAATAAATGAAATAATGTTCCCAAATCGTTTTAAAGCTGGTTTTGAGTTTTGAGTCCGAGATTACCTTGGGGCTGTCCAAAATCTAACTGTAAGAGCAATCATTTTTGTATGGTCGTTCAACGCGACCAATGAGAAGGTATGTAGCAGCCCCTTTGAAGGGCAGATGAATTGGTCAAATGCATATGCATTTCAGAACATTCTTTGGAATTTGAGGTTGCATGTAGAATAAGTCGTTCCCACTACAATTGCTAAGTTTATCTCGCCACGAAATTACTTTAAATGAATTTTTAATTCGATCTTGTCGTGGCACTGCTCTCAATTCGTAAATAAAATAGCTGTAAAATGTCAGCTAGAGACAACGAAAAGCATGATGGCAATCGCAAGAAGAGAGAGAGATAGGGAGAAGGAATGAAAGTGGTTTTGCCTAGATTATATGAGTAAAGCTAATTGGTCATCTTTTCTTAATAACACCAAGGAAAGGCGGATGGGAAAGAAAAAGTAATATCACTGTAAGTGCGAGTTTCATCTATATATACCTTAATACTTACTCGTCACCAAATATCTCTCGTGCGCAGCCAGAATTATCAGGTTTTTATCATTATCGTTAAGTCTTTACTAAGGTTACATTTCTTTCAGCATGACAATGAATAGCTAAAAGAAACATAACTTCAAAGGCTAGTGAAATTAACAGTTGCAAAATAAAGTAATGAAATAGTACAGAGAGGACGGACCCGTGAATGGTTGAAACTCGGAAAGTTTTCTCATAAGAAAACCATAGTGGATGTACTTTCTCCAATATGTATTCATATTGGTATGTGTTTTCTAGATAAATTATTTATTTTTTCACGTACTTATCAGTTGACAATGTAACTGAATGTTCTTGGAGTTAATTATGTCATAATCATACAATTCCCTTGGGATGGTAGTTATCCCAAAGTTAAAGTGACTTCAAACTTAGAGAGCTATTTGTAGCTTGATATTTTAAAGTTCAAAAGTTCATGCGTGGGCTAGTGACAAAACTATATAATACACACACATATTATATATATATATATATATATATATATATATATATATATATATATATATATATATATATATATATATATATATATATATATATATATATATATGTTCGTGTGTGTATGTATATATATATACACACACACGTCATCATCATCAGCCATTACTATTCCATTGCAGGACCAAGGCCTCAGACATGTTATTCTCGCGTCTGTTAGTGGTCTTTCTATGCCAGTTTATACCCGCAAATGTTCTTTGTTTATCAATCCATCGTCTTTTTTTTCTTTCCCTGCTTCTTTTACAATCTTTAGGGTCCCATTCTATTGTATTTAATGTCCATCTATTATCTGTCATTCTCACTGTATGACCTGTCCATGTCCGTTTCTTTCTTTTATAAGTTGTTAGAATATCCTCTACTTTAGTTTGCTCTCGTATCCTTGTTGCTCTTTTTCGGTCACTTAGTGTTATTACCATCTTTAATCTTGCCATTACTCTTAGAGTTGTAACTAGCTTATGTACTAAGGCTCCATCTGGTTAGACACTTTTCTTGTTAGACAAAGTGGCATTTAACTTTTCATAATCTCAGTATTTTTACCAAAAGCTCTCCATCCATGCTTATCCTTCTTTTACTTTTGGTTTCATATCCTGGGGAAACACTTACTGTCTGTCCTAAGAACATGTATTTGTTAAAAATTTCCAGCACACATAGATGTGCCTTGATATGAGAAGGGAGATTTACTGGCAAGGAATGCTGCACCTGAATTGTTACGAAGAAGCTATCTTCTGTAATGATTTTTTACAAAGCATTAGGAGTTTGTTTTATAATAATTGGCAACAGCATTGGGATAGTTTAGATGGAAATACGACTAGAGAAATGATAAATATTATATCATATTGTAGGTATAACATGATGCCCTGAAAGTTGGAGACTACTCTTTGTTGTTTTCGTATTTGTCACACTCGATTGACTCAAGTTTTTTATGACTGGCCAACATAAACCATATTGCAATGACTGTTTGGTACCCATGGCAATGAGGCATTTGTTGACCTAATAACCCACTTTTAGCTCAATGAGAATTAGATATATCTTTCAAGCTCGAGGTGAGGATAGCTGATTCATCCTTGCTAAGATTCTTAGGCAGAATGTATTGTACTATGCTAGCGGCATTTTTAGATTTATTTGAGAAGCAGCTCTTCTGAAAGCTATTTAACTTTTATGAGGGTATTTTTAGTTTTGATGTTTTAAATTGAATTCCCTGAATTTCAATAAATCAATCAATCTCTAGAGGTTCATCCTTAACTCCTATGTGTTGTATAATTGCATTTTCAAAGAGCATTATCTTATTTTTACTCATTCATTTTCTGTCCTTCATTTCTGCCTTCTCTATTCAAATCTTCTAACATCTTTTGCAGTTCGCCCTTTTATTCACTAAACAGAACTATGTCATCAGCAAATCTCAAGTTATTAAGGTATTCCCCATTTATGTTAACTTACATTTTCCCAATCTAAATTTTTAAAAACTTCTAGGCTTGCTGTGAATAATTTAGGAGAGATGGGGTCTCCCTGTCTAACTTCTATCTCTATGTAAATGTTCTCACTTTACTATATGTAAGTTTAGATTGATGTACTTCCTGTGCAGATATCTTCAAGTGTTTTAACTCAAGATTTATCTATTTCTGTCTTTGAAGCGCTTTCATTACTGCTGAAGTTTTGAGAGAATCAAAAGCTTACTCATAATTTATAAATGCCATATATAGTAGTTTTTCATACTATGTTGATTTTTCCATTAGCTCGTTAATTACATTGATAAGGTCAGTTGTTGAATACTCGTTTCTGAAACCTGACTGCTCTCATGATTGATTAGGCTAGCTGTCTGTCTTTCTATTTGGCCTCATATCTTCGTAAATATTTTATATATTACTGACAGTAGACTATTGGCCAGTAATTTTCAGGTCTTTTGTGTCTCCCTTTTTGTTAATTAGTATAATGATAAAAAAGTCCAGCTATAGGTATAGATCATTCCTACAGACATTTTGTGTAAAGTTCAGCCAGTTTTACTACTATGAAATCTCCTCCATCTATTATTAAATCAATTGTTAGGCCATTTTCTGCTACTTTGCTTCTCTTCATACCTTTCAATGCTTTCTTTACGTTTGGTACCAGAACAGGTGTTATATTATCTCTATTGGCAAAGTAATTTCTTATATCACAATTGTATAATATTGTATAGAAATCTGCACACACCTGCATATATATATATATATATATATATATATATATGTGTGTGTGTGTGTGTGTGGGGGGGGGGGTTGGATGCTCATGCCTTTATTTATGCGTCTACGTGTTTGTGATAGTATTGTCAATAGCTTCTCTCTTGAATTTTTTTTACTTTCAAATTATTATTATTATTATTATTATTATTATTATTATTATTATTATCATTATCATTATTATTATTTAAGCTACAAACCTAGTTGAAGAAGCTGGATGATATAAGCCCAGGGGCTCCAACAGGGAAAAATAGCTTAGTGAGTAAAGAAAATAAAGAAAACAACTTTAGAATAGATCTTTCATTATAAACTATAAAGAGAGGCTTACGTCAGCCTGTTCAACATAAAAATATTTCCTACTAGTTTGAACTCTTCAAGTTTCACCGATTCATCTGCCTGTTTACGAAAATCACTCCACAATCTGGTCATAGCTAGAACAAAACTTCTCGAATACTCTGTAGTATTGAGCCTTATGATGGAGAAGGCAAGACTATTAGAATGAACTGCATACTTAGTACTACGAGCAGGAAGATCTGAATGCAAAGAATGATCAGAGTTATGAAAAATATATTGTAACATGCATAAATAACGAACTGAACGACGGTGGCAGAGATTAATATCTAAATTAGGAATAAGTAATTTAATAGACCCCATCAAATTAAGAGGAGATTCAACAGCTGAAGACCAGAGAGGAGAACAATACTCTAAAAAAAAACTGAAAGAATTAAAACACTTCCTGAGAAAAGATTGATCACTGGAAATCTTAAAATACTTTCGCAGTAAGTAATTTTTGTGCAATTGTGCAACAGACTGAATGTGTTTCTCTAAAGTAAATTTGCTATCAAGAATCACAGCTGAAATTTTATGAGTCGTATAGAGTTGAAGAACCATTATTAATACTGAGATTTGAATGTTGAGGAGCCACGGTCCTCGACCTACTTACAATCATACTTTTAGTTTTGTTAGGGCTCAACATCATGCCCTATAATTTGCACCATGCACTAATTTTAGCTAGATATCTATCAAAGGATTTAGCAACCCCAGATCTACATTCAGGAGATGGAATTGAAGCAAAGAGAGTATCATTATCTGCAAATGCAACGAGTTTGTTTTCAAGGCTAAACCACATATCATATGTATGTAGTATGAAACGTAATGGGGCAAGGACGCTACCCTGAGGAACACCAGATATCGCATTTCTATACTCACTATGGTGCCCATCAAAAACATCTCTTTGCAATATATTACACACACCAAAAAAAATAACTCTATTAAATATATACAGGTCATTATGTTTTGAGACACGCACAAGTCGTAATTATAGATCATCCTTAGATGAAGAATAAAAATTAATACCGAGCTTGAGTTTTATATCAGCATCTGCCGGTAAAGAAACGTCAAAACTAATAATTATTAAGATAAAATATGGTAAAATGTATCACAAAACACCCTACGTTACCATCAAGTATACACTCAAACCCAAATATGGTAAACTTCGGTATATGATAGAGGAGTAACGTAAAGGGAGTATAAAGAGTTTAATTCGCAACTAGGTATGTACAAACGTATGAATAGGAAAGGATACGTATGGTTTACAAAATGTTAACAGTGAAATAAATATTTGAGGGGATTAGGATGCCAATATTTTCAGCAATTTTTTGTGTGTTTATTATGCGTCCCAGAAAATAATTCATATATTGGAAAACGCAAGGTTAGTTTTACCATTAGTTATCGATTCGCCAGTAAATTTTCCCAATCCAAAACCGCCAGTTCCCATTGGGTGGCCCCCGAACCGTAAGATATATTAGGGTATATCTTATTAACTATTTATATGTGATGGAAATAAGCTAATTACTGCATTCCTTTATTAGTAAAGCCTTTTCCGTGTTTTTCTATAATAATACCATTAGCCCATTCTAGTTCCGGCTACAAAATGAAAACTCTTTGAAAAACGCATAGTTCCTGAATTACCTGCTAAGCTTGAGTCCTCTGCATCATTTTATTCCTTACTCTAACGTCCTTAGATAAAGTTTTTCAAGTTTTAGATGATTGCACCGAGTTTGAAACTAACACGATTTGGTAAGCGTACGTACTCTTATTATAATCTGTTTACCCTAATAAATAAAATTAATTAACACTAGTTTTTACTTTACGTTGATATTTTCCTCTCCGAAATATTGGTAAAAGTGTTAATATTGATATGTTCTTTACAATATTCGACGTGATTAAAGTTACGATTATTTTTTCATTTGGATTTTAAACTTTAGTAAGTCTGTTCTTGGGTATTAGGTTGGCCAAGCGACGGCTAACTATATACTGCATATATTACAACTAGAAAGATGTAGGATCCTTTAGGCACTAACCAGATCCTTCTCTTGTAAAAGTTATGTTCTTCGCTCAAACTTACACCGTATAATGTGTCATATTCCCTAAACATTTTCCATATCTTCACATTCCTGGCAACACTGAACATACTATACCTAACACTCTCACTTACGTGGGTAGCTACTGTAACTGTTCAGTGGATATGTTCTCACTTGCTAAAGGTAAAAGAGATTTTATGGTAGGCAGCTCTTAGAGTGACACTTTAAAATGAAATCAATGTTCACTAGTCTTTGATAGTACCTTAGCCTCTGTAACAGAGCCTTTTGCTGTCTTGAGGGTACATATTTTTCTTAACTTCTTCGCCTTGTTTTATTTTTCAAACTGTGTATTAGGAAGTCTTAAAAGAAGGTCCAAGGATGCTTGGTAGCTTATGAAAGAGTTCGTTTTTCGTATCTTTTTCATTGTCTTCATTTTTTAAATCATCATTATTGTCCTTCATTCAGTTGAAGTGGTGAACCTGGCGGGTACTTTTCCTTGCATGGTGTCTCGCGCCTATCCTGAATGATAAAGGTTCTCGATTATATAATGTTAAAAATACATTCATAATTAATAAAATTGAGGTTGTTTTTGAATAAATGTTTTTTTAGGAAAATGAATGTGGCATCTCTTTCACTTTAAAATGACTAATATCTGTTCTCACAGAAAATCTTAATAGGTTGTCTGTATGTGGGTTTGTATACACTGAAAACGAACCCAATTTGTATTCATTCCCCTTTTTCTAACGAATAAGAATTTGATTAATATCCAAATCTGGAATTTGTATCTTTTTAAAAAATAAAATTATTTTTTCTCTCAATTTTTTTTTTCGCTTCTTGTTTTGTCTTAAAGGACTTCCAAAGCATTCTTGGCAACCCTATTTGAAGGGCGTCTTTCTTTGATGAATTAACAAGGGGGAATTCGCTATTCGGAAAGGGATGAGAGTAATGGGACTCTTCAAGGTTATTAGGGGTTATTTCATCCTTTTTGTATTATTTTACTAATAAAGAAACTATATAGTAATTAAAGTACAGTATAATGGCTTTTAAAGTTAAATTTTGTATATTAAATACTGTACTATGTTATTCAGTGATTATAATATTTTAGCGTATGTGTATATATATATATATATATATATATATATATATATATATATATATATATATACATAAATGTGTGTACTGCAAGTGTTTCACACACCCTTGTACACTGTAACGGCATTTTCTTTATTTTTATATATCTCGCACTACCCCTCACTGTTAACAGAGCCTGTTTAAGCCTGCCTTTTCACAAAAATTCAAACAAAATAATTCATGAATAGGCAGTCTTAAACAGATTCAGTTAACAGTGAGTTGTAGAGCGAGATATGAAAATAAAGAGAATACTGTTACAGTGTAAGAATGTGTGTGAAACACTTGGCGTAATTCCCACGTGGACGTAGGGAACCATCTTTCTTGAGGATGATGTGTAAAGGTGATGGCCATGGAATGGAGGCCTTTTGGCAAAGGCCCATTTATTCCATATTGGCGAACGTTTCTTTAGCGGCTGCCAAACGATCTGGTGCTAGATGTTTGAATATGGTGAACACTGGGGGCCCCGTCATCTTGATATGGTGATTTTGTGAAGTTCTGGATGTAATACTTCTAGGTACAACGTGAGGAGGTGGGCGTAGGCTTCTGTCGGTGCGCTGATATGGTGAGTGAGGTCAGTGGAGGCAGGTTGAAGAGAATTCCACGAGTAAGAGTGTACGTTAACTAATTGTCGGAGAGTAACATCACCCAGGAGGTGGAAATGTGAGATGAAGTCCGCTCCGAGGATTGGCAATATGACGTCGGCAACGAGAAACTTTCAATGATATTTGATGCTTTCAACCGATAATGTGAGGGTCTCGTATGGATGGGTATAGCAGATCCGTTGGTAGCTACCAGATGGATGTCTGCTGGTTTAGACAGACTACGTCGTGTCCTGGAGAGTAGAAGGGAACAATCCTGTACCTGCATCTTGTAAAAAGAAAAGATTAGTGACAGGGGATGCCATTGCCACAAGTGATGGCTTACTTAAACTTTTTTTGACCAATGACAATCGTTTGCACATTTCTTCGCAGCAGGCCCGAATCTGGATTGGTATTAACATGACTGCAGTCGATGGGCGTCAGTAAGTGGCTGGAATGATCTTTGGTTGGGACGTGAGCGAGGGGCGGCATATGTGTGGTGTTGGCTTTGACGCCGCTCCGGCATGTCATGGTATGGGCATCTGTGTCCTACCACATTCCGTCCTACCACATTCATGTTAGTTTTGGTTGATGTTTAATAGTTGTCTTCTTCCCCAGGAGTGGTTGAGTAGTTGTTGGAGGTCTTGACAGAGGGGAAGTGTCTGTCCATAAGAGCTTTCACTTTGGTCATCAGGTTCTTCATTGGCAAAATATCGGCATCGGGAATAGCAATGCGTACAGATTCGGGTAGGCGTCTTACCCAAAGGGCAAAAAGTAGGTTCACCTCCCAAGGAGAGCCATATGCTGCAGGCAGCAAGCTGCAGGAGAGTGATACTGGTCCCCCAACAGTTGTTGAGAGAGCTGAAAAACCTTGGCTATATGGGTGCTGGTGATGGTGAGTACTAATACAGGAGGTATTTTTTGATGGCGTCATACTCTATTGAGGCGTCCCTTTGGTTGTAAAGCCAATCGGAGATTTCTGGGAACGTTTCCTCAGGGATTGCTGCGAAGGCATAGTCTCCTTTTTTGCATGAGCGAGTCACGCTCTTAACGCTAAAATGAACTTTGGCACGCTGGAGCCCGGTGAACGCTTCTCAGCTGGTGAAGGGCGGCATTTTCATTGGGGCGGCGTGTGTCGAAGAGTCACAGGTTCTGTGGGTTTACATTACAACAAGTAGGCATAGCAGTGAGGAGGAAGGCAGGAGGAAGTTAACCAATCCGGTGGTCACCAATTGTGCGAGTTGGCCGTTAGGTTTAATTGAGAGGCGAGGTAAATGCAACATCCTTTATTTCAACAGATATTGGGTATATATCCAAGAGGTTCCGGACAAGAATGTCACAAAAATTCAACCAAAATATTTCATGAAAAGGCAGGCTTAAATAGGTTCTGTTAACAGTGAGGGGTAAATTGAGATGAGATTCTCAGCTTCTCTATCCGAAAGGAAAGGGAAATTAAAACCCCTATTATTATTATTATTATTATTATTATTATTATTATTATTATTATTATTAATTGCTAAGCTAAAACCCTAGTTGGAAAAGTAGAAAGCTATAAGCCCAGGGTCTCCAGCAGGGAAAATAGCTTAGTGGGGAAAGGAAACAAGGAATAAAATATTATAAGAACAGTAACTTTAAAATAAATTTTTCCTATATAAACTAAAATACTTTAATAAAACAAGAGGAAGAGAAATTAGATAGAATAGTGTGCCCGAATGTACCCTCAAGCAAGAGAATTCTAACTCAAGACAGTGGAAGACCATGGTACAGAGGCTATGTCACTACCCAAGACTAGAGAACAAACATCACCTCTGTCTGTGAGCAAACGGAAATGAGAACCTCTTCTTCCCTATCTAAGAGCAAAATTAAATTGGATCATCTTTAGTATATTTGAGCAGAGGGAAATGGAAACCTTTTTTCGGTCTGTGAGTTAAGTGAAATGAGAATTTCTTCTCCTCTGTATGTAGGCAAAATTAGATGAGACCGTCTGCAGCTCCATGCGTGAGCAAAGTTAAAGGAGGTCCTTATCTTAACTGTCCGAAGGCAACATGAAATGGAAATCCCTTTTTTTCTATGTGGAAAATATTATGAGAAACGCTTCTCTGTTAGTGAACAAAGTGAAAGGGTACACTACTCATCTTTCTGTAGGCAAAGCAAAATAAGAACTTCTTGTGTGTAAGGGAAGGTAATAAGAAACTTCTCTTTCGTAAAGCAAAGGCAAATGAAAACTTTTACTTTGTATGAGGGCAAAGTGGAAGGAAAACATCTTCTCATCTCCGTGTAAATAAAGTTGAATGAGAATCTCTACTTTTTTCATGGGCAAAGGGAGACGAAAACCTCTTCTTGGTCTGTGAGCAAAGAGACATGAGAATCTCCTCTTTAGTTCTTATGTATGAAATTAAATGAAAAGCTCTTTTGTCTGTGAGCAAAGGGAAATGAAATTCTGATTAAAAACAAAATTAAATGAAAACCCCTTCGTTACAGTATGTAAGAAAGTGGAGAAAAAACTATTTTCATCTCTGAATACTGGGAAAATTGATTGAGGACTTCTTGTTTTGTTCCATAAACAATGTGAAATGAGAACTTTTCCTCTATTCATTGGCAAAATTAATGAAACCATTCAATCTGTATCCATGGCCAAAGTGAAAATGCTTTCCTCTGTCCGTGGACGAAATTAATGAGACCCCTTTTTCTGTCCATTGCTGATGTACAATCAGAACATCTTTGTTTGCGTGAAAAATTAAATGGGATCTCTCTGTATGTGAGCAAAGTAAAATGAGAAGAACGTTTTTGTCTGTAAGCAAAGTGAAATGAAAACTTCTTTTCTCCCCACAAGCAAAGTGAAATAAAAACCTCCTCTCTGTCCCTGATGATGGCTAGTGCCGTTAGTGCACCTCAAAGGATGCACTGCAAGCATTACATATACAGTAGGTCACAACGTCCTTTATTGGCCTAGAACCTCACTAGCCTTCAAATATGTATATATATTCCCACTTTCTTCAAAATTGCTGTCTAACATCTTAACATTTAGTTCATTCTGCAACTGTGGGTGTTTCCTCCTGTTACGTAGGGGGACCAAGTGGCCTCTCAGGTCCCTGTGCCTGGCCTAATGGCCCGAATTCATAAATTAAACCCTCTGTCTATAGGAAAAATAGAAATGGGAACCTCTTCTCTATCTGCGAGCAAAGTGAAATTAGACCATCTTCTCTCTCATTGAGAAAAATAGGATAAGTAACTCTTCTCGCAATGTGCAAATAGAATTAAATGAAATTGTTTTCTCTTTCGTCCATAAGCAAAGTGAAATTATAATTTATTCTCCTCTGTATTTGGATCAATTGAAAAGTGAAGCTCTTCGCTTCTCTATGTGACCAAATTCAAATGAGAGCTTATCCCCTGTAAATAAGCAAAGTGAGATTATAATCCCTCCTCTTTTTTTGTGTGAAAGATTTAATAACTTTTTTCCGTTGTATGAGGGTATAAAGAAATTAGGTTCTTCTTATTGGTGAACAAAGTAAAATCAGAACTTATTCTAGTCTCTTTATTAGTCAAGTATACGGAAATTCTATTTTCCTAAGTCCGTAAACCTTGTGAAATGAGAATCTCACTTTCCTTGTTCATGGGCTAATTTACAAGAGAACCTCTTCTCTGTCTGTGAGCGAAGTAAAGTGGAAAACATTTCTTCTGTTAGGTATGGAATGTCAGTAAGCTAAAACGTCTTTCCTGTCTAAAAATTACGTGAAATTACATTTTCTTCTCGGTATTTCAGTAAAAGTGTAATGAGAGTTGCTTCTAATGCGTAAGCAAAGAGAAATGAAAATCTCTTCGTCATTCAGTAAAAAGAAATAAAAACCTCTCTCTCCTGTCTGTGAGCATAGGGAAATTATAATCTCTTTTTCTATGCTCATAAGGAAAGTGATATAAGAACCTCTTATTCCCTGTACTTAGGAAAATGAAAATTTGAACCTCTTTTTCTCTGTCCCTAGGCAATTAAAAATTTAAACCTCTTATTCCCTGTCCTTAGGCAAATGAAAATGTGAACCTCTTTACTGTCTGTGAGTGATGTGAAATTAGGACCTCAGTATATAAGCAAATTTAAATGATATTTTTATCTTTCTATCAGTGTAGCAGTGTGAATAAGAAACTCTTCTCTTGTATGTGTGAGAAAAGTGAAAGAAGAACCTTTACTCTTGTGTTTGTGAGCAAATATAAAGAATTACAGTCTCTTTCTACGTAAGCAAAATAAAATTAAAACTACTTATTTCTCTGGGATGGGAAAGGGAAGTAAAATTATAAGAAAATTTTTTTTGTCCGTGAGCAGAGGAGAATGAGACCCACATCTCGTTTCATATTTTTTTTTTTTTTTTTTTTTTTTTTTGCAAAGTTAAATGAGAACCCCTTGTATTCTGTCTGTACGCAAATTGAAATGAAAAAAAGAAGAAAAAAAAAACACTTCCCTGTCTATGAAGGAAGTGAAATTGAAACCTCTTCTTCTCCGCCTGAGGGAAAATGAAATGAGAGTTATTCATGGCGATAATGAAATGAAAACCTCTTCTCCTATATATGTTAGTACAGCAAATAGGAATGAGACCCCCCCCCCCCCCCCACACACACCTCCTCTGTCTTCTGGCTGATAATGAAATATTCTCGTCTGTCTGTGGGCCACATTAAATAAAAATTTCTTCTCCGTATATTATCAAAGTAGAATAAGAACACATTACCCTGTTTTCAGTCACAGAATGAAATAAAATCGAGGTGATATGAGAACTTTGTCTTTTTGCGTTGGCAAAACCGAAATCGAAAGTTTTCCTCTGACTGCAAACGAAGTAAAATGAGGATATCATCTTCCCAGCCTTTGGGAGAAATAGGAGGAAAACATTTATGTAGGTAAATGACATGAAAAAAACCTATTGCCCTCCATTCATGGGAAAAATGAAGTTAAAATCTTTATTCTGTATGTTGCAAGTTGAAATAAAAACCATTATTTTCCGTCTGTTGGTAGCATGATATAAAATGCTCTTTTCTATATGTAATCAAAGTTAAATGACATACTGTACTCAATCCATGGGCTAAATGCAAGGATTTTTTATTTCTTTTGCAATATGAACCACTTATCTTCTGTCCAAGAGCAGAATTAAATAAAAAGCTCTATTTCGCTGAACAAAGTAAATTAATAAAATCTTTCCACTCTATCCGTGAGCAAAGTAAAATAACCTCTCCTCTGTCTTTGAGCAAAGTGAAATTAGAGCCTCTCTATCTACTGGCAAATTGGAACGAGAAAATTTTCTCCTATTCACTATCAACTTGAAATAAGCACATCCTTTCTATATGCAAGTGAAGTAAATTGAGATCCTTGTTTCCCCTCTCCTTTTCAAAAAATTAAATGAAATCCTCTTCTTTGTGTGGGATTGGAGTAAAATGAGTAACTTTCCTCCTCTGCCTGCTGTGGTAATTTGAATAAAAACTTATATTTGTGAGTCAGTAATTAAAACGAGAACCTCCCTTCCGTTTTCCGAGGGCAAATTTAAATGGGAACCTCTTTTTCCTTTCTCAGAAGTGAAATGAAAACTTTTCCTCTATCTCTTTGGGTCAGAGAAGAGGAAAACCTTGTCTCTGTTTGTGATGTAAGTAAAATTAGAACATTTTCTCTTCAGTATGTGAGTAAAATGAAGCAGGAGCCTCTTCCCTCCTGTCCATAAGCTCTATAAATGGGGAAAACAACATTGGAAACTTTTTCTTTCACTGAGTAACCATTGTGGGCAAAGTGAAAAGAGACACTTCCCTATCAATGTATAAAGTGAAATTATAATATTCTTTCTTCTGTATAAGAGCAAATTGAAGTGAGAACTCTTTATACATATTTTGCTAGCAAGGTGAAATTATAACCTCTTTTTCTAATCTAGTGTCTGGTAATTAGCAAAGTGGAAAGGATATTTTCCTCTCTGAGAAAATGGAATTGAAAACTTTTCTTCTCTTTTTGTGAACAAAATTAAGTGAAACTTTTTACTCGGTCCATTAGCCGGTTGGAGGGAGAAACATTTTTTTTTGTCCGCGTACAAAGTAAAATAGGGATATATTGCTGTAATTATAGATGTAAATGCTATCCTCTGGTTACATATATATATATATATATATATATATATATATATATATATATATATATATATATATATATATATATATATATATATATATATATTTATATATTTGGGCTCAGCCATGTCGTCCTGATGGAAGGTTCCTTTAGGTAGCTTTCTAAGGGATATTTGGCTACAGTGATACTCCCAGAAAATTAACCACAGGTCTCCAGAGTTCTAACTCCTGGTGCGAGTATCCTTAATATAACTTTTAAGGATATTACATGATATCAGAGGACGTATTTCTTGATACGACACATAGCAATCTTCACCCCGAATAGAGTTTTTGCCTTGAGGACAAAGAGTGGCGAGTTTGAAGGGGAGCCATTATCAAGGTTACCCGGTGGATCCCCTCCCCGTACTACTATGGCGTAACTATTCCTTTAAAAGTAGCCATTTAAGCACAGTGTTTCTCCCACTTGCTCTCGGTGTTGTCACTATTTTTAAGGAATATTACCATGCAATCTCCAGCATCTTCATCCTCTGGAAAGTTGAGTATTTAATCTTTCCTGTGTATAATTTTTGGCTCCCTTCTCACAGTTAAATTAACATAATTTAGGTGTGATAAGCGGAGCACTGCCATCCCCGGAGGCGGCCATTTTAAGACCGCTGTCGTACACAATAAATGCTTTATTGAGTTAGTAGCACGACATTCCCGGTAATTAGCTATTAAGAAGTTCTAGCTATTTAGGCAAAATTATACTAGTGAAGATAAGCTTAACACATGTAATATTTCCTCTTCCTATTAAACGTTTCTATCGTTTACGATAGGGCCTCGGTGGTACTAGCGTAGCCAAGATCCCGACTTGGGTTAGGTTAGCCTAACTCGTTTTAGTAGACTTTAGTAACGTTATCCCCCGTTTAATCTCTTGAATCGTTTTCATTAATTCGGTCGGAGATATATATATCTCCTAGAATTACTATTATAATTCGATACACTTCTCTTTTAGAGAAATGAGGATAAACCCTTCCTTCCAACATTTCCTTTTCTAAATAACGTTTCTATCGTTGACGATAGGGCCTCGGTATTACTAGCGTAGCCAAGATCCCGACTCGGGTTACGTTAACCTAACTCGTTTTAGTTTACTTAAGTAACGTTATTCCCCGTTTAACCTCTTGTATCGTTTTATTAATTTAGTCGGAGATAAATATCTCCTAGAATTATGAGTATAATTCGACACGCTTCTCTTTTAGAGAAATGAGGTTAAACCCTTCCTTCCTCTTGAGTGCTGCCAGCCCAGGCGACAACCCTATCTTCTGTCATCGCCATCGAGTAGTGTACTCCGGCTTGACTTGGATAGTGTTTTCTGTCGATCTTCTTTGCCGGCGAGTATCCCTGCTTTGGAATACGACAGTAACTCAGGGTATTCTGTCTTGTTGCCGACAACGGTACCGATAGGGGAATAGTCATTCCGCTGCCGGTTACATCATTGCCGGCATAGGAAGTTCGGCTTACCTAGTCCACAACCGAAAGTGGGTGGTATAATTGCCGCCACCTTTCTCCCTTGTAGACTAGAAGACATGTCTTATATCCGGCAATGTCTCAGGTTGGGGAATCATTATTCCTCTGCCGCCCAAGACGGTGCTGGTATACAAAACCATGTTTCCTTGACTTACAGCCGAAAGTAGGAGGCATACCTGCCACCACCTTTCTCTGTAGAATATAAGACCCTTTCCCTTCCCCTTCTGTCCTCTAGGCCTGTCACGATTCCTGTGGCTGGTATTCTACAATCACCCCACTTGCCGGGCTGACTGGGTTCCTACAAAGGCAGTTAGGTTCCACTTCTACCATCTCCCTAACAGAAGCTAAGCTCCGGGTAAGGTTGAGCTGGCCCTGATAGCTGCCGGTGGGAAACCCATTATACTTTTGAGTATTCTTCAGTCCTCTCTTGGACAGCCATCCACAAACCCTGTAACTGGCAGTACAGCCGGCAACAGAAATTGTGGCTGGATGGAAGCTAGAATCAATGTATTCCTCCCCTTCCATTTGAATCCTCATTCAGGAAAGAAGGCAGTAGAGACAGTTGTCCCTACATCCCTAATTATTGTACTAAAATATAGTATTACGGTAGTCCTTCTTTCCATTCTTTCTCTCTCTCTGTCAGCTGGTGCCACCAGGTACTAGCCTAACCCGGTAGCATACCAGTAAAACTACAGTATAAGACAATACAGTAGCCAGTATTCCTGCAGTATAACAATACATCAGTTAGAAAACTACAGTATATAATGATACAGTAGTATGAAATTTCCAACATACTCTGTGTATCCTTTCACAGTCCATTGCTAAGACCATTTTAAAAAATTTTGAGGTGAAGTATTCCTTCAACATTCTTATGAATCCTAGATTATCGGAACACCAATGATTACCTATCAGTATTAATATTCTACAAGTGGTGGAGTTAGTGTTAGTATTCACTGACTCCGGCTCTACGTACGAGAGTTATTCTACTCTGTAATTTCCCTGATAAGGAAAATAAGAATATTAATATTGTAGGTCACAGCAATTGCCTGGAGGGGAAACACAGATATGTGTCTTTACTTCTTTTCTAGCTTACTATCCTAAGCTATGATAAATAATAGTAAAGCATACTATTTATGCATGTGTATATATATCAGTGAGATAAATTACCCTATACTCATTTCACTCTTTCTTTCCTTACAAGAGGAAGCTAGGGTGAATTGTGCAGTCCTGTTCTACAACCACAAAAGTAGGGACTTTTGTGGCCACAAGATATGCAGGTCTCATGCCCCTGCTGCATTATACCCGGATCCATGAGGTACTAGGACCCATATTTCAAACATATATTATATCAATGATATAAACAATCTAGTACTCATTCACCCTTTTTTCTCCCTTACAGGAGGAGCCAATGGCGAAGTGTACAATTTTATTCTGCAACCACAAGAGTAAGGACTTTTGTGGGCATACGATGTACAGGTTTTATGCCCCTGCTGCATTGTATCTGGATCCTTGAGGTTCTGGTCGCTCCAATCACCTGACCTTGCTGACTGACGGCTTTGTAAAAGATATCCTTGACACTACGGAGTCAAAGGATACAGCAAGGGAAACCCACCAAAGGTGAGTATGAGACTTCCAGAAGAACTCTCTGGGACCTTAACTACCTAACAAATCTTTGTAGTGCCAACTGGTCCCTAAGGCTCAATTGAATACGTTTGTGCCTCAGGCACAGGTCAAGCATCCCTCTATCCAACGGACAGTCGACACAGATATCAACAGACACTGAAAAGCTTAGACATCCACCAAGATCCACTGACACCGGCCAGGACCTACTGCTAGAAGGCCCTAAATAAGGATCCGTTTTGACGGTGACTGAGGTCCCTCAGCTTAACAAGTTCCAGATGCTTACAGTGCAACACATAAGGACCCTTCTACCAAAAGGGGCGTATACAGTCTCAATAGACCTGGCAGTTGGTTACTGGCACCTACCAGTCAGTCTCCCCATCTCTTCTTACATAGAATTTAGGCTTCAGAAGACAAAATTTGTCTTTGCAGCCATGCCCTTTGGACTGAACGTAGCCCCAAAGTTATTTGCATAGCTAACGGACACGATCGTCTAGCAGCTACGCTCCGAAGGAGTACAGGTAGTAGCATAACTGGTCGATTGACGAATGCGGGCAGCATCCAAGGCTACATGTCTGCAAGCAGCCGGAAAGGTGATCCAGTTCCTGGAACACCTGTGTCTCAAGATCAATCGCTAGAAGTCTCGCCTTTCTCCAGCTCACAAGTTTCAATGGTTAGGAATCCATGGGAACTTGCAGTCACACCACCTCTCCATTCTATTAAAGAAGAGGAGAGAAATAGCGGCATCTGTCAAGAGACTAATCCAACACTAGAGAATTTCAAAATCCCAACAGGAAAGAGCACTGGGCTCTCTCCGGTTCGCAGTAGTGACAGACCCGATGCTAGAAGCACAGCCAAAGGATGCGCCAGGAGTCTGGAGAAGATACGTATCAAACGCTCAAAGAGATCAACAAGGTTGACACCGACCCGATTGCGCACATCATTAAGGCCATGGTCAACGAATAACAGCCTAGCACAGACAATTTTCTTGCAACCACAACAGACATCAGTGGTGATACGCATCAACATCTTGGAGGCTATGACAGTCCTCCTGACGTTGAGGAGACTATCCCCTTGCAGAACAGTCTGCATTAGATTGGCTCTCAACAACAAGGTGATAGTAATATGTCGAATCGACAAAGCTCGAGTTCACCTCACATCAACCACGTGATGATAGCCATCTTCCGATTGGCAAGGAAGAGAAGATGGCATTTATCAAGCAGTTCACCTTCAAAGGTTCCGTGATGTGACGGCGGATGCTCTATCAGGGCGAAAGCAGATAGAGACGGAATGGTCCCTAGACGCAGACTCATTCTTTTTTATTTTCGATAAAGTCCCGGAACTGCAGATCGGCCTCTTCACAACGAGCGACAACATTAAACTACCTCGTTATGTAGCCCCTTATGAGAACCTTAAGCGGAAGCAATAGACTGCAATGGATGAAATCGAATTTATCTGTTTCCACCAACCAATCTCCTGCTAAAAGTCCTCTGCCGTACCCAGTTTTATCCAAACTGGTGCAGAAGTCGGCTGTTACATTACATCCTCGAGAACCAACAACCTGCATCTCATGATTTTTTCGCCCAAACAGCGAACGAAAGTTTGGGATCTGGAAGAATGTGGCCGACTTCAGTGTAGAGTACAAGTCAAGTCCAACCAGGAGACAATGTGGATTGTCTTGGAAGAAAGGGGTAACCCTCGTGAAAACAAGGGGACCAACAGAAATTTCAACAGGTTTCTGTCTCCCTTTCTTTTACCTACTTGGACGAGGTCTGACATCCACAACGATAACCACGTGTAAGTCGGCCCTGACTAGGCCTCTTCTATACGCCTTTGAGACGAACCTCATAAGCGAACCCTTTTTAAGGTACCAGAGTATGCACTTTGTCAGCTTGGACAACCCCTCCAAAGCCCATTACATGGGCGTTGGTTAAATCTTGCGCTATACTTCGTACCTGAACAATGAGGATTGTACTCTAGACGAGCTAACAAGGAAACTCAATTTTCTGTTCGCAATAGCCTCAGGGGCTAGAGTTAGTGAAATATTGGCCTATCAAGGATGCAGGCCATATTCAGTTCACAGAAGAGGGAGAACTGAATCCTTTCCCCGATCCTACTTTCTCGCCAAAAATGAGCTGCCCACCAAAAGGTGGGGTCCTTGGAGAATCTGCCCACTGAAGGAAAATGTCTTCCTATGCCCATTAAGGTGTCTTAAGGTTTATCTTCATAGAACTTCAGACTTCAAGGAAGGACAGCTCTTCCGAGGCAAAACCTCAGGATGAAGATCTATCCCTAAATTAACTGAGACCAATGCTCACCTACTTATTCGCAAAGCGGATCCTGACAGCTCACCCACAGTTCATGATCCTAAGAAAATTGCTTCTTCACGGAACTCCTTTCAACACGGTACGAAGCAAGTACATAAATAAGACATTTTGTGGTGGCGACAGGTAGTTTTAGAAACATGTCGTCTAAGCCTGCGACGAACAGTGAACTGCTTTGGGACTTTCCAGTGCATTGGGTGCATGGGTACATTTACCCTCAAGTGCAAATCACAACGATGATTAACACACTGTTCCATATAGGTGAATATCTGACCGATAACACCAGTCCCGAGTGAACGTTGCGTCACGGTGTTTAGGCATTTAAAAAATCTGTACAATTCAGTCATATTTGGTTTCACATCTCCATTGAGTGGCATCATTTTGATGAAATTACATATTTTACCCAAAAGGAGAAAATATGGACCCTGATGTGTTTTCATACCTGATTGTAACTACACTTGATAATCTAGTTACAAGGTAAAATACTGAACGTATTTGCGTCTTATTGCTGCTATCTCAATTACAGACGAATAAAGTATACTAGAGTTTTAATTAAACCCTAGAAGGGCCTAACTTGAAATCAGAGTACAGATTTCCAATGGATAAAAGGACATCACTGAGATTTACCGTCCGTCCCTATGGAGATACAAACTTTGATTCCGTATAGTCTAAGTTGACACTTTCCCTGCAGGGGGCAGGAAGCCCTAAGCTAGTTCCAAGCTTAGTGGATATGACAAATAACGGTAATGTCATACATAAAGGTCTAGGGGACCATATAAGGAACTCATTTAAAGTAAAGGCACTTATACAAATCCACAGATATAGTACTTTTAAGTAATTCTCTGGTATACTTCCATCAGGACAACATGACTGAGCCCAAAAAACGGATTTTGAGCAAAGCAAAAAATCTATTTTTGGGTGATATGGCCATGTCGTCCTGATGGACCCTCCCTTCTTTCAAAAAGGAGTATACAACTATGTAACGAAAGACCCCTCCCGAAACTACTCTATCTGCAGCTATCCATGTTTAAATGCAACAAGGAATAGTTACGCCATAGTAGTACGGGGAGGGGATCCACCGGGCAACCTTGATAACGGCTCCCCTTCAAACTCGCCACTCTTCCCCATCAAGGCGAAAACTCTATTCGGAGTGAAGATTGCTATGTGTCGTATCAAGAAATACGTCCCCTGATATTATGTGATATCCTTAAAAGTTATATTAAGGATACTCACGCCAGGAGTTAGAATTCAGGAGACCTATGGTCAATTCTCTGGGAGTATCACTGTAGCCAAATATCCCTTAGAAAGCTACCTAAAGGAACCTTCCATCAGGACGTCATGGCCATATCACACTTTGCTCAAAATCCATTATGTATATATATATATATATATATATATATATATATATATATATATATATATATATATATATATAGTGTTTATATATAACATCTCATTGAAATATTTTCATTGAAAAATGCCTTCACTGGCCATTGGTTCAAAACTAGACATACCGTTAATTGGTCAAAAGCTGAGATGGTACTCCATGTTAATGGCCATATCCAGAGAAATACCCCGGTAGCAATATTAATTATTTATACAAAAGGGTAAGCCTTAAATGTAAGTTCTTGTTTATTTTACATTAACCCTTTGTTATACACTTTCCTTGAATTCAGCTTATCTGTGGCTATTGGTCTCGCAAATGGATCCCATGTTCCGTATAATTTTATTCGATTTGTGTTATTTCATTGTGTTCCTGGCGATGTTAATAAAGCGAACGCACTAACTCTAAGTTGTTGATTTTAAATTTTGTGACATGATACATATTGTATGCATATCACGCGTTAACTGTTGTGATTTTTACTCACGAACACACAAACCCTATATATAAATATATATATATGTATATATATATGTATATATATATATATATATATATATATATATATATATATATACATATATATATATATATATATAGATATATATATATATATATATATATATATATATATATATATATATATATATATATATATATATATATATATATATATATATGTGTGTGTATGTGTGTGTGTGTGTGTGTGTACGTGTGTGACAAGAGGATTGTTGAAGGTAGTATGAGGAATGGTAGTGAATGGTGGGATGAAGGAGTGGAGATGAGAATGGAAGAGAAAAAGAATGTATTTGAAGAATGGCTGCAGAGTAATAGTGTGGTGAAGTATGAAAGATGTATAGAGAAACATGTAGAAGTAAAACGTAAGGAGCTGAGCCAAAGAGGGCAGCTGACTGGAGGTGGCGTCAAGGATTAGGTTGTTCGTATGAAGAGAATAAGAAGTTTTGGAAAGAAGTCAAGAGAGTAAGGAAGGGTGGACCGAGAACTGAAGAGACAGTGCAATATGAGAATGGAAGGTTGTTGAAGGGAAGGAGGCAACGAAAAGGTGGGCTGGATATTTTGAAAGGTTGCTGAATGTTGAGGATGATAGGGAGGCAGGTATAATTGTTGTTGCAGTTGTTGAGGTGCCAGTGATGGGAGAAAAGAATAGGAGAGAGTACAAGAGAGAAAGTGAAGAGAGCACTAGATGAAAAGAGCGCAGGAAAAGCACCTGGTATGGATGGTGTAAGGGTTGAGATGTTGAAGGAAGGAGGTGTGACTGTACTTGAATGGTTGGTGAGCTTGTTTAATATGTTTTATATTGTCAATGGTACTAGTGGACTGGGTGTTTGCTTGTATTGTTCCGCTATACAAAAGTAAGAGAGATATCCATGAGTATTTTATTTCAAGGGGTATTAGTTTGCTGAGGCTGGGTGAAACATGTATGCTAGAGTGCTAATTAACAGGATTAAGGATAAAATAGAGGATCCAATCTTAGAACTGCAGGGGGGTTTTATAAGAGGTAGGAGATGTATGGCTCAGATCTGTACAGTTAGACAGATATGCGAGACATATGTAGCAAAAGGCAAGGTGTATGTTGCATTTATGGATCTGGAGAAAGCTTATAATAGAGTTGATAGGGAAATGATATGGAATGTAATGAGGTTATATGGAATTGGTGGAAGGTTGCTGCAAGTAGTGAAGAGTTTCTACATTGGCAGTAAAGTGTATGTTAGGATAGGAAATGAAGTGAGTGGGTGGTTTCCAGTGAGAGTGGGACTGAGAAAGGGATGTGTGATGTTGCCATGGTTGTTCAATTTGTTTGTTGATGGAGTTGTAAGAGAGGTGAATGCTTGAGTTCTTGGTAGAGGATTGAAACTGATAGACGAGAGGTATAGTGAGTGGGAGATGGATCAGTTTTTGCTTGCGGATGATACTGTATTGGTTGCAGACTTGGGGGAGAAGCTGGGTCGATTAGTGACAGAGTTTGGAAGGGTGTGTGAGAGAAGGAAGTTCAGAGTTAATGTGGGTAAGAATAAGGTTATGAGATGTACGAGAAGGGAGGGTGGTGCTAGGTTGAATGTCATGTTGAATGGAGAGTTACATGATGAAGTAGATCAGTTTAAGTACTTGGGGTCTGTTGTTGCTGCAAATGGTGAAGTGGAAGCAGATGTACGTCAGAGAATAAATGAAGGATGTAAAGTGATGAGGGGATTGAAGAGAGTGGTAAAGAATAGAGGGTTAGGAATAAATGTAGAGAGTTCTGTATGAGAAAGTGATTGTACCAACTGTGATGTATGGATTGGAGATGTGGGAAATGAAAGTGACAGAGAAACAGAATTTTAATGTGTTCAAGATGAAGTATCTGAGGAGTATGGCTGGTGTATCTCGATTAGATAGGATTAGGAACGAATTTGTTAGGGTGAGAACAGGTGTAAGAAGGAGCTAGAGTGGATATGAATGTGTTGAGGTGGCTTGGCCATGTAGAGAGAATGGAAAATGGTCGTCTGCTGAAGAAGGTGATGAATACAAGAGTTGATGGGAGAAGTACAAGAGGAAGGACAAGGTTTGAGTGGATGGGAAAGCTTTAGGTGATAGGAGGATAGATGTGAGAGAGGCAAAAGAGCGTGCTAGAAATAAGAATAAATGGCGAGCGATTGGCACGCAGTTCTGGTAGGCCCTGCTGCTTCCTCCGGTTGCCTACGTGACCGCTGAGGTAGCAGCAGTAGGAAATTCAGCTATAAAGCTTCATTTGTGGTGGATAACAGGGAGGGTAGGCTGTGGCACCCTCGTAGTAGTACTAATCAAACTTGGCTGAATCCCTTGTCATGCTGAGAGGAAGGTAGAGAAGAAAAGTCCTCTTTTGCTCTTATCTTTATGTTGGCTACCCCTCAAAATTCGGGGAAGTCCCTTATTAGATAGTATATATATATATATATATATATATATATATATATATATATATATATATATATATATATATATATATATATATATGTATATATATATATATATATACTGTATATATATATATATATATATATATATATATATATAAAATAAATTGAAGATTTATCCTCACGTTTTTTCTTTATCTCTTTTGTTTTTATTTACTTCTTGCATAATTTGTTTTAGTTACCCCCCCCCCCTTTTCTGATTCTTATTTATCCTTTGCACGATTTATTTGGGTTACCCTCAAGGGCCAGGCAATCTACAACAACTCTCCTCTACTTCCATTTACCAATTTTATTGATCCCCGATTTATGGTCGTGACGTCAACACAGAAAGATTTCCTTGGCGCAGTCTTTTGATGTCTGTATAAAATGTTTGACGGTTTCTATTTCCTGGACCATCTTATTCTAGGTACAATCATTTACTAATCTTAAATGTGAGCTGTGCATTAGAATTAATATGTATTTCTTTACATATCTCTTCATAATTTAAATTTTGTTTTAGTTAGGAATTTTATTTTCCAACATGCTCTGCTAATTTTTTATTTCGATCCATTATTGTATATGCCAGATAGACAGGTTTTGTTTGCAGGTATATTCCAATAGAACAGCAAAAATACTCGTTTTATTCTTTATAGACACCGGCCAAGACCTCTGCTTCTACAGACAGATTAATCCAATTTTTCTAATCCAAAAGGGCCCCCCAAGTTGGGGTAGTCCTAGAAGATCTGATTGCATAGGACACGTGAGCGATAACCTAGCTGAAACAAGCCCATTCAATCTTCAACTATCGTGCCTAACGCAGTGATACGATCCTGCCCATTGGGAATAAATGCCATCAACCCAAATAGGCCTTCCTCGTGCTTTCTGCAAACTAAGGAAGTCTTTGAACCAGCGAAGTAGTAGCGGCAGGGTTCCCTTTTTTATGTCTTTGCCAAAGAATAAAACCAGTCACAAGGACGGGCACTACGACCTAAACTCGCCCCACCTCGGAAGAAAGTTGGAAATTCACACTAGTTGTGTCAAGGCCACGTATCCCCCCTTAACTAATGAATATCTACTCGATTTTTATTCAGTTAACTTATTTACCGGTTTCTTATGTGGCTATGAACATACAAGTGTGCGTGCGGAGTGTTTTTTTTTTTTTTTTTTTTTTCTTCGGTAACTTTAATGGATTTTTATTTTGTCATATTTAATGTTTTAATGTCAAATGGTACCCAATGGTTTTTACTATTTTACATTTTGAATATTTGTCATTTTATGTTTTAACTAACTCATTTATTCACTGGATAACAAATAAGTTTTTTTAAATGATTCCTGTCATATTTCACTTTACACTTTTTGTCATATGGAATGTACCTTTTGAGTATTTAATTAATCTTTGTATTGACTATTTTTTTAATCAATGGGATAACTAATTGCAGATTATTTTGTGTTATTTCAAATATATTTCACTTTACTTTTTGATTAACCCTTTGCTTACGAGCCACAGTTTTTCGTCTTTTAGCTTTGTATATCTTGTTAAGATGGCCTTACAAAGCTCGTAGAACGTGAAACCGTGTGATGGTTGTCGAACCGTAATATTGCAGGTTTCCGACCCGATGGCGCGGGAGTGTTGGCGTTCCAATTCCCAAGGTTAGGATCGACAGTAGATACCTGTTGCGGGGCGGTCTTTCCAGAAGTCATTTCCCAAACATCATTAATCTCTCTCTCTCTCTCTCTCTCTCTCTCTCTCTCTCTCTCTCTCTCTCTCTCTCTCTCACTGCATGAAAACGATAGTTTTGAAAAGATGAAAGTGTGTCATTATTTTTTAAGGAAAAATCCAGAAAATCTAGTTTTAAGTTCTAAATTTTTATTTTCATATATGATTCTGCAGTATTGCGTTTTTCGGTGTTTTTACAGTGTATAAAGTGAATAAAATGAATATGTACTCTTCATAATTTTTCGCACAATAGCTTACAATGATTAAAAAAATAGTCGGTAGTAAATTTGAAAATGGGGTTTTACTAACAAATTTTTACTATTTCGAATGATCAATTTACACTTCTTTTTTTGTCGCCATTGATGTGTTAATTGAAGAAATTATCAGATCAACCAAGGGGTATCTTTCCAATAAATATCTGTTTTTATTAAACTATTTTTCAGTACATAAATTTTCATATATATGTGCGATTTATTTAATCATTTCTGTCATTGATGCCATTGTGCCATATGGATATTTTTGCTGTTCTGTTGGTCTGTTGTTGAATGTATTTTCTTTTTTCCCCATGCTTTTCTATTTCCGATATTAAAATTTTCTTTCCGGTATTCTACTTCAGTCTAGTTTTAATGATTTGGTTTGTATTCGAGGAATTTATGGTTCCTTTTTTGGATTACGACATAATCAATTGTCTGTGAAAACTAATTTCAGAGTTTAGCCAAAACTTTTGTATCTAATGTACTCAGATTTTGACCGGGAGTTATTTACTTTCATCTATCTTTATTCTAAAAAAGAATAAACATATTGCATTGCATTGTATTTATCTATTTATTTCATGAGATACTAAGTGATGAAGGCAAGTGTGCGGAAATAATTATTCTCTGGTTGCGAGTACAATGCATCCGAGAGTGTATTGTTCTTCCAGGACTGTTTATAAATTAAAGAGTTGAGTAATACTCGAACAATGACATTAATCTCCAGTGCCGCTCCAGCGATGACGTCAATGAAGCTCTCATGGCAGGTAACCTTCAAAATGGCGTTAAAGAAACGAGATATCTTCAGCAGTGCTACTTTAAGTGCCTGCCGTCCCTCGTCCCTTGTCATTCTTCCATTCCATCATATCTCCTCATTTCTAGACCCTTCCCCAACTTTCGCTCATTTTAGCCAACCTTCTCTTGGGAAGTCCTTAGTTAAATGGAGTGAGTTAACGGGGATTTGTCGGGTGGAAGGAATAAGCCAGTCAGTGAAGAGCATCTTAAAGGTGGGGCCATGACGTCATAGGAGCGTCATTCTTGAGTGGAATGGATGGCAATATTGGATTTTCTCTCTCTCTCTCTCTCTCTCTCTCTCTCTCTCTCTCTCTCTCTCTCTCTCTCTCTCTCTCTCTCTCTCTCTCTCTCTCTATTTCGTGTAATTTTTCGACATGCTGATGAAGTTTTGCGAAAGATTCTTAGCATAATCTATTGACATTTTAATTGCAATTAAAGTGCGAAGTGTAACGCCGAATTTGCGATACCTGTTATAGAAATACTTCCACCTGGCAATAGAATGTATATTTACGATTCGGAGAAAATATCTGAATGTAATATAAATTATGGTTGATAGAAATTCCTTTTTATCTCACACTTGGTCAAAAAGAAACTGAGGTGCTGGGTGAAGTGGTTCTCACAACCGTTGATCAACGCGTGCCAACTTAGTGCCGACTCGACAAACCCTGTCTTCATTTATTTGAATTAGCTTTCTAATATTATTCTCCAGCAACTGTGTTTTGATATCCACTTTAACGAACCATGAAGATTTCATTGCCAATTACACTTTCATTTGTGATGAAAACAGAACGAACCTTTACTACTATATCTGCTAAGTAATACATTGCTTAAGTCAAGTGAAATTCTCCTTTCAAGGAGACTTATGTAATTCTCTGGCAAAGAGTGTAAAATCTTTCGCTATGTTTTGCATGATAGGTGGCTCTATTTCCCTTTATTCTGAGCTATTTTTTATTTATTAAATAGAGCGTTTCAATTCATGGTTTAATCAATAAATATACGGCTGGTTGTATTTTTCATGGAAAGTGCTAATGTAATGTTGCTTAGGATTGCTGGTAATGTGGAAGACATTTTCAAAAATAAAATTGAAATTCTAATATATATATATATATATATATATATATATATGTATATATATATATATATATATATATATATATATATATATATATATATATATACACACACACACACACACATATATATATATATATATATATATATATATATATATATGTAGATATAGACATATATATATAGATATACATATATATATTGAATTTTTTTATTCATCTATTTATATCCACACAGATAAGTGTAAGCCTTGCAAAAGAAATGAGAACAGATTGGGGCCTCATAAGATGTAATTTATGTCGGGTGAAAACTACATCCTTCGGCGCCATATGACGTAAGATACATTTTATAAAAATTACTTTTTCCAAAGATCTCAATCATTTTTCCAGACATAGGTAAAGGACGTAAAGGTTCTAGGCAGAGGTGGCAGTGTTTACAAGGGACAGCATAATTGTTACTCAACAGAGTGATATGCAGTGGATGCTGTTGGACAGAGAGAGAGAGAGAGAGAGCTCAGGTTTTTGCAGGTCTCTGCTGATCTCGGCCGTGACCAGTGTGCAGAATGTGTCTCAGTGGTTGTTGTATATCTTTGTGTATGCCCTTTGCTGTTGAAGTTTTCTATGTTTGGCGTTGAATATTTTTACTATTGATTCAGAATAACAGAAAAATTCCAAAGGGTGTTTGTGGTACCATGTCAAAATGCCAGAATGTGGCAAGATACCGGAAGGTTTGTGCTCCTGGCAAGCACATGCAAATGGAACAATCAACAAGTCACGGCATAGAGAATGATATGCCTCGAAAGCATGATTTCATGAACATGTTAAAATTTTATGAAGGTGCTAATCATACACCTCAAAAAATAATCCTAATTATGAAGTTGGAAAGTGATGTAGATGAAATTGAAGATGAAAGATTGGAATTCGTGTCTGAAAAGGGAGAGAGAAATGATAAAGACACGAGTTGAAATGAGGAAGGTAAGAATCTAGAAAAGAAACAATGAAAAAAAATCATTTCTAAAAGGAAAATCTGTGGTGAACAGAAAAAAGAAATAAATACAGCAAAAAAAATCTGTATAAAGAAACACTAGTGGAAAATATACTCTCGATTATAATAGCAGAAAAGAATGCAAATGAAAAATTAGATGATGAGCAGGTTATTGAAACTGACTGTGATGCTACAAGGAAGTTTGAAGCAAGAGATGATTGTACAGGTGTTGAAAAAAAAAGTTGTTGTAATGGAGGATTTATGCAGTAATGGATATTCTTAACCAGATAGATTAAGAATTGATGAAGGCGAAAATAATGAAAGGGATCGTTTTCTTGCTACACCCTTTAGCTTGAGGTGATCCTGCAGTCACAGGTAATATGGGCAATGAAGGAGACAAAGATTAAGGAATAATTTCCCATTAGCCTCCCGCTTGCATTCTCCCCTTAATCTTCCAGGCCAAAGTGGCGAGGATGGCAATGACAGGTACACCGAAAATGCAACACCACCACCCACACATCTTTTCACTACTATCCCAGGAATGACAGTGGCCATTCATACCACTGCTCTTGAATTTTTTCCAGCTATTTTTACTACTGAATTCTTTATTACCTCATGGAAGAAATTAATGATTACACCAAGTACATGAGGGAGAAGTAGCAGAAGCTGTCAGCATATTCATGGAGTGGATGCAAAGTCATTGACATTGGCTAATATCTTGGTATTGTCTTGTGGATGGAGATTATTGATTTGTACCAGATGATGATGTTCTGGACCAGGAACAAAATGTATTCACAGTCGATGGGGAAGTGGTTCCTCATATTCAATAGGCGTGCCATACTGAAAGGTAAACGGAAACATAAACTGACAAAAAATCTAATGTTCCTCCCTCCATCGTTGTCCTCCACTAACTGCTACTCCTCCAATGCATGGTGGTCATTTAATTTCTGCTGATCCTCCTCAGCAGGCAACTTCTGAAGAGGTAGAAGACCCTGCACATATCTCTTGCAGGGCCATTTATAATCATCAAGGGTAGTTGATGCCTGGAAACCAAAAAGAATAAAAAACAAATAGCACCATTCAGTATAAGTGGTATCAAATGTGCTCCGTTAGTGGCATACAGTGCGACACGACTTTTCACCGCTCAATGTATAAAATTACCTTCAGTGTCTGACGTGCCTGCGTCTGGAAATACCATTCTGAGCAGAAGTGCTGGTCTTCTACACCCATCAAGGTGGGCCTGAGGACCAGAAATATGACCTAAAAGCTCCCCATGTTCCTCCCCTTATAAGAAATGATAATCCTTCAAAATTCCACCCGGAATGGGAGGATAAATACAATTCTTGAAGGATCATGGTAAAAAGTTAGTGACCCTATCTCATTGCTGTTTTTTTATGATTTTGCTCTAAATCTGTATTGAGATATAATAGAATTGAGTGAAATTAGAAGAACTGGGGAATCTTATGTAGAGTTAAAAAAGGGTCATATATCTTGCTTCAGATCAGAGGACAAGTAAGGAACAAAGAAAACTGAGTGGGTTTTCTTAACACTAAAATATCTTGTAGTTAACATAGAATAATTTTGTTCTATCAGTGATAAAATTGTAGGATTTGTTATATTGATTTTTACGAAGATCTGGAGATATCAGACTCAATGTACATTTGTTTTGGGCGATTTTCTCAAAATAAAAGAGAGGAGAATCACTATTAAGTAAATTTAGAGTATGCACAAGATATGATAGAGGAGTCATACTTGTAGAATTTTCTGAAAGAAACAATCTAAAAATCATGAGCACTATTTTTTATAAAAATGAACATAGAAAATACACATGTAGAAACCCAAATGGAGAAATGAAAAGCGAAATTGATTTTATTCTCAGGGAAAAAATTAATTTAGTTAAAGATATAACAGTACTCGACAAGTTGACATCTAGCAACCATAGAATGGTGATAAGTAAAATATGCCTAGATCCAATGAAATAAGGAGAAAAACTATTTTTTAGAAAGAAATTAAACAGTTGTAATAAGAGATAAATCTAATTAGTTTAGTCTAGCCATACAAAATATGTACCCCTAGCTACATGATAAAATGAAAGCAAGTAAAGAAGAAATTAATAGTAATTTAACAAAAAATTTATTTGAATTAGCACAAGGAGCGGAAAAGTTCCTAAACAAGATTAAGCCAAAGTATCATAAACACAAAAAAAATCTAATGCAGAGAAAGATTGGAAATGTGGATAAAACCCAAGAAATTCATAAACACAATTAGACTAAATTAAAGAAACACTGAGGAAAGGAAGAAACTTCAAGCGCGTATGGCCTTCGCCAAAAAATGAAGTTCGCGAAAAAAAGTTTTTACTTTTTGTTAGTCGGTATGTCCAAACTATAACAAATTAAGGCTTATGGTTTGTTGCATTATATTGGCAAAAGATGGAACTTTGTACTAATGTAAAATAAAAAAAGATAAAACTGGAATGCTAAAAAATAATAAAATATTGCGTGTTGAACGTGATGTTTTAAAAAAAAAAAAATATCATAACTACTTTTTTTATAAGTTCACGAAAAATACGATAGTTATGTTTGAGGATTTTTTTTCCAATACGCAAATTATGTATAATTGTAGATCTTCCACGTAGATGCAACCTCTTTTCAATAAATGTATTAGTAAGTGAGGTGTAAATGAATAACAAATAGCTTTTGTTCGAAGCAAAATTCTCAGATTTTCCAACGTACTTATATTGACGTTTTTCATTGTTACGACGTAACAAATAAAGATACGAAAAATTAGAGACTGCTTTATAAAGCCGGTTAAATTTTTAACAAAATGAATAAATAAGAATTATTGTAGTCTTGAATAATTGTTGAGCAATTAACGTTAGAAAACGGAGTAAGTTTTGCTATTTTGTTGTAAGTGATTTTAGGATATTTTTTTTTTTTTTTTTATAAAAGCGTAATACTTTTATATTATTTTATATAGCATAAGAAAGTAAAAAGAATGTTTTTTTTTTTTTATATTATATGAGACATGTATATTGCAGTTATTTACAGATGTACAAAGCCACCTAAAAAGAGTCTTTTATGAGAGCGTAAATTGGCGTATCAAAAAAGCAAAGCCATAAAGCGTCCACGTGGGGAACAAAGTAAAAAATAGTATTTTTCCCATAAAACAAAAATTTATTCACTATTAGAATTCTAACAATGGCTGTGCATGCCAGCAAATGCAAAATAGATATATATATATATATATATATATATATATATATATATATATATATATATATATATATATATATATATATATATATATATATATATAAACAAAAAAATACAAGAATATATACACAAAATCAAATACAAAAGTAGGTCAGGTGAGACATAAAGACCAGGCAAACGGGGTCATTTTCTCACAGACCTTTCTCGTCTTTATATTCACTCTGCAACGTCATTAAATCATTTACAACGCAATTCAAATAAAATTAACCATAAATTCAGGAAATATTATGGAACAATAAGATGCCAAAAATACACTGAAATAAATAGAACACATTGGGGATCAACATAGGTCTGCCCTGCATTTGCTGGCACTGCCCATTTTCTTTTAGGCCTCACATGTCCCTCAACCATCTGCCCTCTCGGGAGTTTCGTGTTCCTTGAGTGACGCGCAGAAATACGCCGAATTTCCACAGAAAATAAGTTACATTTGATACGGAAATTCGCGTCATCAGATCACTTATGGCAAAAAATATTTTCACTCGTAATTGCGTCCTCGGACCACCACAGGGTTAATTGAAAAGAAGACTTGGAACATGGCACAAACAGATATTTGTTTTGAAGGATGAAAATGGAAATATTATCAATAGATAAGTGGTAAAAATTTCAGTGGATTTGGTAACGTCTCTGCCTGGTGTTTGTCAGACGGGGGTTCGACTCCCGGTCAGACTCGTTAGTGCCTTTAGTGTATGCAACCTTACCATCCTTGTGAGCTAAGGGGTAGCCTATAGGTCTATCTGTTGAGTCATCAGCATCTATTGCCTGGCCCTCCCTGGTCCTAGTTTGGTTGGAGAGGGAGCTTGGGCGCTGAACATATAATATATGGTCAGTCTCTATGGCATTGTCCTGCTTGCTAAGGCAATGTCAGTGTCCCTTGCCTCTGCCATTCGTGAGCGACCTTCAAACCTTTGAATAGTGATATAAGAAATAATGAAACATATCAGGCTATGCCAAAAGTAAGGAGAAGTAAACAAACCATTAAAAAGCAGGAAAAGAGGCAAAGCAGGAGCAGAAAATGCACTAGCAATTGATTTGATAATAGATTCAGGAAATTTCCTAGCGTGAAAACTCGTTGAAAGTTACACAAAATGACTGCAATAATACTCTATACATACAGCTTGGAGAAACTTTATCATAATACTAAATCACTAAAACGCAGACAAAAGATCTGAAAAATCGCCTCCAATAAATTTAATCTCGGTAATATATAAAATATTTACAAAGATCATATTAGACCTAATAGAAACACATCTATACTTTAATCAATGAAAGGAGCAGGTAGGAATTAGAAATGGGTTTTCAAAACCTACTTTATCCATGTAATTAACCAGCTGATGGAAAAATCAACAGACTATTACAAACCACTATATATGGAATTTATAAACTTTGAGAATGCTTTTGATTCTGTCAAAATTTCAGCAGGAATGAAAGCCTTTCAAAGTCAAGGAATAGATAAATCTTATGTTGCAGCACTTGGAGATATCTATACGGGAAGTACAGCAATGGTAAAACTGAAATGAGTGAAAAAAAAAATTCAATTGAGAAAGGAGTTAGACAGAAGTATTTCTCTTAAATTATGCACAGCGTTCCTAGAAGAACTTTTTAATAATTTAGTTTGGGAAACTGTAGGAATTTACGTTAATGGGGAAAACTTTAACAAATATAAATTTGGAAATAGCATAGTTTTATTTAGTGAATCCTGGAAGAAATTACAAAAGATGATAGAGGATTTGAGTAGAGAAAGCAAACATGAATATGAGTAGAACTAAGATATGTTGAATGAAAATGAAGGGGCAATAAATAAGGGTTATGGACGAACCTCTAAAGATTGTTAATGAATAGGACAGACAGATTTCCCCGGGACATGAGACCGAAATTAAAAGAAGGATAAGCATGGGATTGAGAGCTTTGGGTAAGCAAAATGAGATTATGAAAGTAAAACGCCACGCACGAACATTAATATATATTTTGTGGATTTCTTATTGATTTAAGATTTATTATTTATTTTAGCTGTAAAGTGAAAGCATAATAAACACTAACCTAAATTAAAAAGTCAACTCAGCTATTTTAAAGAACTTATTTGAGGTGCGTAATCTTGCGATAAATTTTGATAAATCGCGAGAAAGTATTATTTAATTGTCTGTTATTATTTAGGCATATAGTATATTTACTAAATATAGAAAGCTATATACCATTAAAAAGCTTATTTTCTGAGGTAAACATTAAAACATAAATATTGTTTTTTGCAATTACTGTATTCTTGTAAGTACCACTTCCTTAATACAATATATATTTATATAATTATTGTAGAATAACACTCGGTCATTATTCTTTAAAATGAAACCTAAATTTACGTTAGTAAATGATATTCAACAAATCCCTTTCAATTAAATCATTTGTCTACATAATTCCACGTATGAGGTAGAAATTCATTTCTATTTGAACACGATATTCTGTTGATTTTCATCCATATTGACTCATTAGGGGTAATTCTAACTAAAATAAAGCTATTAATTGTGTCACCTTGTGGGCCGCGAAGTCCGGGAAAAAATGCCAGGTAAATCCTGAATTGCAGTTAGCAGTTAGGTTCCAACTTCTTTTGTCCTTCTGGTGGCATGGTTGGAAGCGACCTGGCCTTTCACTTGAAAGGGCTAAAGTTCGATCCCGGTATGAGGTAGAAATTTATTTCTATTTGAATACGATATTGTGTTGATTTTCATCCATATATAGGAATATTTATGGATGTAAATATAGGTTGCTTATTTTCAAAAAAGGAAAATAAAATAGACCAGAATTAGGTCTTTCGTAGAAACTTATAGCCCCAGAGAAATGTTATGATTTTCTTTTGCCACCTGAAAAGGGCTTGGCGGTGAAGGGCAAGAAATTTACGTTACCCACTTGGCGTCAAGAAGGCTAATGCAGTTTATATTTTAATTTTAATATTATTTTTCATGGATTTAGTCCAGACATGGATTTTCACTACTTGTTTAATAATGGGCATGAATATAGCTTTTGAAATATGAATGACAAAATTCTGACAATATTAAAAAAAGTAGATGCAATTTTTCTCCGAAAAAAAAAAATCACGTTTTGACAAAACGGGCTTCAAAGTTTAGTTTTAGAGATTAATTGAATAAACCATGACGGTGGAGAGTCCCTTCCCTCAAATACTCCCTCAAATACCCATGATATACGGTACATGTACCAAATACGCACACATGATTAAAGGTTCCTTGATACTTCAACGATTTTTATATCCGCAATGATTCTTGTCAGTGATTAAAATCTTCGTGCAAACAATTTTGAAATATTGAAAAATTTGATGCACATAGATGTTCATAAATGCTTGTGCCTTGTGCTTACCACTTTTGTATGGACCAAGCGTTTGTACTGTGAGACTGTCAGTGAGTGTCAATACATAATTTAACCAATGCGTAACTTAGGCGTGTGCATTACGCGAACAGGGTGGAAAAAATGCAAAGTTTTGTAAATTGTGGAAACATAAATCGTCAAGTGCCAAGGTGATTTAAGGCGTGGCTAGCGTAATCTATTGTTGTCTGTTTTTATGGGCAAATTTTACACTCATGGCCTATTTAGTTATCGTGTCTGGCACTTTATGCATTATTAAGCATAATCGTAACCAAAATATAGTAAATATATAAACGGGAAACAAATTGAATATAAGAGATTTAATAATCAACGTGAAAATCATAGAAAAGGGCAGAGATACTGTTTATAGGTATATAGGATACTAAAATAAGTAGGTAAATAAATATGTGACCAAATCAGTAAATGGTTGTGTAAGGGACCATGCACAATTGTGCAAATATGCAAAAAAGACTTTTTAGTATTTTTTCTCATTAAAAAGCTATTTGAAACATGAAATATAAACATCCTCCTTGCCACAAAACCAATAATTTGAATTTCCAAAATTTGAATCAGTCAGTATGAAGTCAATAAACAGAACATTCAAGTCTGGACTTGGATAGTTAGCGCTAAAATAAAAGTAATTTTTCTTAGCACTCTTTAGGACTTGAATCTTATGATCCCCACATTCATAACGCCACTTACCAGAAGTAGGTACTTGTGCCTAATATATGCTATCTTCATTGTTCACACTCTTGCTCTCTCTCTCTCTCCAGTATACTTACAGTCCCTTGTTCTTTCACTGCAATATGTTATTCTTTTCTGAGAATTTTGGCATTTCTGCAGTGCTATCGTATGCCTTATTTCAATATACTCAATTCTTTACTTTCATGACTTCTCGCCTATTTCTTTTCGCAAGTGTTCACTTTTTTTTTTTTTTTGTACCCGCAGGTTTTCTGAATTATGGCTTTCGTGAAGTCATTTTGTGTTCTTATTTCACCTGAACTTCATTAACCTTGATTTCACTGTAGATTTCCATTGCTAATGCTTCAGCAACTCCGCTCTCTCTCTCTCTCTCTCTCTCTCTCTCTCTCTCTCTCTCTCTCTCTAGAATGCACATATTTTTTGCAGTTACGGTAAGGCAGTGACAGTCATCATGATTTCACTGATTCAGTGACAAAATAACCGTCGGAAAATCATTAAATTTAATTTCTACTTCATGGTTGCGTTTGTAATATTTCCTCGGGAAATATTACAGAATACTTACATTTGGTCCAATTTAAAAATTTCAAGTTCTGTATGGGAGGAGAAGGTAGAGTTTAATATATATATGTATGTGTATATATATATATATATATATATATATATATGTGTGTGTGTGTGTGTGTGCATAGATATATATATATATATATATATATATTTATATATATATACATATATATATATATATATATATATATATTATATATTTATATATATATATATATATATATATATATGTATATATATGCGCACATACTTATATAGGCTATTTATATGCACACACACACACACACACATATATATATATATATATATATACATTTTCATTTTTGAAATGGAGTGTATGTTAATTTTTCTAGAAATAATGATGTTTTGAAAACATTTATTCAGGGAAGTTACTAAGATTCTGATGTTTCAGAAGAAATGGAGGAAATCTTGCACATGTGTTAAATATATAACGAAGCCTAAGTTCATGAATAATATTCGAAATTTTATGAAATATTAAGTCTTACGGTTTTGTATTATAGTTCAAAATGTTAAGAGCTTCTGCTTAACAATTAGAAGATATTGCGAGCTGATCTAGAAAGAATCAATCACATGTCTTCTCTGGAAATGCCCAAAATTTCTTTTCCTTTTTGTTAATCCTTTAATCCTGTAATGCCCATCACATAGTTCTACCTGCTGAGTTCATGGAAGCCAGTACCTAGTCCTCCCTGTTCTTGCTTGGATGGAAATGGGTTTGAGTAATATTCACATTATTGTATGTGAAGTCAGGATTCTTATATTGCCACTCGTGAGTAACCTTTAAGCCTTCAAATGTGGAAAATTGGGTTTTCTATAAAAAGGACACCTCCCACTCCCTATTAACGACCGAAATATATCTATGTTAAAATTATGAACAGTAAATTCCTCCTTCTTGGCCGGTGCTCTATAATTTGAAATAAAAAACTATTTTGTAACAAGGTGCATGATAGTGAACAAGATGTAATTCCAAAATATTGGCTATAGAATATTATAGTATGAACCCTTCAACTGAAGAAAATGTACACTGTATATAGAAAAAGATGAACAAATGCAATTAGTTATTCAAATGAGTGTTTGGGATTCATAGGAAAAACCCAAGAGGTAACCATGGTACGGGAAACAATAACATATTTCAGCACATACCAGCAGTCCGTCAGCTACCAAAACATTGCGATAAAGAATTTCCGATCCCAATATGCCGAAAAGCATTGGGTGAGAGAGGAAAACGCAAATATCTTTCTTGTTTCTATATTCAACATGAAGATTCTTCTTCATATTACCAACAAAAAAATCCTAAAACATTGCTTTAATACTCAGGTTCTTGAATAACTTTTGAATAAACATACCTGTACTTCGAAATTAAGTCTTCTTCATAAGGAAAAATTCTTTTTGGAAAAAAAAAACTGTGTTGTACGGAAACATTTGAAAAGTATTGTAGAAATAAAAAACTCGATAAGTCAAGATTATGGTTTCCAGTAACCAAACGGTATATCAACACAAATAATGTAATAGAATACAAAAAGTATTCAAGCTTGTCATTAATACTTGAATAGAAAATACTGAGAGAAGCGCAACGGTTTTTTTTTTTTTTTTTTTTTTTTTTTTTTTTTTTTTTGCATAATGATCAGGATATATTTACATGAAGTCCTGTGAGTTCAATTAAAATAATGTTTACCTTGGAAGCATCCTATCTTTTTAGTTATTGGAGCTGCTCATCAGCGTGATGACCTGAGATTCTACTGTTTAAGAAATAAGACTCGTGTCCGAATGGGTTTAGCGATACCAGCCTGTGGAATTTCCAGTCTAGTTCGCTTTCCAAACAAACATGAAGAATATCTTATTGGTCATCATAGGATTACGTGTGAATTAATAACAAACAAGATTAAGAATGTCAAATTAAATATTGGGATTTTTTTTCGTTCGAAATGTTTTTAGTTGATGTTCCATCATGATAGATGTCACGAATTAGATTGACAATAATAATTTGTATATAATGTATATAGAACGATTAGAAATAATTTGGCGATAAATTTGATTAAAAAAAATGGCCAGTAAGGGCAAGCTTGTTCAGTAGAATTTTTAATTCCTATTATGATAATTTGGCTTATAATATCTTATTTCATCAAAGTAAAAGAATTTACTTCTTATTTTCACTCAACATTTCTAGTAAAAGAAATTAATGTGGACAGAAGAAAGCATTGCACGAAAAAAAGAAAAAAAAAGAAAAATCAATATAGACACAAAAATATCGCTACTAGTGACCAAAAGTTATTTTGTTGATGGCCTGAGTAATATTGATTTTGTGATCGACATTTCTTTCGTCCAGGATAGCTTCCTTGAATGCTTAAGTACTTTGTCTCAAGAATAACATCCAAAATTGAGATTAAATAATTGTTTATTAGATTATCAATATGAAAATTGACATTACATAAGGTTAAATACTGTCATCTTAAGAGGAACGCCGATAATACATAGTAATTTTAAGAATTTATTTATCTTTTGTCTGTGTAAGAAATGATCGAATCTAAATTGTTAATGTGGGCAAAAGGGTACAGTGTATATTAAGCGACTCCGTCATTGCTGAAGATGTTGTTTTGCAGCTGTCACCTGTTGTTGCCGGCATGACTTTCATAATACATTTTCTTCTTTTTCACAACCTATGCAGGTCATGCATAAGTCGTTTGGAACTGGCATATGCGTTTTGTCTTGGCTATCGCTCTCTCGTTTACCCATTGACCCTTGCAATTGCACAACAGAGGCTCAGTGTTCTGCAAGCACTGGTTAGTGAGATTTATGATGGTTAAATCTTGAATGTTTTTTAACCGTGCTGATCAATTATTATGACTCAGTTAATTCTATGTCTCCTGATGTATGGATTCTCTATATTTTTGGTACTGAGGTTGCTTTCGGATAGTGACACTAACCCAATAAGGCAGATTATCCATTCCTTTCTGAATATATGAATTTTTAGGCTCTCTCTCTCTCTCTCTCTCTCTCTCTCTCTCTCTCTCTCTCTCTCTCTCTATATATATATATATATATATATATATATATAAATATATATGTATATGTATGTATATATACATATATATATATGTATATATATATATATATATATATATATATATATATATATATATATATATATATATATATATATATATATATACTAATAGCCATGGTCCTTTTTTAAAATAGAGTGTTTCATATCTTCAGTTTCTTATACTTATCGTATGACAACCTTGGCATATCCTGCGGAGCATTTACATACCATTTATATTCTCCTATGTTTCTGGTCTTTTTTATTTGTGGAAAATGTTTGTCATTTGTTTAGTCTTATGATCATTTGATTTTGAATATCAAATTAATATGCTTTGCCAGGCAATAGGGATTTTTCTGTAGAATGCTATATTTTTTTGAATCATTGATGGTTTGTACAATGTTTCAGTGTACCAAAATGTTATCATTTTGGTACACTAGAATATTTGAAATCGCCTGAATCAAACAAAACCAGACAATGTTTACTAGTCGCTTATTTGTCCGTTAGTGTGTTGTTTGATTGATATTTCCTCCATCAATTACTTTGGAACTCTTTTTTGGAGATTGATTCACTTTTAGTGCCTAAGCAACCTCATTTTTCATTTTCCTTTGGCAAGTAAATTTGCCTTCTTTATGAGTAATTTTCTTTAAAGTGGATTTTTCTTCAACATATTTCTCCATGATGATACTGAATCTCTGAATAATTCTTTCATACTGAACACCGCTAATTTGATACTTTGTACTGAATTCATTCCCATCAAATGCTCTATAGTATGGCAATGGTATTTAGGAAAGGATACGTTTTAGCACAACTATGTATAATTTTACTTTAATATAACTTTAATCCTATTCTGTAATAAGACATCATATTTTCCAGCATTAGATCAAACACTCTTCCAGGTTGATATTTCAACAATGATGTGGTTGAATAAAATTCGTCTAATAACATCAAACATAATTACGAATATATAATCTTTTGATGATGAATTGCATTGGTCGAAACGCTCTGGTGATAAATGGGCCGAGGTATCACTGTTACTTACTTCAAGTATTCTTCGAATTCTTAAAAATCCACTTTGAAGAAAATTACCAATGAAGACGGTAGACTTCATTGCCAAATGAAACGAGAAGAATTCGGTTGCATTAGAGACAAAAAATTAATAAATCTCCGAAAAAGTTCTAAAGTATGCAATAGAGTAATATAAGAATTTTGGAATCTCAGACAAGGTGAATGAGACATGATAGCAGTTACTTTTATACTTTATCTACAAAACCTTATGAGTAAAACTCTTTCTCAGGTTTTCTGAAAGTATTTTCACAAAATTGGGAATTTCAAGAGGTTAAAAGAACATTCTGGCAATTATAACGCAGAACTCTTGAATATTAATAGCCTCTCTCTCTCTCTCTCTCTCTCTCTCTCTCTCTCTCTCTCTCTCTCTCTCTCTCTCTCTCTCTATATATATATATATATATATATATATAAGTCAGTTTAAAATCTATCACCAATAAGCACTGGCTAACTTGGTGATGAAAACTGGCCAAACACCAGACGTAAAAAAAAAAAAAAACAGCCCCCTCTCGTCCCCCAATCCCAGCGGCAGTGGAACATCTGCCCAAGGGGGAGGGCAGTTATTTCCCACTGCAGGGGTTACTAATATCATTTGAAACCGTTGTCACTGAGAGTAGACGGCCGCTTCAACCTCAGCCCGTATCATCCTCAATACCCCGACGTGACTATCGAAATACTGGCCACGTTAAAATCTGTGGCGAAGTGTTCATTACATGTAGGCATTATATATATATATATATATATATATATATATATATATATATATATATATATATATATATATATATATATATATATAATATATATATGTATATATATATGTATATACAGTATATGTATATACAGTATATGTATATATATATATATATATATATATATATATATATATATATATATACAGTGGCTAAGCCTATTCGCATTTGGGG
>NC_090732.1:52789539-52794539 GCF_036898095.1 Palaemon carinicauda | reverse complement strand
TAAGACGCCTCACTAATACCCTGCGGCACCATTCAGCTTCAGCGATGTTTGGTAAAAATAGACTGGATAACCTAAAACCCATCATTTGACGCTCGATAGTAAGGTTCACCTTCCGCCTACGATCTAGTGAAAATCCCCTAATTCAAAATGTGCTTGCAAGTGCAGCCGAAATAAAATCCAAAGTGTGGGAAACCTGAAGTCAGTGCAATGAATTGTATTTTCTAATCTTTACGGGAGTAGCTATGCAAAATCTTCACCACCTAAATAACATTATGTATAATCTCCATTAATGTTATGATAATGTTGTTGTCTTTTATTATATCATTTGCTGTTCGAAAGTCTTGTATTTCCTTCACACCACCTGCTCAGCTACTATATTCTTTTTATCATTATTATTACAGATTACTGTCATTATCCTAGCAAGTTATGTTCTAACATAATTATCATCGTCATTTCTATATTTCATCTTTTTATTTACTGTTATTATGCATATTATCATCATTATTATGCTTTTAATGTTATTGTAATTTTATTATTTGTATTATCATTGACGCTGCTGAGATTACTACAACTTCTACCAGTATAGCATAATCATAGATGCCAGTCTCAATATCTCTTGTCTTATATCATTGTTATATCTTTAATGTAACCTTATGTCAATACCGAAAAAATATATTTCTGCTATTGCTGCTGTCACATATGTTGTATATCTGTAGGTCCTAAATTTAATTTTCATCTTTACCTATCCATTGCCGTATTTTTCACATCTAAGTCTGGTATTATCCTTTACAATGAACCTTACATACGCTCCTGACCTTGGAATTCTGTGCTCAACCTACTAATGATGTACTGTAATCAATGGTGTTATTGTATATCTTATCTTTTTTTTTTTTTTTACTGATGTCATAAGTGTAACATCACTGCACCCCTATTGTAACTCTGTATATGTCTTTTGCCGAAATAAAGATTATTATTATTATTATTATTATTATTATTATTATTATTATTATTATTATTATTATTATTATTATTATTAAAATAACCAAGAGAAGATCCAATATAAATATACTTTTTTTTTCTTTTTATAGTTAAGTGTTCAACGCTTTCTTCCAGCCAACTAGAAAACTGACTTAATATTTTATATTGGTGAGTATTTAATAGGTCTTATAAATAGCATACAAAACAAATTATCCTTATATTTTTACATTCCTACAAATTTTATTACTTCGAAATTTTACTGAGTTCCAGGGAAATATAATAATTATAACACGAAAGTAGGATAGCTAAAAAAACTATCAGCACGGATGGTTCTTGTCGCTGTGAAAAGATCTTTGAAATGTTTTTTTTTTTCTTCTTCTTCTTTCTTTTGCGTCTTTCAAAAACTCTGTTAGGTTTTTGCAACTGGCGTTTAATTTTTATGGCACTACCCTTGAAGGTTCATTATGGACATGCTTAATGAAAATTTAGGTTTTATAGCTTGCTCACAGAATCATTCTATTCTGGTTCATCCACGGTTATCTCACCTTCCCGTGCAGTTTTCAGTTTTAATTATCAACTTTCCTGTTTATTGTTCGGCCAGGTTTATTAAACCATATCATTACCGGTCTTGATTGTTTTTTCCCACCATATATTATTATTGTTAGTAGTAGTAGTAGTAGTAGTAGTAGTACTAGTAGTAGTAGTAGTAGTAGTAGTGAATCTGCAACCAATTTTGGAAAAGTAGAATGCTACAACCCTAATGACTTCAATTCGAAAATCATTTTTTTCGAGAAATAAAAACCCAACAATGGAATAGACTGCATGAGAGAAGTAAGAGAGAAAAGCATACAAAAAATAGCCTTACTTATTTTTCATCCTGATGGTTTCATATATTTTTTCTCACAGCCGTTTATCAGAAAAAAATAGGCGACCAGTTGTGAAGAGGGTAATAATTTTTTTTTAGATGTATGAAGCAGAATAATTATTACTCGATAAATATTGTTGAATAGACTACGTATTTCCCATATTAACTTATTATTAGGTATATAGCCCGAAGTAAAAAAAAAATCTGCTAACCTATAATAGAATTCATAGTTGGTGCAAAAGTTCATTTGACGTGAGAAAATACTTTCATACTTGTGAAAAGGATGTATACGTCTGGATATCATCAATTAGCGCCAAACAACGGCTGTACAAGGTAAACGCCCCTGTGGTTTTCAGGGGTATTGATTGTTGCATTCAAGTAAACACTAGCAGAATTTGAATTACTTTTTATCTTTCAGAGTGCTCATATGAAATAAAGGTCGACTTTACTTGACACTTTTCCAGAAATACGATTCAGCTAATTTTTCAGAATTATGATAATACCATGATACTATCTATAGTATCTTTTCCTGATGGGTAAGATTCATTAGTAAAAACCGGCCATCCTTGTGTTTTCCATATTTCCCAAATTTTCCTTCAGTGCACAATTTTTTGTACACTGTTAAAAAATCCATAATTTCAATCGGAAATTCTCCGTAAAAAATATAATGTTCTCAGCCGTATTTTAGTAAAATACAGACGACCGTAATTTTACCCTACTTTGACATTATCTTTTACGGGTTGATGACCGTGATATTACTCCTTAACGTCAATATACCCGTTTATAAATGGTAAATACCTGACAACATTTATTTTATTCCATGATTTTTACCGTTTTTATGGCAAGTTTTTAACAGTGTAGTAACTATGTGCCAACTCTCTCTCTCTCTCTTTCTCTCTCTCTCTCTCTCTCTCTCTCTCTCTCTCTCTCTCTCTCTCTCTCTCTCTCTCTCTCTCTCTCACATTGTAACAGTATCAAGTGTTAGTTATTGTACAGGAGATGTTTCATTTTAGTGCCAAGTAGCTTTGACATTAACACATTCCTATACCACCTGCTTTTTTCTCTATAATTTTTTTCTTCCCGCATTTATGTATGTTGAGTTTTGCTATTTAGAAGCTTCTCGTCAGCGTCAATTAATAGACACTAATTCTGGCATTCTGTTTATTAGTTTCCCTCGTAGAACACATATCCTTCCTGTAATTATAATAGATATTTTCTAAGGCTTTTTTCTACGTACGTCAGATTAATCTATTTTCTTTTAACAGCTTGCTAATTACTAAAAGCAAAAATTGTTCATATTGCAACTCCTTTGCAAATTACTCCATTTACTTTCAATAATTGTATGTATACATTGTTTTTTGACGCTTTCGACCTGTTTTAGTTTTTAAACTTCTAATGTATGCATTTGAATATTGATGACAATATGTTCGTTAACAATAGCTCAATGTAATTGTATCTGACACGACGTATTCGAGAGGTTTTTGTTATATATGCATCTGACGGCTTCAGGTCATATTTCTTATATCTAACGTATTTAACTTGCTTTATTATGACTTCTAATGATAAAAATTAACGCAGGCAATCTACTCTAATTTTCTATGAGGTTCTTACTAATTGCAAAATTTAAAGAAAATAAACGTTCCTTTAATAAGAGAAAAATCTAATGAGTTTATTTAGTAATACAAAATAGGTACTCCCAGCTACATGATGAAATGGAAGCAAGTAAATAGGAAATGAACTGCCCTTTAATAAAATTTATATTGCTATCAACGCAAGACAGGTTGAAAAGTTTCTAAACAAGATCAAGGAAAACTATAAGAGAACACCAAAAGACTAATAAAGAAAAGATTATAAATAAGTGGAAACTCCAAGAGAGGTGAAATGGAATTAATAGAACTATCCAAAGCAAAAAACCAAGCAAAAACCCAAGGCATTCGTAAACCAACCAGACAAAAATTGAGGAAACGTTAAAGGAAGGAAGAGGCATCAGATTGATAAAAACTAGACTTGGAATAGGGTTCCAACAGATATGTGCTTTGAAGGATGAAAATTGAAATATTATTAAGAAAAGAGATGAAGGGATTAAAGTTGCAGAGGATTTCTGTACAGTGCTGTACAATAGTGATATAAGAAATTGCTTTGCCAATAGAAATAATGACACACGTGATCCGGTACCAAAAATATCAGTAGGAGAAGTAAAGAAAGCATTAAAATTCATGAAAACAAGCAAAGCAGTAGGAGAAGATAACCTGAAAATTGATTTGAATATAGATGGAGGAAATATCATAATAGTTAAACTCACTGAACTTTACACAAAATGTCTGCAAGAATGCTCTATGCTTACAGCTTGGAAAAACTTCAACATCATACTAATTCACAAAAAGGGATACACAAAAGACCTGAAAAGTTACTGCTCAATAAGTTTACTCTCAGTAATGTATAAAATATTTTCAATTGTCATGTTAGGCTGAATAGAAAGATAGCTAGACTTTAATCAACCATGAGAGCCGACAGGCTTTAGAAGTGGGTATTCAACAACTGACCACGTCCATGTAATTAACCAGCTAATGGAAAAATCCCTATTTATGGAATTTATAGGCTATGAAAAAGCTTTTAATCCTGTCAGAAGTGCAGCAGTAGTGAAAGCCCTTCAAAGATAAGATTTAGATGAATCTTATGTTAGACAGGGAGACCTCATCTCTCCTAAATTACTCGTAACGTGGCTAAAAGATTTTAAAAATTTTGATTGAAAAAATGTAGGAATTAACATTAATGGGGAATACCTTGTCAACTTAACATATGTAAATGACATCGCTCTGTTTAGTGAATCATGGAAAGAATTTCAAAACCTTACAGAAAATCTGAATAGGACTGAAAATTAATATCAGTAAAACTAAGATAATGTTCAATGGAAATGCAGAGACAACAAAACAGGGTCGTGGTCGAACCTTTAGAGATTGTTATTGGATATACGCAATTAGGACAGACAGTATTTCCCCAGGACTTGAGACCGAAATTAAAAGAAGAATAAGCTTGGGATGAAGAGCTTTTAGTAAACAAAATGACATTTGAAAAGTAAAAGGTCACTTTCTTAAAAAAGATGAGTATTGGATTATGTTTTCGTACCAGTATTAACTTATGCATCAGAATCTTGGAG
>NC_090732.1:52767039-52782039 GCF_036898095.1 Palaemon carinicauda | reverse complement strand
TAGCAGCTGTTGAAGAGGGATTGTGGTCAATATTATCTACAGCTGACATGGTGAATATACCTTTCTGTAAAACAGCTGAACAAATTATTCCTTCCTGTAGATATGTTTGCACTGCACCATCACCGAGCCTTGTAGTTATTTCCAAAACACGGTCATATGAAATGCAAACTCCGTGTTGAAAGAGAATATCTATTAGATTACGTTTCCTTGTCTTTCCTAATATAATGAGCCCGACATAAACTGCAAATGGAGGTTTACGATCTGAAAAATGTTTTTGCCGAAGGCTGCTATCTTTGGCTCCCCTTTTAAAGTAATTGAACAGCAATAACCTAGCAATTGCGAGATCAGAATCCGTGACCCCATTTTCAATCTGGGATTCGATGTCAGGGCCATGTTCAATCATAGATACTATTTCTAGCAATGTATCTGGAATAGCTTCTGATATCAATTCAGGTTTAAAAGTAAAAGGTAAATTGAACCTTGTGCTGTGGCATTTCTTTCCGAACGATATCTGCTGCCTTTTGCCAAATACATGGCATCAGTATACTCGCAGGCAGTTACAAGTGCTTTCCCAATATCCTTCTCGAACACAAGCACTACCTCTCGACCCCGATGGTATGCCTGTAGGTCGGGCAGCTTAGACAGAATTCTCTGTTTCAATCTTGTTTTGTTTACCTTTATTGCAGCTGATGAAAATTCACATAGTCTTCGTTCATATAGCAAACAAAGATCTGCCACTTTGAAAACTATACCTCCAGGATTGGCTCTTTGGCATTCCACTATATGTGTTATTAGCTCTGCAAATGCCAGTTCATTGCCAGAGTCGACTTTTCCTTGGTCAGTAGTTGTTTCAAGACCGTGTAGTAACTTTCTTTCTGTGTTGTATAGAGCTGTTAAGCATTTTGGATGGTACTTGAACTCCTGAGCTACGACATCACCTGAACTAATGTTTGCAAGCAGCTCCTTATCTTGTAATGTTTTCGCACAACGGTTAAGTCTGTCATTGAGCTGCATTGTCATTGCTCCACGAAGTTCTGATATGGGACTCTCTTTTTCACATAAAAAACTTCTCGCAACATCCATTTTACCTATCTCTTGAGAGGTTTTTATCCTCGTATATTTATTTGAATCACTTTCATCATCACTGTCTACTTCTGATCTTCGTTTTCTAGCTCTATCTAGTTTAGTGTTGTTAAATTTTATTTCACACGAATGATGATACTGTGCATTATTCCTGATCAGTGTTTCTTCTATTCCTTGACCATCATCAATTCGTCCAACATCTAAAGCAATGGGTATTTCATTTAGCTTTCTGAACTCTAGAATATTCTTTGCTAATAAAGTATAACCCGATTTGCTCTTGTCTGAAGTATCCTTGGGTGACATCAATGTATATTGACAAACGAAGTTTTTTTGACATTTCAAATTGAAATAACACAACACATATATACAAAACAAAATTCTTCAATTGAGATTAACTATCCTGAGTTTTTATTGCAACCACAGCACAAATTTGATACTACGACAGTTGAAAGGCCGAGGGATTATCCTTTTACCACCTTCAACTTATAGATACACTTTACTGTATGGGATACGACTAGGTTCGATGCTGTTACCTCTACGCCTAGCCCGATCGTTCATCTAGCGCCATTTAACTCCCGTGCGATCTGTATACCACCCAAAAGACAAAAGCCTTGTCCCTCTTGGCTTGGCTTTCCCGCATTGGCACACTCCCGTCAATTCGGGTACGACACCTTGACTATATATGGGACAAATCAAGGTGTATTTGGGAGACTTAATAAAGCTGACACTAAACCCCATGCCGACTTTCACGGCAGCTAGTTGCACCAGTGTGGCCTGGTAGTGTAAGCAACTAGCTCGTTAAAATTGTAGGATCCCCTGCAGTAGGCTAAATTGCTGGAGCTTACCCATCCCTCCATTTAACAGACTAAACTGCCCTGTAGGAAGGTGATAGGTTCTAGTATTGTGATCTGGTTATCTATTTTCATAGTGTCAACCTTAAATATTTTATTCATATTTAATTTCAAGTGAAACAAGTGATTGTATAATTTCCATATGTTATTTCTTTTTGTTAGTCTACGGTTTATTTAGATTTAATATTCAATGTCAAGTAATTATATGATTTTGGGATCGTAACATTTTTGTTTTAATCTAAGTTTAGTTTAGACTTAATATTTCGATTGTTTTATTTTATTTATTAAATTCTTTCAAAGTGTTGTAATTTACAGAGAATATATATATTTTTGTAAAGAGTGTACTATTTCAATCACCATTGTTTAGAATAGTATATGCTAGTATCTTGTTAATGAATCGTAATAAGTTTTAAATAATTCTTAAGAATAATTACCCGGTTTGGTTTTGAGTGTACTTAGAGACCTTTGGATACTCAGTGTTTTAAATATTGCTGCCTGGGAGTTATTTAACTGTCTCAGAGTTCATGTATTAATATTTTAAAGGGTAACAGTTTTAATGTAAAAGCAAACAAATGAGTTTGGAATTCGAGAGGTTGATTAACTTGCCAGTCGTAGTACAAAATATGTTATGTTTGGTTCCCAGACACGAGCCATAGTATAATATAGTTTTTGGTGCCCAGTCCTGGGAGCCATCATCGTATAATATATGTATATATATATATATATATATATATATATATATATATATATATACACACATATATACAAATATACCTGCTTACGCATGCATGTACAGATCAAAATGATTAATACCACAGACATATTTATTAATTCCAAAGATAGAAACCAGATGTCACTAAGGTCAGGCCTACTTTAAGAAATGAAAATTTATGAACCTTACATATCTTTTTGCTTGTAAATGCATCGAGTTTGCTCACACTCCATGTCCAATATTTCAAGTATCTTAACCTCTTTTTCAAAGGTAAACTCTATAATAGTTAATTTAATGATATTGGAATGAACCAATTTCTTTGCACATATGACATATTCTGGTGCTGTAAAGAAAATCCTTTCTAAGTGATATTATCATAGTGTGAATACTCTTAAATGCTACATTTACAGTAAAGCAATACAAGTAACCTTTTTGTAGTAGTAGGTTTCTCTATTGTTATTACCAATAAAGGTATTTTTTTCCTGTTCTGAATGCATTGTCTAATACAATTTCTGAATGCATTGATTTATTATTGTTATCCTAATCTCGTTTACTTCATTAATGATATATTCAGAGCTGTAAACCTTTAATGCTATCGAAACATTGAAGTAAAAACTGATATCTTAAAAAGGGAATAATTACTTAACCTCTTTCAGACACTTTCAAAGGATTTCTTTCCTTATTTGCAAAGCAAATGGGTTTGAATTCTATATTTATCAATTTCCTCGTGAAATGCAACAAACCTCTTTCCTCATACATCTAACAACATTAAGCAAAAATAAAAAAAAAAATTCTTCACTCAAGTGGTTAACTACTGTACTCTAATTATTCGGTCGCTACTTTCATCTTGGCATCGGTAGAAGAGACTCATTAGCTATGGTATGGAGCTCTTCTAGGAAAAGGAAATCAAACCTTTATACTCTTGTCTTGGATAATGCCATATATTCTATATCATAGTCTCCCACTGTCTTAGACTAGAGTTCTCTTGCATGAGAGTACATTCAGGCCCACTATTCCATTTTTTTCCATTCCTCTTCCTAATATTTAAATAGTATGCTGGGTAGGCTTATTAGTAGGGCACTAGAAGCATTACGGTTTATCAAGAGGTGGACTTTTCCTCTCTGGTATTCATTTTCAAAACTCAGTACTGTCCTTCCTTCAGTTGAAGTCGCTATCCTAGATGATACTTTCTGGAGACCATCTCGTGCTGATGCACTACTACAATTTTGATTAGTCGTGGTTATTTTTGCATAAATTTATAGACATTTAAAGAGGATTGTGTATGTGTAGGCAGAGAGAAAATGTGGCCGAGATATACCTGGGTTACAAAATTAGAATTATTGGCTGCTTCTTAATCTATCATATATCCATATTTTAGATCTTTGTTTTTTTTCCATGAAGAAAATTCATAACACTTAATCTAGATATTCAATTGTTTTTCCTTTGTTTTAAGAACATTAACACCATTAAAATAGATACATTCTGTGATTGTTTACTTGGACAAAATCATCGATAGAGAAGAGAACATATTATTACATTAAGTGAAATTAATGAAAAAATGAAGTACATAAAATATTAGATGCATACAGTACATGTCTATTTGAAAAAAGTCTATATTATTTGAAGTAAAAATTCAGAGTAAATTTTAAAAGTATCTATAACATGATGCTTGATCCTCCCACCGCGTAACCTGTACGAGATTAATACAGGAGACTACATTATAATTTGGGAAAAGAGAGAAAGAGCGGTTTCCTTTAATATAACAATGAAAAAACAAAAATTGGCTCAGTACTTTAATAAGTCAAAAGATTGTGAAATGCAACCAGTTCATCATTATATTATAAAAACGCTCTGATTAAGGGACGAAGTATGGTCTTATAATAATACTGTACGTGTCAAAATAAGTAAGTCAACCCAGATTAAATAATCAACAGTTTAACATAATTTCATTGAAAAGTTCAACAACAGTTAGAATCGAGCGAGAATATTCCTCTAGTAAGGAGAAATTATTTTCATATATTTTTACGAAATAGCTGTTTTTTGTATTAGTTGTATTTGAATAAAAAGCTTAATACTGAGAATGAATCTGCGCTAAAAAAAAAAAGAAAAAAAAATCCTGAAAGAAGGATGAATTTTGTTTAGGTACATTATTTGTCGAAAAATATCGTGTATTCAATGTGAAAGTTTTTATAAATTCCGTATAGTCACAATTTCATTCATCCAAACACAAGACTTGACAGAGACAAATATTGAAATCTTGACTATTCTATCTAATTTCTATTCCTCTTGTTTTGTTAAAGTATTTATAGTTTATTTAGGAAATATTTATTTTAATGTTGTTACTGCTCTTGAAATATTTTATTTTCCCTTGTTTCCTTTCCTCACTGGGCTATTTTCCCGGTTGGGGCCCCTGGGCTTATAGCATCCTGCAATTCCAACTAGGAATTAATAATTATTAATAATGATAATGAGACCCTAGCAGAGTTGGGAAAAATCCCCCCCCCCCCCTCCCTTGAAAACCGTAAAGGAAGTTGAACTACAGAAAACTTTTCATTTATAATTTCCTATTGCGATTTAAACTGAATTGAACAGGAAAATTAGTTCTCGCATTTTCTGTGTGTAGGTTGCAATGCTATAATAGTTATATGACCTATATCTGGAAAAGTAATGGACTAATTTCTCAAAAAAAGTATTAGTGTAGTTACCCAATAAATAATGTAGCTTAGTATAGAGTTTTTTATCTCTAAAAGAAAACTTATCCATAGAAAATGAAAGATCTAATAGGGCAGACTTAAGTATTTTGGAAATTGTCATTGAAACAGTAACATCATGTTTACATTTCTATGTGCAGACATCAGTTCACATATTCATTTTTTTTACATTAATGCGTCGTTGATTGCATGCTTGAAACTAACAGCTCTCTCTCTCTCTCTCTCTCTCTCTCTCTCTCTCTCTCTCTCTCTCTCTCTCTCTCTCTCTCTCTCTCTCTCTCTCTCTCGCGCGCATACAAACAATGCAAAAGATGGCCAGAGAGTTATAGGGTCCTTTGACTGGCCAGACAGTACTACAGTGAATCCCTCCATCTGGTTACGGCTCGTTTTCCCTTTACTTACACGCACATCGAATAGTCTGGCCTATTCTGACAACACAGATATTACCGAACAATTCCTCTACGCTCAAAGGGTTAACTACCGCACCGTAATTATTCAGTGGCTACTTTCCTTTTGATATGGGTAGAAGACACTATTTAGCTATGGTGATCAACTCTTCCAGGAGAAGGACACACCAAAATCAAAACATTGTGCTCATGTCTTGGGTAGTGCCATAGCTCTGTACCATGGGCTTCCCCCGTCTTGGGGTAGAGTTCTCTCGCTTGAGTGTACACTCAGGCACACTATTCTATCTTGTTTCTCTTCCTCTTATTTTGTTACAGTTTGTATAGTTTATATAGGAAATAATTATTTTTGTGTTTCATTTTATTTTGTTTTAATTGTTGATTACTCCTCTTATTTTTCTTGTTTCCTTTCCTCACTGAGCTATTCTCCATGTTGGAGCCCCTGTGCCTATAGCATCCTTCTTTTCCAACTAGGGTTGTAGCTTGGCAAGTAATAATTATAATAATAAAGAACTAAATGAACGACGGTGCCAGAGATTTGCGAAACTCGTAGTATGGTTGTATGTAGGTTGCAGATAATGGCTCCTCAATATCCAGATCTCTTTCTTGACAATTATTTTCTAACTCTATACAGCTGTTTGTATTTATGTAAATGCATATATTTATAAAAATTATATATCACTAGTTTTATGGTTTTCCATAACTTTCCTTGGATATGCTTCGCTCTGGGGGGAAAAAGAATTCCCTTCAGATGATAGGCTATATGTCCAGTGAATATCATTTTCAATACATATTTTTATAACCCATTGAATAGCTGTCAACATGATGTTTTTAAGTAAGGATTAAACTATGTATGCATATGCATACACACATACACACACACACACACACACACTGTATATGCATATATATACTATATACATATATATATATATATATATATATATATATATATATATATGTACATATATATATATATATATATATATATATATATATATATATATATATATATATATATATATATTCATATCTATATCTATCTATCTATATATATATATATATATATATATATATATATATATATGCATATGCATACGTAGTTTAATCCTTACTTAGAAACATCACGTTGACGGCTATTCAATGGGTTATAAAAGTTATGCATTGAAAATGATATTCATTGGACATATAGTCAATCATCAGGTAGAATGTGCAGCTTTGCCTAACCGTAAATAAATTACGATTTTCATAAACGAAGAAAAAATATTGAAAATCTTATATATGTGGTTTCAACCAGATATTGTAAATGATGATATATAAAGGTTTAATATTCGAAGAGAATTCTTTTTCCCCCCAGAGTAATGTATATCCAAGGAAAGTTATGGTAAACTATAAAATTAGAGATAGATACATATATATTATGAAGTAGATGATGAGTGGAGAAGTATTGGTTTAAAAGCTCAAAATAGTGATGACTGGCTAAATCTAACCGAGGCCCTTTGCATCAGTAGGCGTAGGAGATGATAATGATGATATTTATTATTTAGTGACACATACATCATTATCATTATCATCATCATCCATATCATCTCAGAGCCTCAGTTAGATTTCGCCTGTCGTCTCTATCTTGAGCTTTGAAATCAATACTTCTCCATTCGTCGTCGCCTGCTTCGCGCTTCATATTCCTCAGCCATGTAGGTCTGGATCTTCCAACTCTTCCTCTAGTGCCTTGTGGAACCCAGTTGAAAGTTTGGTGAACTAATCTCTCCTGGGGAGTGTGAAGAGCATGATCAAGCCATCTCCATCTGCCCCTCACCATGATCTCATACATACCCACAAATATCTATATCTATCTATCTATCTATCTATCTATATATATATATATATATATATATATATGTACATATATATATATATATATATATATATATATATATATATATATACACATATATTTATACAGAGAGAGAGAGCAAACTTAAGTAAAGGATATTCTAACAACATGTAAGAAAATGAAATGGACATATGCAGGTTATAATGAGAATGACAGATGATAGATGGACAATAAGAAATAACAGAATGGGTCTCTAGAGATTGCAAACAACCAGGCAAGGAAGAGTAGACGGTGCAGTGACAAGCTAAGAAAATTTGCGGTTATAAAACGACCATATACAGACGCATGTGCAAAGACATGTCTGAGGCCTTTTTCCTGGAGTGGACTAGATATCGCTGATGATGATGACAATATATATATATATATATATATATATATATATATATATATATATATATATATATATATATATATATATATATATATATATACATACATATATATATATATATATGTGTGTGTGTGTGTGTGTGTGCACGTGTGTGTATCCTCTCTGAGTGTGGATACCTTAACTGTTCGTCATCCTTTGTAAATTCTTCTTGACAATTTGAACACCAGAGTGAAAGTAGAAATACATCACTGTCAGCTAAATATATATGGAAGGTAGTGGAATCATTTGGTGTGGCATAAAGGCGGTGAAGAATTAATTTTATGTCAGCCTCCTCATGGGTACTTTACAGGTCTGTCACATCTTTTCCATCAGTTGATCTTACTTCAATTCTCCAGCTAGCCACCAGACTTCTTTTCATTGTTTTGGCAAATATTATTGCTTTATCGCAGAGATATTCTGCTAACTCATCTTTTGTTTTAAAATGAGATAGAATTTTTATACTAATATTTGTAAAATTAGTTTATTTGTTTTTCTAAACTAAGCAGGGGTTGTTTTTCCAGGTCTTTTCGCTCACATGTAGTTTTGAAGTGAATTTTCAAGTCAGGTGTCAAAGAATAAGTAAGTTTCATCATATTTCATGAAAATGGGTTCTAGTCTGTCGTAAAATTGAACTTCTAAGCCGTGGCATGTCTTCAATTAATCTGCTCTGGCACCCATGATTCATCCACAGTGCTCTCTGAGGTGGTCTCTGTCAGATCTTGATTGGTACACGGAAAGTTGATCTTCCAGAATCTTCATTAAATTGCTCTTGTTTGTGGGAAGAATAATTGTTCCATCCAAGATAGTCATTGCCACAGCGACTGCAATAAATTCTAACCATGTAGATTACTGTCAATTGGACTTCTTAATGCATTTAGAATCTTTGTAAAAAGTGTATGATCGGCTTTCAGCTGGATAATGCTAAAAAGAATCTTAAAGCAATATAAATTAGTAATCACCTCGAAAATAGAAGGATTCCTGCTACGAAACAGGTTGCCTTCAACGAAAATTGCCTAAAAAACAAGGTGCATATATACTGTATATACACAAAATAAATTGGGATGCAATAGGATTGAGTGAAATTAAAACAACAAGAGAATCTTATTTCGAGTTGAAAGAGGGCCATATATTTTGCTTCAGAGAACATGTAAGGAACAAAGAAAATGGAGTAGGTTTTTTAATTAATATAAATCTTGCAGGGTATATAAAAGAATTTTCTAGTGCTAGTGATATAAATGCAGGATTAATTATTAAAGTAAATGAGAAGTGTAAAGTGAAGATCGTTCAAATGTATGCACCTGCAACATCCCATACAGAGGAAGAAATACAAACTTTTTATGAAGATCTGGAGACATCTATGAAAAAACATAAGGCTCAATTTACATTTGTTTTATGGTTATTTATAAAGGAAATAGATTTTGTTCACAGTGAAATGGTCAATGTAGTTAAAGATGTAACTGTCTAAAACAATTTAAAGTCAAACGATCATAGAATGGTGCGAAGCGAAATCGGTTTAGATTTAAAGAAAGATAGAGTAATATTGATTTTAAGGAAGAAAATAAATACACCTGTAATTAGTGAAAAATCTGATGAGTTTAGTTTAGCAATAAAAAATAGGTACTCCCCGCTACAAGTTGAAATAGAAGCAAGAAACGAAGAAATTAACAGTAGTTTATATAAATTTTTAATCGAATCAGCACAAGGGATAGGTGGAAAAGTTCCCTAAACAAGATCAAGGAAAACTATCAGAAAAGACCATAAACCTGATAAAGAAAATTTTTAAAATGAGGGTAAAATTGAAAAGAGATGAAATAGAATTAGCAGAACTATCTAAAACAATAAACAAACTAAAATCTCAAGGCATACGGAAGCACATCAGACCAAATTGTGGAAACGTGAAAGAAAAGGAGAAGCATCAAATTGATGTAAAGGTTTGAACGTATTGCTAGATTTCAAGCTTAGGAAGTGGATAATTATTATGTCTATCTAGGAACTCATTTAACTGGTAAAGCTTTAAAGTCTTACGCAAGTCTACTCAAGGAAATTTTAACGAACTATTCCCTCCTTAAAGATTCTTTGTTGCAAACATACCGCTTAGATACTGATTATTACAGAAAGAGGTTAAAAGACAGTAAACTGGCTGATAATGAGACTATTGTACAAATAGTAACCAGGATGAAAGAATACTTAAAGAATTGGCTTTCATGAAGTGACTTCCCAGAGAATTGGGAAAAATTGTGTGATTTCTTGGTAAGGGATCAATTCCTAACTAATTCCCCAGCTGACTTGAGGGTTTTTCTCAAGGAACGTCTCTATGATAATTTACTGTCTATGACACAGGTGGCTGATAGGTTCAAAGCTGCCCATCGTGGAGCAAGGAGCCTGAATAAAGCATCGACATATAAGGATGAACAGAGTGACCAACTAGAACCTAAAGCCTCATTACATTGTCATCATTTTAATGCTTTTTGATCATATTAGACCTAATTGCCCAAAGCTTAGTGGTAAAGTATATATTAAATGTGTCATATTAAGTGTGACTGCATTACAGGGTGGGTAAATGCAGTATCTGCCCCTATCAAATTTACTGATGTATTAATTTGTTTAATCCTAGTATAGATAGCACACACCGTACAGAAACAAAGATGGTTGGAGACGATGACTTAGTCATGGGAGTGCAGACAAGAGCAATGAGACTCAAGAAAAACAAATCTCGTAATGAACCTAATATAATTATGGGGGACGTTTCTAAAGCTGATCTTATATTATCTGAACAAGAATCTTGCCCAACTTTAAGTGATATTAGGAGAAAGAATGACCTGAAAAGTAAAGTAAAGGTGAAGAATAGGAGCATTAAGTATGATGAAATGGGGGGAATATTGTATAGAGTTTTAGTAAGAACTCTTATGAAGTGTAGACAGAAGCAGATAATTGTCCCAAGACGATTTAGGTCATTTGTTCTTTCTACGGCCCATGATTCACCAGTTGCTAGTCACTTTTCAAACAGAAAAACGGCAGAGAAAATATTTTAAAAATTCGTTTGACCTGGTACTGGTGCAGAAATAAAACGTTATTGCCGGTCTTACCCCTTATGTCAGAAGTCTTCCAAAGTCAATAAAAGTAAAACACCTCTTTTACCAATGCCTGTCATAAGTGAACCTTTCAGTCGTGTAGCAGTTCATTAAATGTTTCTGATAGAGGACACAGATATATTCTGACTATCATGGAGTGTGCTACTCATTTCCCAGAGGCCGTGCCATTAGCTAATCTAGACACTATAACTGTTGCCGAGAGTTTGATAAGTGTATTCTCCCGTGTCAGCATACCAGGGGAAATTTTAACCAAAATAGGTACCCTATTTAAGTGTGACTCAGTGGCAGAAATGCATAGACTTCTGAATGTAAAAGCAATTTTCACCAGCCCATACCATGCAGCCTGTAATGGCAAGGTAGAAAGATTTCATGCAGTTCTAAAATCTATGATTTTCTATGTGCAGATCAACCTAGAGATTGGGATAGATATCTGCCATTAGTATTATTTGCATACCATGAGGTCCCTCGTGATTTTATAAAATTCTCACCATTCGAACTATTATATGGAAGAAAAGTCCGCGGACCACGAAACATCTTGCATGATGTAGATAGTGAGGTTAAACCTTTGTATCAATATGTACTAGATCTTTGCAATCATTTGAAGGAAGCAGCTAAGCTTTCTTCTAATCATGTCAATGTTAGCAGTCAGCTTTACAAGACCTATTTTGACAAGTCTGCTAAGGCTAGAAAACTTAATGAAGGAGAATAAGTTCTTATCCTACTGTGAACTACCATGCAATGGAAAGGACCTTATAAAATAACCAAATGTTTAAGTAACGCTGTTGACTATGAAGTGGAAGTTAAAGGGCGTACAAAGATTTATCACATAAATGTGATAGAAAAATATATAAGTATGAAAATGGAGAATAAGAAAATTATTTGCCAGATCAGTGTTATTGAAAAGGAGACTGTTCCTGATGTGTGTAACATTGCAGTTCCTGATATATGTGACACCAACTAAGTGAGAGCCAGAACCAGTATATAGATTGAATGATTTCAGTGATATATTTTCAGACAATCCAGGATTAACTACAACAATTACCCATGATATTAAATTCACAACTAATACTCCAATACGAACTAAGCCTTATCCTGTTCCATTTCACCCCGGGAAAGCTTATAATAATGAAGTAAAAAAAAGGTTTGACCAAGGCGTAATCGAGCCTTCCGAGTCAGCTTACTACTCAGCAGTGGTACTTGTGAAGAAAGCTGATGACCCATGGCACTTCTGAGTGGATTTTAGATTTAAATAATATAACATAATTTGATGCAGAGCATATGTCATCTATAGATGATGCCCTAGTAAATTTTGTGGAAGACAAATTTTTGCGTTGAGGTGGAGAGCGAAGTCGGATGGGACTGGTTGGAGAGGGGTCGAGGAGTATGAATCCGTGTGGACTAACCATTGGTGAGCTACATCAGCCAGAGGGAGAAATGTGAGAGGAGTCCACACCAAGGATTGGCAATGTAATGTCAGCAACGAGAAACTTCATAATATATTTGGCAATTCCAAACGATAATGTGGTTTCATAACTGTGGGTTGATATCACAGATCCGTTGGTATCTACCAGGAAGACGTTGGCAGACTTAGACAGACTATGTCGTGTCCTGGAGAGTGGCCTAGACAGAAGAGAACGGCAAGCACCCGTGTCTAGCAAAATTTACACGCCCGTACCTGCATCATGTAAAAAGAAAAGATTAATGACAGGGGAGCCACCACTGCAAGTGATGGGCTACTTAGACGTTTTTATGTCACTGACAACCATTCGCACATTTCTTCACAGTAGCCCCGAATTTGGAGTGGTAGTAGCATACCTGCAGCCGATGGGCATCAGTAAGTGGCTGGAGAGGTCATTGGTTGGGGTATAAGTGAGGGGTAGTATATGTGGGTGGTGCAGCTTTATCACCACTCCGGGCACGTCACGGGGTGAGTGTCTGTTTCCTACCGCATTCACATCAGCTCCTGTCGATGTTGAATAGTTGTCCACTTCATCTGGAATGGTGGTGCTAATGGAGAGAGGTCTTGAAGGTGGTGAAGTACCTGTCCATAAGGGTGTTGACTTTGGTCATCCGGGCCTTATTGGACAAAATAACGACATCAGGAATGGCAGTAAATACAGGTTTGGGTAGTCACTGTACCCAAAGGAGAGCCGTCTGAGGAAGGTTGCAGGCGAACAATACTGGTTATTTTCTTGAGGGTGAGTGAAGCCTTTTGGGTCCCCGATGGTTGTTGAGAGAGATGAAAAAGTTATTCTATGCGGGCGGCCGGACATGGCGAGTACTGATCCAGGAGGTATGATTTAAGGGTGTCTTACGTTAATGGCATGTACCCTTGCTCGCACAGCCAATCAAAGATTTCCGGGAAAGTGTCCTCGGGGATCTCCGCGAGAACATAGTCTGCTTTGGTGCTTGACCGAGTCATGTCCTTGATACGAAACTGGACTTGAGCACTCAGGAACCAAGTGAACGCTTCTCCGCGTGCGAAGTTCGGTAGTTTTATTTACTCAGGGCATACCGAACAGGCAGGTTTGGTGGGCAGCATCTTTAAACGGTAAGGTACAGCAGTGAAGGAGCAGGTGGGAAGGGGCAGGCGGGAGCATGAAAAGACAAGATTTTCTATGAATAGTGTAGGGAAGAGAGGGTGATAAGATAAAATATCAAAACTGTTACAGTGTACAAGCATGTATGAAACATGCGGTACAACTCCAACGGCACAAATAGCTCTTTAATTTCGTACATGGCCTCTCACATCCCTCATGCCAATCTACTACACAGCTACTGAAGACGAGATTCATTTGCCATGGCATTACTAAGAATGCTTAACTTCAAAAGTATATTGATACATGGATTCAGGAGTGGGCACCTTCCCTCAACCTCAGCATCGTTTTGCCCACATTCATGTCGACGTAGTAGGTCCCTTACCCAAGTAACAAGGACACTGTTGCCTGTTTACCGTCATTGACCGCTCAACTCATTGGCCTGGTGCCATTCCCATGCAAACTGCATGTACATCCTTCTTACTCTCAGGGTGGATAGTGAGATTTGGTTGAACATACTTCTTCTGACAGGGGTACCACTTTCACCTCATAATTGTGGACATCATTATCGAATCTCCTGGGCATCACCCTACATCAGACAACAACCCACAGCCCTGCAGCCAACGAAATGCTGAAATTTTTTTCTCGCACTCTCAAAGCAGCTTTGATTTCCCACTTCAATTACTCCAACTGGTTTACTCAGCTTCCCTGGGTCTTCATAGGATTAAGGACCACTTCTAAGGACACGCTGGATGTCCTGGCAGGTGAAATAGTGTATGGCGATCTGTTGGTCGTCCCTGGTAATTTTTTTTATTCTGCCACCTCCTCCGACAGTCTCCAGTACTGTCAGGTTATGAGAAAATCTACTCCATGCCGTCAGACTTACAAGCCCCCAGTGAAGCAGCACATACCAAAAGTTTATACGCCTTCTTGCGCAATGACGCTAGCAAGCCACCACTGGTGCCCCTTTACACAGGCCCTTTACTTGTGATCCATCGCTCATTAAAAGCTTTCTAAATTAACATCTGTGGCAAAGAAGATGGAGTCTCCATTGACAGCCTAAAATCTGTGTATCCTTTGCAACATGACCCGCTTACAGTTCACCTTTCTAACTCAGGGCCCCTATTTCACATGTATGTCTTTTTTTAGGGGGAGCCATGTACTACACGTGTTTTATACATGCTCTTACTCTGTAATGCTATTGTTTTTTTTTTATCTTTCGCACTCTCCTGCACTGGTAATAGAATAACCTGTTTGAGCTTGACATTGCATGTTTTAGATTTTTTTTTTTTTGTAACCTTCTTGCTCTCAACTGCTTGTATTTAAACTTGTTATACTTCCATTCA